>NC_081406.1:188401890-188732390 GCF_030272615.1 Cryptomeria japonica | reverse complement strand
AGAAATAATCTTCCTCCCAAGAAAGATCTTCAATCTATTCCTATGGATGTGATTATTTCTTCTCCTAAGAAGAAAAATAATATTCCTCCTAAGGTGAGACCTATACCTCCTCCTCATTATGGAATTGGTCTTCTTCCTACACCTAACATTCCTCCTTTATATGGCGTAGTTCCACCTCGTTGCTCTTATAGAGAGAAGAGGCCTGCTTCTCCTCTTGTGCAACCTAAAAGACCTCAACCTAGACCTTCAACTATCAAAGAGAGGACTATTCCTCCTTTCACAAATATTTCTACTCCTTCTCAGCCTTCCTCTAAGACTCAATAGAATTGTTGTGCGATAGAACGCCGATGAAGATGTCATGTTCGAGCTCATGAAGTTGTCCCTCAAACTATTCCATCTCCTAAAACTCCAATAGTTGATATGATTCCCTTTTATCCTAAGAAAGATGGTCAACCTACATCTCAAAATCATAACTTGCACAAAACAACATGATGGCTTTACTCCTATTCATGTTTGTGCTCCTCTTTCTCTAGATTTTGATGAAGAAATGAATGAAAATGTTATTCATGATGGCAATACAACTCCTAATGCTTATGATATTGACTATGAATATGTTGATGTGGACAAATATTTATCAACTGAATTTTCACAAACCCTAATCTTAGCTCCTAGAATCAAACAAAGTGACTTACCACATGAGCATAGTCCTTGTTTGGATCTTGTGATAGCTCCATCTGTTGTGCTCAATATCACTCCTCTGCTATGTTGCTCACCATCCCAAAATAGTGATCAACAAGATTGGGAGGAAAATGTCATGCTAGATTAAAAATATTAGCATTGTAGATCTTCTCTCTCTCTCATTTCTTTCTCTTTTGTGACCATTTTTCTCTATGTATCTGTGTTCTTCTATTGTTCTCTTAGTGTCTATTTGGGGATGATGCAAAGCATTGAGATCTCTTTTGGTCTCTTTCATGTTGACTCAAAAGACATCCTCTCTTCCCTTTCTTCCAAGGTAGTGTCCTTCTTTGGGGAATGACGACTATTATATGCACATATACATATATGATATACATGAGTTATCATACAACATACTGACCCCAAGGAGAGAAAACCTACCTCGTGCTTCATGTTTTGTGTTCATTATCCTTGGGTTTATTCCTCACTTGGGGGATAAATCCTTGCGATAACATGTTCCCTCTCTTCTCTCTCTCTTGGGTGTATCCTACCTTAGAGAAATCGCTCCCGATAAGGCGCACATGATCACTTTAATGTGGGGGCATACACTCCACTCATATTTTCCTTTTGGATACTTAGAATTATTTAGTGAACTTGGCATTGCTTCATAATTTTGGTATCTTTTTCATGACTCATAGTGAGGGGAACCTTGCTACTTGCATTCATGGTTTTCCCTTCTTGATCTTCCCTTTTACTTTTTCAATCAGTGTCATAAGATCCTAAGTCAACTGGGGGCTTGGTGCATCTTGCCTCCTTGATGTGGTAGAATTCTTTCAATCTTGTTTCCTTGTACTTTACAGATAGTATTGATGTACACTTATATTCCCGCTAAAGTGGGAGCTAAATGTAGTGTCATGAAATTGTGACCCTTACAATTGTCGACCACATTAGGGTCCTCATGCATGCGATTCAAATCCTTAAGCCTGATCGAAGATCGGAGACTTTCTCGGCACCTAAAAACTGCATCTTCCTTGCCCTCTACACTTCCTAAATTGCATCATGTCCTGAAAAAAAGGGCAGGACAATGGCATGGTGCCCCTATCCCCCCTAGGACAGGGGCATGGCGCCCCTGTCCCTACTCCATTTTGGGGTAGGATCATTCCCAATTTTGCATTGGAGGTTGCACATTGAGTGGGAAAACTCCCCCAATGTTGTCTTGTGATGGAAAATTAGTCAATTAAACCAAATTGACCAATATATAAGTTGCATTTTCCCTCTCATTTGCATAAGTTCAACGATCAAAAAAGTTGGATAAGTGATAAGGCGGGCATAAGTTCAAGAATTCAAGCATTCCTTTCCAACATTCAGCATTCTCAAGTCTCCCTTCAAGGCTAGGTATTGCATTCAAGTCAAGGATTCAACCATTGAAGAGGAGATTCATTCCAACATTCAACTTCATAAAACAAATTCTATCAACATTTCTATCACAACCTCCCTTGAGGTGATTTATAGTTCAGTCTTTCATTTACATTTACTTGCAAGTACTTTCTTTCATCATTTGGTTAATTCCAAATTAGGGGTTTGACCTGAAGTAAAACCCCAAATCCCAACCCCTTTTCCTCTATTTTATGTGTGTAGGTTGCAGGTGCGCAACTGTACTTTCAAATTTGGACTCCATTTGCAGAGGCAGGAAAACCCTTTTAATTTCATTGATTTTTTGGATGACTGTGTACATTCCTGCCACGGTCGAGGAAAATTTTCCTCAAATTCATAGGGTGGCTTTGTCTCGAGATATTATTGCTAGATCTAGGTGTACAACTTCATCCTATGCTGCTATCTAGAGTTATAATCAGATCTTTGTCATTTTTTTCATTTGGTCCTAAGCACATAATTCAATCAATTCAAATCTCAATCTTATGAGAGGGGATTAACTTACCATTCTTATATCACTCAGAATTCAATCTCCTTTTCTAGAGGTTGAATCTAGTGTATTTCCCCCCCTCTTCTAATGTAATGCGTGAAATGTGTTTGAAGGCAAATATGAAGTGAAACTTTCATCTCTCCTCGAAGGGAAGAAAACCTTTCCTCTAGATCTCCATCATTCATCTTTTTCAACATTACAACACTGCATCATCAAACATGAAGAATAATCTTCTTTGCTACTCTACCAGATACTAGATCTTTAAACAAGTGATAGAATCATTACCGGAGGGTAGATTTGCATGATAATAGGAAACTGATACTTAACCAATCAACCTTGATCACAAAAACCAAAATCTACTTCACCGAAATAGAAATGTGCTCTCAAACCTATACATTGAGCTTCACCGGGCAAACTGATGACAAAAGATATACTCCAAATTATCGGTTAACCAAAACTTCATACTAGATTAAATCAATGGGCTGATTTTCCATCAATGACAACTCCTAAGCATCTGTAATCATCAAATACTACCAATCTTCACCAGAGCATCAACAGAACATCAAATGTCGATAGTGCCATATTTTCTAGGTAATAGATTTAATAAAGAAAAATGTGGCAGAGGACTTTGGAAGCTTCAAGAATATGTTAGGACTTTAGATGAAGAGATAAAGATAGCATTGGAAGGTTAAGGGATAAGTGTGGCTATTGGGGTCTTAGGCATATGCCATAGTCTATGTATAGATTATAAAAGCTTTTGAATGAAAATTGAAATGAAAGAAGATAAGCAATATAGGAGAGAAGAAAAGTGTAGGAAATTACAGGATAAAAGATAAGAGGGAAAGTGTGTAGGGAAACAAAGGGAATATATAGTAGCTGTAAAAAAATAAAAATAGATATTTATGAGGTAGTCTTTAGAGGTGTGTGGGAGGTTTAACAAAATAATGAATGTGTCAAACAAATAGTGGCACATGAGGTGGTCTTGAATCCATATGTGAAGAAAGAGAGAGAGAGAGAGAGAGAGAGAGAGAGAGAGAGAGAGAGAGAGAGAGAGAGAGAGAGAGACTATTTTTGTTTGGAAAATATTAAGAAAATTATGCTTTGGTGTGAGCTGATTGTTGTTATTTCATTGTGAAAACTAAAATGTGTTCTTTGATCATAATACAATGAAGTTTGTTTCAAAACCATTGGTTACAAACAAAAATAGTCTAGTAAGGTTCTCTTATTTAAACTGCATTGAATAATATCAGAATAGGTATAGCATAATGTTGAAGAAAACCCTGAGAGGTGGTGTTGTGGGTGAGTGAAAAGAGAAGAAGAATCACAATTGAAAAAGGTAAATTAGTGTGGCCATAGAGGTAGGGGACCCAAAGGCATGGATCCTAAAACTACAAAGGCAATAAGAGGTATCACATCATGATTGGGTGAAATGAAGATGAATCAAAGAAGATGAATTATGTTGTTATTTTTTGGATTTGATTGTGTAAGATTTTTTTGCATCAATGTTTCAAACCACACTCCATGATCCATCAAAGAAGAGTAGTTCATATAGAAGACATAAGTGATGATGAAGAAGAAAAAATTGTTAAAGGAGGTGTGAAGTGAACCAACTAGAGTTTGATCATGGAGAAGAGCGATTCATAAGAGCCATAAAAAGGATTAATTCTAGACCTTAATTTGATCCCCTAAACTATAAAGGAGGTTTGAATGTAGAATAATTGTTGGAATGGATCTATGAAATGGAGAATACTCTGAGTATTATAATATTGAGGAATATTAGAAATTTAAATAGGCACCCAAATAGACAATGATGTGGAAATGGGAAAATAAAATCATGGGATCAAATGGTGATGAAGTTAGAAGCTAAGTTCTTGTAAAAAGATTCTCATAAATTTGTTCAAAAAACTTCACAATCTTAAGCAAAGAGAAACTACTGTTGAAGAGTACACTGAATAATTCTTCTAATTAAGCATAAGAGTTGGTCATGCAAAGGATAATGCCGGTAAATTTTCAAGGTATTTGAATGGTTTATACACATCTATTCAAGATGAAGTGAGTTTGATTAGTTTTTACAGTATAGAGGAAGTGTACCGATATGCCTTAAAGGAAGAAGAAAAATTCAACAGAATGAAACAAAATAACTCCTAAGATAGAGATAATTTTACATGCAAGATGACAATTTAGCAATGGTGAAGGAAACCAAAACAAGAAATAGGAAGCAGATACATCCCATGCAAGTGCATTAGAAGGAAATGGAAGAAGAGACTTATCTAGAGGAGAAGGAGATTATTCTCACGGTAGAGGATATTTTGATAGAGGTAGAGGAAGAGGATTCAACAATAATTATTTTCAATGTGGAGAAATAGGACACCGTGCATTTGAATTCCACAAATTCAATAGAGTAGTAGAAAATGAAAAGAAGCAAGAGTTCATGTAAAACATGTTGAAAATGAAATTGAGACTTCACCAAGGCATGGAGTGGATCCTAAAGATGGAGAGTCATCAATGATGTGAAATTTTTTGATAAATTTGGATAAAGAAAACCCAAAACCATGTCACAGTAGAGATTCATTTTGAACAAGGTGTAACATGAGTGAGAAACATTGCAAAGTCATTGTGGATAGCAATAGCGTTAATGACATAATATCTAAAGAGATGATAGACAAGCTAAAATTGAAAAGAATTAAACATCCCATTCCATACTGAGTTTTTTGTGGTTACAAAAGGACTCTCATTTGTTAGTAAATGAGAAAAAAATGGTGAGTTTTTAAATTGGTAATTAAAAAGTTCAAATTTTGTGTGATGTGATGCCAATAGATGCATGCCATTAACTTTTGGGAAGACCACGGAAATTTGATAGGCAAGTGGTTCATGATGATGAATTAAATATATACATGATAAAGAAAGATGGAAAAGAGTATAGTTTGAATCCATTGGGAATAGGGAAGAGGAAAGTGAAGATAAATTGGAGTGTTTTGTTTTTTGAAGGCAATTTATAAAAGAGTCAATGATGGAGAAGAAATATTTTGCAATTGTTCCAAAGCTTACAATAGTTGAGATATCAAAGAAGGATAAAGAAGATGAAAATTTAACTGTGGCTTAGAAATCTTTGGAGCCTGTGAATGTATTGAAAAGTGTAGCTAAGAGTGAAGACATTTTAGCAGTGATAAAGTAAGAGGCAATATTTAATTTTTTGAATTTTGTAATGATAAAGTGGATGTTTATTTGCATACAAATGAGGGAGAAAAATAGAGTGAAAAAGAAAAAGAAGTAAATGTAAAGGGCAATGAGGTAGATTGTTGGGAAAATGGTGTCTCAACCTTGCATTTACATAACAATAGTATTTATAGTAAATTTTCATTTGAGTATAAAATTTTGCAAAATTATCCATGAAGATTCTATTTGGCAAGATAAGCATTCTGGTAAAGTTACATCACAAGATCACAACTAGTTTTGAAGATATTAAATTTTCCATTTTGGAGGGGTCTAGTGAAAGGTTTAAATTTGATTTTGAGGACTTTAGAGGGCCCAAAATGTGCACAAAAGTGGGGGTAAATGGCATAGCAGTTTACAAGGCACTGGAGCACTTTGCAAGCTTTCTGGTGCTTCAAATAGTTTGTCAATTGGACACACGAGTCACAAGTTATGGCCTCTAGAAGTTTATACTCCTAAAATAGGAAAAATAATTTGTATCAGACACATAAATGAGCTGTAAAAGGAAGGGACACGTCATAGGGCATCTATAAGGGAGATAGGGTTGGCTAAACCTTATTGGGTGGTTTTAGCCCATGGTTTTGTAATACCATTTGACGGTTTCTTGTATCGTATCTCCTATATATGAGGTGCATGAGATAGAGGTTGTGTGTAAGAGTCTTATAGCTATTGAGTTACCTTTGAATCTCTAATTAGTGGTACTCCTGCAAAGAGATTTCTTTGCAAATATATTGTATTCTATTTTTGATTATGTAATAATATAGGGCATCTTTTGGAGTGTGGGGTTTTTCTCCCGAAAGGGTTTTCCCCACATACATCACTGTGTTATGGTTTGAATTTATTACATCTATTTATGTTTTATGTTACTATTGTGATGATCTGTAAAAGTTTTTGCATTACCCTCCTCTCAAGGTTAGTGTAGGAAGCTGTTCTACTACTTAACTTCCTTACAAGTGGTATCAGAGATTGATCACCTTTGGTTTTAATTGTGGGTTGTTGGGTTTTTTGAACTAATCTAGATTTGAGTCAGAGCTTTTGCAGAAGACACTTTTTGATTTTGTTGTAGGAATTTTTAGATGGCAAGTTCGTCAGGGAAAATAGAGGTGGAAAAATTTAATGGAATGAATATTGAGATGTGGAAACTGAAGATGGAAGATCTGCTAATAGCTCGAGATCTATGGGATGTTGTTGATATGAATGTCCAAAGGTCCTCAGATCCTACTACGATGGCTCAGTATGATGTTATGGACCGAAAAGCCAAGGGTCTAATTAGACTATTTCTGGCAGACTCTATTCTGATCAATGTCCACAAAGAAAACACTGCAAAGAAGCTATGGACTAAGCTTGGTGAAATGTATCAAGTGAAATCTTTATTAAATCATATTTTCTTAAGGAATAAATTGTATTCCTTGAAGACGGAAGAGGGTGGACGAGTTGCAAACCACTTGGAAGCATTCAATATGTTGGTGGCTCAATTAGTATCTGTCAGCATTAAGATGAATGAAGAGGAGAAATGCCAGATCTTTCTTTTTCCTTTGCCTAATTATGGGATTCTCTTATGACCATTGGTAGTACTTATGTTGTTTTGAAGTTTGAATATGAGGTGGGTGCCCTACCTGGTGAAGAGATGCAAAGGAAGGTATCCCATAGATCGAAGGAATTCCTAACTGTTCGTGGAAGACTTAAGGAGAAAGGCAAGAAGAATGAGAAGCGCAATAAGTGTAAATCGATAGGGAGATTGAAATCTCTTGGAAAGTCCAAAGTCATTTGCTGGAATTGTGGTAAGCCAGGTCACATCTATAAGGATTGCAAAGAAGAAAAGAAGAAGATTGATTCTGATTCTAAGTCCAAGAAGGAAGATGGTGATGCATTTATTGCAGCTTTAGCGACTCATGCAGGTAATGATGCCTGGTTAATTGACTCAGGTGCATATTTTCATATGATTGCCAATAGAGATTGGTTTTATAAATATGAAGAATTTAATGGAGGTAAGGTGTACTTGGGTGATAATTCACATTTAGATATTATCTGTCGAGGTAAAGTTAGAATCAATTTTTTTGATGGTAGAATAAAAAGGATTAATGGTGTGTTGCATATCCCTAGTTTAAAATGAAATCTATTATCTGTGAGAAAAATGATAGATGCGGGTGTGCAGGTAGTCTTTTCTGAAGCCGGATGTAAGATGATTAAGGGTGCTATGGTAATTTCTTGATGTGTCAGGTTTCACACTTTGTATAAGCTAGATGCATACACTATTGAGTGTAATAGCACTTTTGTAAAAAGTAAATTTGTGGAAGATTTGAGGGTTTCACCTTTAGTAGATGGAAATGGATTTTGGGTACCTAAGGGTTCTCTTTATTTTGAAGCAAAGTTTCCTACAAAGAAGTCTATGTTATGGCACCAGACGCTTGGCAAATTGGAGAAAAGTGTCTAAGGACCTTAAAAAATAGAAACCTTGTTGAAGGTTTGAATGATTGTAATCTTGACTTTGATTTCTATGAGCATTGCATTTATCAAAGACAAAACCACGTTCAATTTTACTCGAGTTCTCATAAAACTTGTTGTGTTTTGGATCTAATTCATTATGATGTGTTTGGTCTTGTAGATGATCCTTCATTTGGAAAATCCACATATTATGCTTCATTTATTGATGATTTTAGTAGAAGGACATGAGTATATTTTCTAAAGAGTAAATCTAAAGTTTTCAGTTGATTAAAAGAATTTAAAGCAATGGTTGAGTTGCAGACTCGAAAGAAAAATAAAATTTTTAGGACTGATAATGGCAGTGAATTTCTCTGTAATAATTTTGATAGATTTTGTAAATATTGTGGCATTAATAGACATAATACAACTCCATATTCTCCACAATAGAGTGAAGTTACAGAAAGAATGAACAGGACATTGATGGAGAGGTCTAGGAGTATGCTGAGTGGTGCTAGTCTAGAACAAAAAATTTGAGCTGAAGTTGTTGCCACTGCTTGCTACCTAATTAATAGGTCTCCTACATAAGCCATTGTTGATAAAATGCCTATGGAAGCATGGTCGGGTCACAAGAGTTCATTGAGACATCTTAGAGTTTTTGGTTGCGAGGCATATGCACATGTTCCAAAGGAGAAGCGGACAAAATTGGAGAACAAGGTTTTGAAATGTATCTTCATTAGGTATAGTTGTGGTGTGAAAGGATACAAGCTTTAGAACCTTGTTGCAAAAAAGGTAAATCATAGTAGAAGTGTTATTTTAGAGAAATTAAGTCTCCTTCTATTACATCGCAGCCGAAATAGACTAAAAAGGAATATGTGATTCAATTTCCTTCTACACCTGAAAGAGTTCAATCAAGACCCCTAGATAGGCAAGAAGTTGAGGAGAGCTTATCTAGTTTTGAATCTTCAAAAGAGGAGGAAGAACCTCCAACTCATCTTGTTCGAAGGTCTACAAGACATAGACAACCACTTGAAAGGTATTCACCTGATGATTGAAGTGTATTTTTGCTTTAATACTAATGTGGATGAACCACAATCTATAGAAGAGGCATTATGTATGAATGATGCAAAATCCTAGAAGATTGCTATGGAAGAAGAAATGGCAGCTTTGAAAAAGAATGATACATGGGATCTTGTATCATTTCCTGAAGGACAGAAGTATTTTGGTTGCAAATGGGTGTTCAAGAAAAATATTGGTTCAGATGGAAGCATTGAGAAGTATAAAGAAAGTTTGGTTACAAAAGGCTACTCTTAGGTTGAGGGTGTTGATTATGGTGAGATATTTTCTCCTCCTGCCAAAATGACATCCATTAGATTTTTACTTTCTATTATTGTTCCTTATGATTTAGAGGTTGAGTGAATGGATCTGAAAACTGTTTTCCTTCGTGGTGATTTGGAGGAGGATATTTATATGACACAGGCAGAGCACTATGTTGGTCCTAACAAATGGAATGGTAACTAGGTAGTAAAACACAATTCAAAGATTGAATATCCTTAAATAGCTAACTTTTCCTATGGCAAAGGACCATTTAGTTATCAACCATTGACGTAAACTAGAAATGGGCCAGCACTATATGTGTACCAAGTTCATATTGCAACCATCCTATTACTGTAGGAAAGGGAATTATTCTTAAAGTAAACATACAGAATCTAAAATGAAATAATACTTTAATCTTACAACTGGAAATTACTTTAAACAACTACTGTTAAATGATAAAGTTCTGGTGGGCAACAAGAACTACTCTGCTATTGTGGTTGCAAGAACAGACACATAAAATATTTCCTATGGCTGTAGGAATAGACAACTGCAGAAACAACTACTATATAAGTGTGAAATTAAATGAAACATACAAAGGATTACTCACCAAGTGGGCCCCATTGAGTGAGTATCTCAAGAACTTTAGATTACAATTATCTAATTATTCACAATCGTATTGATCTCTTTATTTCATCTTGACTGGAAAATACATAAAAAATACTAGAAGAATGTGTATTACAGGATACTATGGTCATTCTCCGCTATCCCTGAGAGGAGAGAGATCCCTTTATTTATAGGAAAATGTATAAAAAACTTCTATCTGATCAACCACATTCCTACGAAATAGGTGAACATGATTTATTAACAAGAGAAGAAGTCAGCGCAGGACAACAAAACAACATATGTCCTGTAGTTGAGAAAATATAGCATGACTAGCCTCCTAGATCTAAGCTCCACTAAGAATAGTTATAAATGTTCATAAATCAATCTGCTGAAGAACCGGTCAAGTTATTTCAATCATTACTACATTTCTCTGACTGGGTCTGCATTGCGGTTATATATTTGATGATCCTTTGAACCGCCATTTGTCTTTGCTTCCCCTTTGCTAACCCTGCATCATGATATTAATGCACAACAAACATGTGTATATACTAATGCTAACATGATATAATGCAAACCATATTTATAATTGTTTTCAAATATTTGCATAGATATATCATTTAAAATAATTATATGACATCCTTAGGTATAAGTTAAACGAGTTTCAAAAACACTTAAAAGGTATCAACTTAGGAGAATATTATAATCCAAATGTCATCTAACCATAAGACCTAGGCAGGAGTATTATATCAAAAATCTATCAAAATAGAGCCATTATTTAGGCTCATCATCTCCCCCTAGCCTAACCTCTTGCTAATCCTCCAACAACAGGAAAATTTTGGATTTTGGCATTGATTCGGAAATTGCCTGGGGTAACCTGTCTAGAACCGCTTGTAGATAAGCTCCAATAGAATCCTCTCAGTTTCTCTAATCTCTTTCACCTAATGCGTTATATTACTTTACTGTATGGTGGATCACTATCCTTGCATCCCATTAGTGGCCATAGGAGGATTGGAGGCTAAAAACTAAGAGGCAACCAATGTCGTCCCTTTGTTCTTCCCAAGTGCATATACTTGGGTTCTTTGTTTAATGCTGCATGGTAATTATGCGCAGAGTGTGGCTCAGATTGTTTCAACTCATCTGTTAGGCTATTCTAGTGCTGGACTACATGTCCTATTGTTGCTTTTCATTCCCTTGGAGCCATTTGTTCATATTCTTTATACACTTCTTCCCTTAAGGGTAGGATTTCCTTTGCATAATCTGGCTCGTATACAATCTTCTGCCAATCAAAGTAAAGTCACCTAGGTTCCCTTGATTCAGCCCTTAAGGGCAATGAAAGCTCAAGTTCTTCCTTGTGATGCACCTGAAACTACTCTCCCCTTGATATTTCATTCTGCATCCATGATATAAGAGCTCTTAATTGGATATCTCCAATGTAAAGGAGAGGGTTCCAATCAACATCATCAGGAATAGCATAATTATGTACATATAGTTCACAGAGTAGATTTTTGATTGTTGTAGGAGATGTTGATAAGCACTGTAAAACTCTTTTGGTGTTTGCAATGAGGGACTAGTTTCAATAAATTCATTCCCTAAACATTGTAGTTTCAATAAATTCATTCCAAAGCATTGGAGAAACATCTCTCAAAGATTTTTCAACTAATAACTTAATTAGGCAATGATGAGAAACAAAATGAGGCCTACCTTTTTGGGTCTCTGTTACACTTATGGAAAGAATGTTGTCCAATAGACTTGGAACATTCATCCTTCTTCTGTGGCATAGATGACTTAGGAGATTAAAGTGATGAGAATTCAGGCATGAGAACCTTCCTTCACAAGTTATGGAAAGAAGGTTGTCCAATACTAATGGGGGGTCTCTTGGACATGTAAATTATGCTCTTGCACTACATGCATCCTTGGAATCTAAGTACTTTTCCCCATCTATTGGTAACCCAGTTACCTCTGCTATCTGTTCCTCTATAACCACCACTCTCAAACCTTTTACCTGAGCTTCTCCATTTGAAAGTGTGCAGGTAAATTCCCTTGCAATTTCTTCATTAAACTTTGTCAGCTTTAAGAAATAATCTAGCCATCCATTGTTCCTGAATATTGGTTCACAATCTTGGTCCTGAAGAAGAACTTCATGGATTGTCGGATCATGTTGAATAGGTGGACCACCCATTGCAGTGATAACACTTTCAACTCTATAATGGCGTAAATCTGCTCAGTTTCTACTCTAAGTTCTGCACTATAATACACTCAATGTGTCTTTACTTGGTTGGAACCTAGCTGCAGTCTAAAAATAAATATAAGCAAACAGACAAGCAAAATGCAAGATATCAGCTCAAACTAGAAATTTGAAAAATAAAATGTAATTTGAGAGGGCATCAAAATTATCTGCTAGAGTAATTATCAGTTTACTTCTCCCCCCAACCTAAGGCTTGACAGGTGTGCACACATGTGGAGGAGAATCGAGAAAGGACAGTATGCAAAATATCATAATTAGAGTTAATATGGTTTAATTATATACATGCAACAAAAATAAATACACATGAGTGTATCTGACATCACGCGAGAATGACTACAACTTGAAGATATTTGAGCTGTCATGCATGGAAAACGATGCAAAAATGGATGGAGTGATAGGAAAGAAATGAGTGAATATGGAATGGAATATTTATTATGTAGAAAAGTACTCCCACTAGATGTGGAATTATTTATTATGATCATGCATCAAAGATATTAAGATGAAGTGGTGATGGCAAAGCCATCAGCAGCGGCTGTAGGAATCTTGACATGCTTGGCAATGGAAAACTGCAGCAGGAAGTCATCTTTGCTCATAGGCTTATGGTATAGGTGTAACCGATGACCATTGACTAACAATTTAAACTTAATAGGATCTATTGTAGATAATCTAACAACACCATTAGAAAAAATTTCAATTATTTCATAAGGTCCTAACCACTATGTCTATAATTTTCCCAAATTATCTTTATACTTGGAATCATAGAGTAGAGCCCAATTTCTTGGCTGGAAAGATTTTTCCTTGATATAGCGATCATGCCACTTTATGCATTAGTTTTTAATAGATTCAGTATGTTGCAGGGCAGACTTCCTTATCTCATCTAAAGCATTAAGCTGCAAGAGCCTTTATTCTTATGCTATAGACATAGTCATATCTACAAAAATAGTTGCTCTCAAAGTTTAATGTTCAAACTCTACAGGCATCATTTTTTTTGTCCCATATACCATTTCAAATGGTGTAAACACTATTGTAGTTTTCTAGGTGGTTCTATAAGCCCATACAACTTCAAATAATCTTCTAGACCAATCTTTTCTATGGAGTGCTACTGTTTTGGTCAATATTGATTCAAGCTCCCTGTTAGTAATCTATGCTTGGCCATTAGCCTATGGATGATAAGGAGTGGATTTCCTATGCCTGACATTGTATTCATTAACTAAGGTTGTGGTCAGAGTGGAAGTGAACTGTGTCGCTTGATCTGTCACTATTTCTCTAGGAACTTCATATCGAGTGAAGATTTCTTCATATAAGAATTTTGCCACCTTATTATCTCTGGCATGCTTGAAGGCTTTGACCTCTACCCATTTAGTAACATAGTCAGTACAAACAAGAATGTAGGAGCAACCATTTGATGATGGATCAATTGGCCCAACAAAGTTTAGTCCCCATTTGTCAAATGGTGTAACAACCACTTGAGGGTGTAGATGCATTTCATCAGATCGAGTTGGTTTGCCCATTCTTTGACATCTATCACATTTCCTGGTGTATTTAACTGGATCCTTGTGTAAGGTTGGCCAATAGTACCTTGTAGTTAATATCTTGGGAGTTGTTCTTTTGGCTACAAAATGATCTCCACAAGGCTCATCATGACAAGCATGAAATATATCATATGTCTCATCTTCCCTTACACAACGCCTCATAACTTGATCTGGCCCTGTATAAAATAAGCAATCTGCTATCCATGAGAAGTTGAAACTCTTTTCTACTAGTAGTCTTCTCTCTTTGGGTGAGAAATGTGGGGGTGTCTTGTTAGCTGCTAGGTAGTTGGCTATGTCAGCATACCATGGACTATGTAAAATGATGGAAAACAAATGCTCATTTGGAAAGGAATCATTAATGACCTCCTTATTGTCTGGTGTGTGAATCCTTGACACAAAATCTGCCACTGCATTTGCTTTTTTTGGTTTATCAATGATAGTAATATCAAATTCTTACATTAACAATAACCATATTGCCAATCTACCTGTAATGGAGCTCTTGCTCATGAGATATGTGATGGCTGCATGATCAGTATGTACAAAGATTTGATATCTAGTTATATAGTGTCTGAACTTATTAAGGGCATAGATGACAGCTAACATCTCCTTTTCAGTAATTGTGTAATTTAGTTCTAGTCCTTGCAAATTTTTACTCATGTAATAAATTGCATTTTCCAAAACTCCTTGCTTCTGCCCTAGAACTTCTCCTATTGCAAAATCGGATGCATCTGTATCAATGTGAAAATGAATTGACCAATCAGGGCCTTTAAGCACATGGGCCTGGGTTAAGGCTTCTTTTAGTTGAGAAAATGATTTTTCACATGCAACTATCCATTCAAACTCAACTTCCTTTGTCAATAAAGAATATAATGGCCCTTTTTTTTGACTAAAATCCTTGACAAATCTCCTATAGTACCCTGCATGGCCTAGAAAACTTCTCACATCCTTTTGTTTGACAGGGGTAGGAAGATCAAGTATTAATTCTATTTTAGTTGGATCCACTTGAATACCTAATTGAGAGATTTGATGCCCCAACACTATACCTTCTTGCATCATCATAAAACATTTTTCACTGTTTAAGGATAAATTGTGATCTTCACACCGTTGCAATACTTTGGTTAGATTTTGTAATGCCTCCTTAAATGTAGTTCCATAAGTAGTAAAGTCATCCATGTAGATTTTCATAAAATCATGGGATATGTCTAAAAATATACTGAGGACAACCCTTTGAAAGGTTGCAGGAGCATTACATAAACCAAAAGGAATGATTGAATAGGCATATGTGCCCCAAGGAAAAGTAAAGGTAGTCTTTTCCTGATCTTTTGGAGCTATTCTAATTTGATTATAACCACTAAACCCATCCAAAAATTAAAAGTATTGCTTACCTGCTAGAGATTCTATCACTTGATCTATAAATGGAAGTCGGAAGTGATCCTTTTTGGTAGCAGTGTTGAGCTCCCTATAGTCCACACAAACTTTCCATTTTCCTCCTTTCTTTGGAACTATAACCAGAGGAGAAACCCATTGACTGGCTAAAATAGGGTAGATGAATCCTGCATGAAGCAACTTTTGCAGTTCCTCTTTAACTATTTCCCTTAAAGTAAGATTAATCCTTCGCTGAGGCTATCTAATTGGTTTACAATCTTCTTTGATATAAATTCTATGGGTACACAATGTAGGATTTAATCCTTTCATGTCCTAATAATCCCATGCAAAAGCTTGTTGTTGGGCTTTGAGTAATTATGTTAATAACAATATTTGATCTGCTACTAATTGATTATTTATATTCAGATTTCTCCCTGCAGCAACTTTTATTTGAATTACTGATTTTGCATTAGATATTTTAGACAAACAAGAGGTTTGAATCTCCTATGGTAGCTATGTGTGAAACATATCTATGGTTGTAGAAGAATTTAAAAAACCTGTTGATGGAAGAAGGGTATGCAGAGGACTTACTGGTATACCCAATGACTTTTGAGCTGCTCCATAATGAATTCTTATGATGTTAGAGAGTATTGTATCATCCTCTTGAAGTTCTATGAATGGGTCCCTTGATAACATCATTAGTTGTTAAACAAAATTAAATTCCTCTGCTTCTTCTCCTATGTCTGGCCATGCTACTCACTCTTGATCAAGTTGTGGTTATGCTGGATAATAGAGTGCAAGTGTTTTGGTAGTAATACCATCTGAAATTGTCATATCTCCAGATCTGCAACCTATATATGCATCAGCTGTTGCCAGCCAAGATCTTCCCAAAATAATTGGATATCCACCTAATGTTTCCTTGGGAGAGAGGATTATGAAATCGGCGGGATATTCCCAAGAATCTAATGTGACCAAAATATCTTCAACCATTCATTCAGGCCGAACAATAGAGATATCAACAAGCTGCAGGACCGTTGGAATTGATCTGAGACTAGTAATGTTGAGTTGCTGCATGACATCTTTAGTCATCACATTTATTGCTGCTCCTAAGTCTATCAAGGCATTTTTTATTTGAGTTCCATTAATAACTACCTTGAAAATAGGGCTACCTGGGTCAGAATATTTAGGGACAACAATTTTTCCTAACATAATATCAGCCAACTATCCTACTACATGGACTGTTTTTGGATCTTTTTTTTTCCTCCCAGGTTTCTTCAGACATGCCTCTTTAATAGCTTTTCCATATATGGGAATGTCTTTAATAGCTTGAAATAGTGGGATTTTAACGCATATTTTTTAGCTGATCAATAAGATCAAAAGTTATATCATCATGTTGCCTAGATACTTCAACCTGCAATCTTTGAGGAAATGGGGGAGTTCTTATAGGTATATTTGAAGTTTCAGACTACTGAACCTGCTCAAGGTTTCCAAATTTATCAGGTATAGTTTCCTGAGTAGTCTCCTCTATTGGTAACTCTATTATGACTGGAGGAGATGGAGTAGGCAATGTTGTCCCTGACCGCAAATGAATATCACTTATATTCAAAGAGTATGCATGATAGTTATTAGGATTAGTTGAAAAAACTTGTTGTTGTGTGGTTTATTATTTGGATTTGGAACAGGTTGAGTTGGCAGTTGGGTTGTCTTGGATGGAGTGGCATTAAATTTGGTTGTTGGGACTGTTGTTGTGGCTGCAGGAAACCTGATGACTGGTTTGCACATTGTTGTCCTCCCCTCCATTGTGGTGACTATTGCTAGTTACCTTGAGGGGGAGATCAATTCCCTTGTGGCTGTTGCCATTGAGATGAGGAATTCTAATAATTAGGCCAAGGATTTTGAGAGTTATTCAAAGACTGAGGAGTATAATTTCCAAAATTTTGGGAATATGGTGGTTGCCACTGATTGTTTTGTGCATTGAAGTTCATATAAGGATTGGAAAATGACAATGAATCCTATGACATACCTTGTCTTAGAGGCCAAGGCCTTTGTTGTGAAACATAAAAGAGTTGTTCATCATCTCCGTAGACAAGCTTGAAATCTGGGGAACTTTGTTGGCTATCAATTTTAGCTAACAACTTACATCTATAGTCCTTCTTTTGTCGACGGTGAGGACAAAATTCAGCTAGCATAGCCTCTGCCTCCTCATGCTTTTTATTTGCCTGTAGTGTATCCAATTGGGTAGCCATATTATTAATTATACCTTCTTTAAAATTCTTCAATAGATGAATTATTTCCATTCTTGAGACTGTTGAAGATGACTTTGCAATTGAAGAACCAGTCCTATAATGTCTTCCCCTTTTTGTTGCAGCTCTTGAATACTTTTGACAGATTTGTTTCATATCATCCCTTTGAACTTTAGTAATATCTCCTCCTCCCATTAGATCTAAGGAGTCAACACAGTCATCATTGATGCCCCTAAGAAAAATCAACTTCATAGAGTCTTCACTTAGATTACTATGTTTGGATTTGCTAACACTAAATAAAAACCTTTCCAAATAGTCTTTCAGGCTTTCATCTTCTTTTTGTGTCATTCTAAAGATATCATCACCTTGTCGGTCCATTCTCTTGCAATAGTCTTTATACTTATCCAAGAAGTTTGTCTTCATCTCCTCCCAGGTAGTGATTACATTTCTTCCTAAACTCATAAAACATCTCAAAGTAGCTTCTTTCAAAGTAGCAGGGAATAACTTGAGTTAATGAGCATCAGTGGTATAATCATGACTTCTGCAAAGGATATCAAATTCAAACAGAAAGGTGTCTGGATCTTCTATTACCAATCCATGAAATTTTGGAAGTGAAGAGGTTGGTATGTTTTTCAAATTTTCATTATCATGCAGGTCGGGAATGAGAAACTCAAATGTTGGATTGACAGGTGGAGGTGGAGGATTTGCTACCATTGGTCCCTGATAAATGACTAGAGGTAAAATGTTTGTTCATGGGGTTCATCAGGAAGTCTAGGCCTCCTTCTGACACATTGAAGACATCTCTATTTAGCACATAAGTTTCTGCAAAAGGGTTTACTTCAAGTGCTTGATCTGAACTTATATCTTGAGTAGAATGCGAGGGAAGAAATCTTCCTAATGCATCTCTTCTCCTCCTATGCATGTAGATTAATGAAGGAAATTCAAAGAGCTAATAAAAAAAACTTAAAACTTAATGGTTTACAATAGGTCCTTAGCTTGGCACCATCCCCAACAACGACACCAAAAATGTTGGTCCTCACAACTAGAATGGTAACTAGGTAATAAAACACAATTCAAAGATTGAATATCCTTAAATAGCCAACTTTTCATGTGGCAAAGGCTCATTTAGTTATCAACTAGGGACGTAAACTTGAAATGGGCTAGCACTGTATGTGCACCAAGTTCATATTGCAACCATCCTATATTACTGCAGGAAAGGGAATTCTTCTTAAAGTAAAGACACAAAATCTCAAAGGATCTAATACTTTATTCTTACAACTGAAAATTACTTTAAACAACTACTTTTAAATGATAAAGTTCTCGTAGGCAATAGGAACTACTCTACTGTTGTGGTTGCGGGAATAGACACAAGAACTATTTCCTATGGCTGGAGGAACAAACAACTGCAAAAATAACTACTTTAGAAGTATAAAATTAACTGAAACATACAAAGGATTACTCACCAAGTGGGCCCCCTTGAGTGAGTATCTCAAGAAATTCAGATTACAATTATCCAATTATTCACAATCGTATTGATCTCTTTATTTCATCTTGACTAGAAAATACATAAACAATACCAGAAGACTGTGTATTACAAGATACTATGGTCATTCTCCTCTATCCCCAAGAGGAGAGAGATCCCTTTATTTATATGAAAACTTATAACAAACTTCTAATTGATTGACCACATTCCTACGGAATAGGTGAACATTATTTGTTAACAAGAGAAGAAGTCAGCGTAGGACAACGGAACAACATCTATCCTACAGCTAAGAAAATATAGCATTAATAGCCTCCTAGATCTAAGCTCCACTAAGAATAGTTATAAATGTTCATAAATCAATCTGCTGAAGAGTTGGTCAAGTGGTTTCGATCATTACTGTATTTCTTTGTCTGGGTCTGCATTGCGGTTATATATTTGATGATCTTTTGAACCGCCATTTGTCTTTGCTTCACCTTTGTTGACCCTGCATCATGATATTAATGCACAACAAACATGTGTATATAGTAATTCTAACATGATATAATGCAAACCATATTTATAATTATTTTCAGATATATGCATAGATAGATCATTTAAAATCATTATATGACATCCTTAGGTATAAGTTAAACCAGTTTCAGAAACACCTAAAAGGTATCAACTTAGGAGAAGATTATAATCCAAATGTCATCTAACCATAAGACCTAGGCAGGAGTATTATATAAAAAATCTATCAAAATAGAGCCATTATTTAGGCTCATCACACTATGTGGTGGATGGTAAAAGTAATTTGGTCTGTAAATTAAAGAAATCCCTATATGGCCTCAAATAGAGTCTTAGTATGTGGTACCAAAAATTTGATACATATGTGTTGAGTTTAAGATTTGAGTGTTCTAAATTTGATCACTGTGTTTATTATAAAACTGATAGTGATCATTTCCTATACATTGCATTGTATGTTGATGATATCTTATTCATTGGTAAAGGGAAAGGCATGATTTCAGAACTTAAGTCTCAGCTCACTGCTAAATTTGAAATGAAAGATCTTGGTGCAGGAAAACACATTCTTGGGATGGAAATTAAAAGAGATAGAATGAACAAAAAGCTATGGCTAGGCTGTGAATTCAGTGTAATAGAGGTTCAACATGCAGGATCATAGATCATCATGTGTTCCTTTTATAGTTAGAATGAAATTATCTATTGCAAATTGTCCTACATCCCCATTAGAGATGGAAGACATGAGCAAAGTGCCTTACCAAAGTGTTGTTGGAAGTTTAAAGTATGCTATGGTTTGTATTAGACCAGACATTGCCCAATCAGTAGAAGTTATGTCCAGATATATGTCTAATCCTGGTAGAATTCATTGGGATGCAATCAAAAGAGTCTTCAGATATTTGAAGGGTACCTCAAAGTATTCTTTGTGTTATCATGGTAATTCAGTGGGAGATTTGATTTCTCTTGATATTCATTGTTATGTGGATTCAGACTGGGCATGTGATATTGATAGCAGAAGATCCACTAGTTCTTATGTGTTTACTTTATTTGGTGGTGCAATTAGTTGGATGAGTAAGTGTCAGGCTTTGGTTGCTTTCTCCACTACTGAAGTAGAGTATATGGAAAATACTCATGCTTGTAAAGAAGCCATTTGGATTAAGAGACTATGTTCAAATATTGGAATAAAACAAGGAGTCATGACAGTTTATTGTGACTGTCAAAGTGTGATCTACCTAGCTAAGAACCCAACATTTCATGCCTGGACCAAGCACATTTATGTTTAGTATCATTTTGTCAGAGATATGGTCCAGGATGGCAAGGTGAAGCTAGTTAAGGTAGAAACTTTGATGAATGTTATAGATTCTTTAACTAAGGTTGTGAGCATAGAGAAGTTTAGATGGTGTTCAAAGGCTATGGCCCTAATGGCTCCTAGCAATTGATTCATTGTGTTGATACTGCCTTTTCTCTTGCAAGGTGTTCGACAAGTGGGAGATTTGTTGGGAAAATGGTGTCTCAACCTTGCATTTAAATAAGATTACTATTTATAGTATATTTTCATTTAAGCACAAAATGGGGCAAAATTCTCCCCAAAGCTTCTGGTTGGCTAGATAAGCATTCCAGTAAAGTTACATCTCAAGATCATAGCTAGTTTTGAAGATATTAAATTTTCTATTTTGGAGGGGTCTAATTAAAGGTTTAAATTTAATTTTGAGGATTTTAGAGGCCCCTAAATGCCTTGAAAAGTGGGCTTAAATGACATAGAGGTTTACAAGGCAATAGATCACTTCGCGAGCTTTCCAATGCTTCAAAAGGTTTGTCAATCAGACACACCATTCACAGGTTATGGCCTCTGGAAGTTTGTACTCTTGAAATAGGAAAAACAATTTTTATCAGACACATAAATGAGTTGGAAAAGGGAGGGGCATGTCATAGGGAATCTAGAAGGGAGATAAGGTTGGCTACACCTCATTGGGTGGTTTTAGCCCATGGTTTTGTAATACCGTTTGACAGTTTCTTGTATTCTATCTCCTATATATGAGGTACGTGAGATAGAAGTTGTGTTTAAGAGTCTTATAGCTATTGAGTTAACTCTGAATCTCTAATTATTAGTACTCTTGTGAAGAGCTTTCTCTACAAGGATATTGTAATCTATTTTTGATTGTGTAATAATATATTAGGCAACTTTTGGAGTCTGGGGTTTTTCTCCCGAAAGGATTTTCCCCACGTAAATCACTATGTTATGGTTTGAATTTATTACATCTATTTATGTTTTATGTAACTATTGTGATGATCTATAAAAATTTTTGCATTACCCTCATCTCAAGGTTAGTGTAGGAAGTTGTTCCTCTACTTAACTTCCTTACAAGTGGTATTAGAGCTTGATCACCTTTGGTTTCAGTTGTGGGTTGTTGGGTTTTTTGAACTAATCCAAATTTGAGTGGGAGCTTTTGCAAGATACATTTTTTGATCTTGTTGCAGGAATTTTTAGATGGCAAGTTCGTAAGGGAAAATAGAGGTGAAGAAATTTAGTAGAACAAATTTTGAGATGTGGAAGCTGAAGATGGAAAATCTACTAATAGTTCAAGATATATGGGATGCTATTGATGCAAATGCCCAAAGGCTCTCAGATCCTATTGTGGTGGCTTAGTATGTGTTGGTATTTTGGTATGGTTTTGTCATTGATGTCAACACCTACTAACACTTATCAACTCTAGCACTTTGGAGAATCAACAACATTCACCAGCAAGCAAGTGACTTATGCATAGTCACCGGTGTCTGGTACACTGATAGGATATAATGTTCACCAACACTTGGAATAGCATGGAAAACACCTGGTTATGTCAAAGATATCATTTGGACACTTTTTCTTGGAGTTTTGGTCATTGGCATATTTGGTATTTGCATATTTGTTGTTACCGGCAAATAGGTCCAGGATATACACCGGCAGGTTACTTTTCCATATCAGCACGACACGCTATGGAGATGTCTTATTATTGTTGTAAATGCATCAAGAAGACATGTTGAATTGGTTATTGCATAAGACATTGTTTTATTTGTAAATTGATTTTATTGTAATATCCTTTAGAGCTGACCTACTAAAATTGGTCTTAGGTTATGATATAAATATAAGATATTATTTGTAAGATCATATGTGGAATGCAAAAAAGAATTGTGTGAAGGTATATGCGATAATAAGCAGAGCTATACACACAAACATCATTTGAAGGTTGAAGGAGGGTTTTTGTGAAGACAATCAGAACTACACTGGTATTGAATCCAACATAGAAAGATGCTAATTTGAGCAGTACATCCTTATTGGATTTAACCATCCAATTGTAGTCAGTGTGACTCGTATTTGTGTTTGAGCAGTGAGCTCTAGGCGCTTGGCCTTTCTACATGTGCAGACCCCATTTGTATACACATACTATCTGTAGTAGTATCATTTGATTGTGGGTAAGGTTTCCCACTATGGTTTTTCCCCTTACAGGGTTTCCACGTACAGATATTGGTGTTATGTGTTGTGGATGACTTGGTATTTTTGTTTCATGCATTAATCTTTACCAATATTACAATTAACTGATAAAACTGTCTACCAACATAAAGTTTGATTTAACGGTATTAAGAATTAAGGTTGGTTAAGTTGTTTTTGGTTTAAATTTATTTGACAACTGATTCACCCCCCCCCCCTCTCAGTTGTCTATGGGACCTAACAATTGGTATCAGAGCTTAGTCCTCTTTTTGTAGAAGTTTAACAGCTTAAGGAGATCCAATGTCTACTAACTATTTCAAGAAGGACAGTCCTAAACTTGATGGAACCAACTATGGCATATGAAAGATTAGAATGGAGACACATCTGAATTGCATTGGAAAGGACATCTGGGATGTTACAAAGAATGGCTATACAACTCATACAACCAGTCAGCCTAATCCACCAAACTTGGCTAAAGATGAAGAAAATGATTGCAAAGCAAGAGAAGCACTTTTGAGTGCATTAACATATCAGAAAATCATGGGATTATCAGATAGATCAACTGCTAAAGCTATTTGGGATCATTTGGAAACACTGAATGAAGGAGATTCCATAGTCAAAATTGAAAAAATTGAAAGCTTCTGGGTCAGGTATGAAAATCTGAAAATGGAAGAAGATGAAAGGAAATCTGCTTTTATGGAAAGAGTTAATGAAATTGTTTTGGGTATTAAATGTTGTGGAGGAACCTTAAGTGAAGATGAAATTGTTTCAAAAGTTTTAAGAGGATTGCCACCGACATATAAAATAAAGGTTACTGCTATAAATGAGTTAAGAACAATGCCTAATACATTAGTAACTAGGGATACATTGATTGGAAAACTTTTAGCTTTTGAAATTAAGGAATTTGGTCTTGTTGCTACTATAAAGATAGATTTAGCTTTTAAGGCATCAACATCATCTACACCATCATTTGACAAGTCTGACTGGAAAGCCTTTTATGCAAAAGAACTTGAGGAAAGCAGGAGAGAAAATGAAGAACTTGAAGAACTTGAAGCACTATTTGCAAGGAATATGCCTAAAGGTCCAGTTGGAAGTAAGTATGAAGGTAAAGCACCCTTTAAATGCTTTAACTATAATAATATTGGTCATATCGCTTCTAGATGCGTTGATAGACATGCTAGACTAAGAGAAGAAGCTAGGAGAACATACAAGCCTAACCCTAAATATCAAAGATATAGATTTAAGAAGAATAAAGATAAATCTTGTTATCTTGCTGATGAAGGAGTGACTGATGATTCTGATGAGGATCCGGTAGAAAATGGATGGGTTTTTGTTGCTATAATAGAAGATCAACCAGCACCTACTATTCAACCGGTAGAGCAGGCCTTGGTAGCTAAAGTTGAAGTTAAGGATGAATGGATCATTGATTCAGGATGCTCACATCATATGACTGGTGATAAAAGTAAATTCTTGAACTTTTAGGAATATAATGGAGGCTTAGTAAGATTTGGAGATGATAAAGCTTGTTTGATCAAAGGTAAAGGTACAATATATCTTGATGGTAAGCATAATACTGACAATGTTTACTATGTTGAAGGTTTAAAGCATAATCTTTTGAGTGTTGGTCAATTAGTTGAGAAAGGATTTCAGTTACAATTCAAAAATGGAAAATGCAAAATCATGAATAGAACTGGTTTGGAAATTGCAACCGGTAATCAAACTAGAGGTAATATCTTTCACTTGAATAACAGTGAAAAGACATGCTTGATTGCACATATTGATGAAAGTTGGCTATGTCATAAGAGACTCTGTCATGTAAATTTTGATTGCATGGTAAAAATCAGTACTACTAAGGTAGTTAGAGATTTACCTAAAATTATCAAACCTCACAATACAGTATGTAAGGAATGTCAATTTGGAAAACAAGTTAGAGCTACTTTTAAAAGTATTCCAGAAAAATGAAACAATGCTCTTGACTTAATTCATACTAATTTATGTGGTCCAGCTAGAACTAAAAGTTTGCAAGGTGATAGATATTTCATGCTAATCATTGATGACTACACTAAAATGTGTTGGGTTACTTTTCAAAGAGAAAAATTAGAAGCACTTGGAATCAAACTGTTCAAAGAAATGGTAGAGAACGAAATCGGTAAGAAAATCAAATGTCTAAGATCAGATCAAGGAGGAGAATTTACATCTAAGGAATTTAATGCATTCTGTGAAGTGAATGGAATCAGAAGACAACTATCAACACCTTGGACACCACAACAGAATGGAGTCGTTGAAAGGAAATACAAAACTATCTTGGATGTAGCTAGAAGTATGTTATTAGAAGCAAATCTACCACATGTGTATTGGAGAGAGGCAGTAAGTACAATGGTCTATACATTCAACAAAGTTCACATAAAAGGTGAAACCGGTAAGACCCCTCATGAACTATGGTTTGGTATTATTCCTACTCTTAAATATTTCAGAATATTTGGAAGTAAATGCTATATTAGAAGGGATGAGTATATTGGAAAATTTAATCCTAGAAGTGATGAAGGAATATTTCTTGGTTATTCATCTAAGAGCAAGGCATATAGATGTTTTAATAAAAGATTGCAGAAAATTGTTGAGAGTACAAATGTGAAGATTGATGAACAATTCAGAGGAACTTCAAGGTATATAGACTATGAACCGACAATAGAGATTCTAACAAATGAACCTACATTGAACCCACTGGTACAGAATGAAGATCCAGTTACACCGGTATCATCTGAAAATTCCACAGTAACTGAGGAACAACAACAAACAAAGACACCCCGGTATGTAAGACTGAATCACTCTAAAGATCAGATAATTGGGAACAAGTATAAAGGAGTTATGACAAGAGGAAGACTAGCAAATATAGAGGTATGTCTTATTTCTCAAATTGAACCATCATCAATTAATGAGGCATGTGAAGATAAACACTGGATTAAAGATATGGAAGAGGAACTAGAACAAATTGAGAAAAATAACACATGGACATTAGTTCCCCGGCCTAAAGACAAAAATGTGATTGGAACAAAGTGGGTATTCAGAAACAAACTTAATGAAGATGGTAATGTAATCAAGAATAAAGTAAGACTAGTGTGTAAGGGATATTCTCAGAAAGAAGGAATTGATTATAATGAAACCTTTGCACCGGTAGCTAGAATTGAGGCAGTCAGATTATTTTTGGCTTTTGCAGCACACAAGAACTACAAAGTATATCAAATGGATATTAAAGGTGAATTTATGAATGGAGATCTCGAAGAAGAAGTTTACATTGAACAACCTGATGGATTTTCTTTGACAGATAACAAAGATATGGTTTGCAGGTTAAGGAAAGCTTTGTATGGATTGAAGCAAGCTCCAAGAGCTTGGTATGCAAGATTGAATAAGTATCTTTTGAAGATTGGTTTTTCTAAAGGTAATACTGACAGTAACTTATATTATAAAGTAACAAATGATGACATCTTGGTTATAGAACTTTTTGTTGATGATATAATCTTTGGAGGAGAAGATGGATTATGTAAAGAGTTTTCTATTAAAATGTAGCAAGAATTTGAAATGTCTATGATCGGAGAAATAAAATTCTTTTTAGGATTGCCGATTTCACAGACTGGTAAAGGTATATTCTTGAGTCAATCCAAGTACTTGAAGGAGTTATTAAATAAATTTGGGATGGAGAACTCTAAACTAGTAAGCACACCTATGGCTACAAATGACAAATTATCACTAAGGGATGAATCTACACCTGCTAATCCGACTAGGTACAAATCTATGATAGGAGGTTTACTATATTTGACACAAACAAGACCTGATATCATGAATGCAGTATGTATTGTTTCAATATTTCAGAGTAGTCCTAGAGAAAATCATGAATCGGCAGTAAAAAAGATTTTTCGGTACTTACAAGGCACTACAAAACTTGGATTATGGTATCCTAGAGATGAAAACTTTGAATTATGTGCATACATAGATGCAAATTGGGCAAGAGATGTGGATGATAGGAAAAGCACTACTGGCGGAGCATTTTTTCTTAGAAGCAGATTAATTTCTTGGTTGAGTAAGAAATAAAGTTGTACATCTTTATCAACAGCTGAATCAAAATATGTTGCAGCAACAACTAACTGTACATAGGTACTATGGCTTAAGCAAATGTTGAAAGACATAAAGGTAAAATGCAAGGAACCTATTACTATCTATTGTGATAACACTGCAGAAATTGATATATCTAAGAATCCAGTATTACATTCTAAAACCAAACATGTTTCTATCAAACTAAATTTTCTAAGGGAAAATGTTGAAGCAAAAGAAATTAAAATGGTTTATGTGAATACTAAAGAGCAGATTGCAAATATTTTCACTAAACCTTTGCCTAAGGAGAATTTTGAATATCTTAGAGACCAGCTTGGGGTCATATCCCCACCCGTAGAAACTTAGACAGTTGATGATAGTCACCAACTGATAGAAATAACAAAGAAATATTTTACTCCGACTTTGATGAGAAAGCTACTTCTCAGGGGGAGTAGTTGGTATAGTGAATTGGTTGGTATTTTTTATCTGAAAAATGGTCTTTATATTTCTTTGGCATTTGATGTCAAAGGGGGAGAGATTGGTATGGAAAAACACAAGGAAAAATCATGTCACTCCTAGGTGGAGAGATTGTTACTTTGGGGAGATTATTGGTTTTTGGTATTTGGCATTTCTATTTTGGTACTTTGATGGTTTTTCCATCTTGTGTTGCCATCAATGCCAAAGGAGGAGATTGTTGGTATTTTGGTATGGTTTTTTCATTGATGTCAACACCTACTAACACTTATCAACTCTGGCACTTTGGAGAATCAGCAACATTCACCGACAAGCAAGTGACTTATGCACAGTCATCGGTATCTGGTACACCAGCAGGATATAATGTTCACCGGCACTTGGAATAGCATGGAAAACACCTGGTTATGTCAAAGACATCATTTGGACACTTTGTCTTGGAGTTTTGGTCATTGGCATATTTGGTATTTGCATATTTGTTATTACTAGAAAATAGGTCCAGGATATACACTGGCATGTTTATCTTTTCTAGATCAGCACGACACGCTATGGAGATGTCTTATTATTGTTGTAAATGCATCAAGCCAACATGTTGAATCGGTTATTCAATCGGACATTGTTTTATTTGTAAATTGATTTTATTGTAATATCCTTTAGAGTCGGCCTACTAAAATTGGTGTCTTAGGTTATGATATAAATATAAGATCTTATTTGTAAGATCATATGTGGAATGCGAAAAAGAATTGTGTGAAGGTATATGTGAGAATAAGAAGAGATATACATGCAGACATCATTTGAAGGTTGAAAGAGGGTTTTTGTGAAGACAATCAGAACTACACTGGTACTAAATCCAGCATAGAAAGATGCTAATTTGAGTAGTACATCCTTATTGGATTTAACCATCCAATTGTAGTCAGTGTGACTCCTATTTGTGTTTGAGCAGTGAGCTCTAGGTGCTTGGCCTTTTTGCATGTGCAGACCCCATTTGTATACACATACTATCTGCAGTAGTATCATTTGATTGTGGGTAAGGTTTCCCACCATGGTTTTTCCCCTTACAGGGTTTCCACATACAAATATTGGTGTTATGTGTTGTGGATGACTTGGTCTTTTTGTTTCATGCATTAATCTTTACCGATATTACAATTAACTGATAAAACTATCTACTGGCATAAAGTCTGATTTACCAGTATTAAGCATTAAGGTTGGTTAAGTTGTTTTTGGTTTGAAGTTATTTAACAACTGATTAACCCCCCCCCCCCCCCCTCTCATTTGTCTCTAGGACCTAACAGTATGATGTTATGGACCGAAAAGCCAAGGGTCTAATTAGACTATGTCTGGCAGACACTGTTTTGATCAATGTCCATGAATAAAATACTACAAACAAGCTATGGACTAAGCTTGGTGAAATGTATCAAGCAAAATATTTATTAAATCAGATTTTCTTGTGGAAGAAATTGAATTCCTTGAAGATGGAAGACAGTGGACGAGTTGGAGACCACCTAGAAGAATTCAATATGTTGGTGGCTCAATTAGTATTTGTCAGCATTAAGATGAATGAAGAGGAGAAATGCAAGATCTTGCTTTTTTCTTTGCCTGATTATGGGATTCTCTTATGGCCATTGGTAGTACTTATGTTGTTTTGAAGTTTGAATATGTGGTGTGTTCCCTACTTGGTGAAGAGATGCAAAGGAAGGTATCCCATAGTTTGAAGGAATCCCTAACTATTTGTTGAAGACCTAAGGAGAAAGGAAAGAAGAATGAGAAGCGGAATAAGTCTAAATTGACAGAGAGATCAAAATCTCCTGGAAAGTCCAAAGTCATTTGCTGGAATTGCGGTAAACTAGGTCACATCTATAAGGACTACAAAGAAGAAAAGAAGAAGATTGATTCTGATTCTGAGTCTAAGAAGGAAGATTGTGATACGTCTATTGCAACTTTGGTGACTCATGCAGGTAATGATATCTGTTTAATTGACTCGGGTGCATCTTTTCATATGATTGCCAATAGAGATTGGTTTTATGAATATGAAGAATTTAATGGAGGTAAGGTGTACTTGGGTGGTGATTCAAATTTAGACATTGTCAGTTGAGGTAAAGTTAGAATGAATTTTTCTGATGGTAGAATAAAAAGTATTAATGGTGTGTTCCATATCCTTGGTTTAAAATGAAAACTGGTATCTGTGAGAAAACTGATAGGTGTGGGCATGCAAGTAGTCTTTTCTGAAGCAAGATGTAAGATGATTAAGGGTGCTATGGTAATTTCTCGACATGTTAGGTTTGACACAATGTATAAGCTAGATGCATACATTGTTGAGTGTAATAACACTTCTATAAAAAGTAAATCTGTGGAAGATTTGAGGGTTTCACCTTCAATAGATGGAGGATTTAGGGTACCTAAGGGTGCTCTTTCTTTTGAAGCAAAGTAGTCTGTAGAGAATACTATGTTATGGCACCAGAGGCTTGGCCACATTGGAGAAAAGGGTCTAAGGACCTTGAAAAATAAAAACCTTGTTGAAGGTTTGAATTATTGTAATCTTGACTTTGATTTCTATGTGCATTGCATTTATGGAAAACACAACCATGTTTAGTTTTGCTCAAGTTGTCATAAAAATTGTGGTGTTTTGGATCTTATTCATTCTGATGTGTTTAGTCCTACATATGTTCCTTTAATTGGAAAATACACATATTATGTTTCTTTTATTGATGATTTTAGTAGAAGGACATGGGTATATTTTCTAAAGAGTAAATCTAAAGTTTTCAGTCGATTTAAAAAAATTAAAGCAATGGTTGAGTTGCAGACTCAAAAGAATATTAAAATTTTTAGGATTGATAATGGCGGTGAATTTTTCTCTAATGGTTTTGATAGATTCTATAAAGATTGTGGCATTAATAGACATAAGACAGCTCCGTTTTCTCCACAATAGAATGGAGTTGCAGAAAGCATGAACATGACATGGATGGAGAAGGCTAGGAGTATGTTGAGTGGTGCTGGTCTAGAACAAAAATTTTGGGTTGAAGTTGTTGTCATTTCTTGCTACCTAATTAATAGGTCTCCTACATAAGCCCTTGTTGATAAAATGATTATGGAAGCATGGTTGGGTCACAAGCCTTCATTGAGACATCTTAGAGTTTTTGGTTGTGCGGCATATGCACATGTGCCAAAGGAGAAGCAGACAAAGTTGGAGAATAAGGCTGTGAAATGTATCTTCATCAGGTAAAATTTGATAACTTAATGATGAATGAATAGTACCAAACTGGTACTGAGAGGGAGGGGTGAATTAGTACAGGCAAAAATACAGTCCAAAACTGGTTTGACAGTAGACACTTCAAATGACTGGTAGACAGTGACACCGGTTTGAAAAGAGTGCAATCGGTAAAGTTAAGAATGTCTGAGACAAGCATTAACCGGTTATACACTTAGCTTTTCACTCAACTCGAGACTAGACTACCATTTCACCCTTATGCATAAATAGGTAATTTAATATCAGATCATAATAACAGCTAGTTCAACATGTTTTATTGATAGGCATAAAACACAAAACCATCATATGTTTGACAGACAATAGCAAAGCATCGCAAGATAAAAGCATCACACATGACACGCATATTTTTCACGTGGAAACCCAACTGGGAAAAACCACGATGGGGATGAATACCCACAAGCTTTTTTTGAACTCTTTAAAAAGTCCGCTCTGTTAGGAGCCTTGTCCGGTTAGAAACATTACAAAAGGTTCTGCTAGGAACCGATCCTGTTAGAGATCACCTGGCTAAGGGATGGCTACAATATCCGGTTAAGGGTTAAACCCTGTTAAAGGTTACCTTGTTAGAGGATTTCAAGAACTCAATAGCCAAAGGATTCCAAACTCAGTAGCTCTGAGTTACCCTGTTAAAGGATTTTCAGCAAGCCAGTTAAGGCTACCCTATTAAGGGATTTTCCAACTGTTGAGGTGGTTAGAGATAAACAGGTATTACAATGATATGGTAACAACACTCAATGCCAATGTAGATCCGCTTAAGCTCCTCTTCACCTTATGCACTTACACTCTGCAGGTATCACTTTTCTCCTTTTAGTCTGGCAAGAATCACGTATCCCTTCTCTTGGATACACACACAACTTTTGCCAACAACCTAAGAAAGAGACACAACATTGACCTTATAGGAAAACAGATAGGTCAGTAGCATAAACCCTAAACTCTAAACCTGTTAGGTTAAGGAATTCAAACAGTTCAATCCTGATCATTGAGAACACTCCATTAATTGCAATAGTCTTGATCCAATCTCAAGACATTCTCCATTGTCCATTTTCATTGATTTTATGGCGGCTGATAACCCATCACACGTTATCACCATTTTATAGACTTCGCTTATTCCTGAGGTGGATAAGAACAATCTCCTTCATGCAAGATCCTTCATGTGCACAAGGCTGACGTGGCAACATGATCTGTTCTTCATTACAATGCTAACTCATCACACAATGTCACCTGTTGAGCCATACAGGCTTGAAGCACACCAACCGGTGGTCATTAAACGCTTCCATGTGCCGGTTCCCATAACCATATGTCGGTTCATCTTGAACAAGCACACCGCTTCACTTTGGTACAAATGTTGATTCACAGTGTTATACCGGTTCTCACATATGCCGGTTCACACCTCTTCAACATATTGACATCAATGACAACATACAATGTCATTATGTCCACATACCGGTTCACACAATGCCAACAATCTCCCCCTTTGGCATTGATGGCAATATACTAAGATATCTCTCCACTTCACATCTTCTCCCCCAATTTCTACAGATATCTTCTCCGCTTCACATCTTCTCCCCCTTTGACAACAATGCCAAAGTGGAGGCACAAGCTACCCTGTTCCATTATGTTGCTCCCCTTGAGCAGTAGCATCCTTCAACACATCAATCCAAAATAAATTTGACTATGCAATACCTGACTGATGTGGATCATATTCTTTTAGTTTACCTCCTGAAAGGGGCAGTACCCCTAATGCACCTCTTAAGTATACGAATGTAGTCTTTGGGAGAGGCTTGGTGAATATGTCTGCTAACTACTCCTTACTGGAAACATGCTCCAGTGCAATCTCTTTGTTCTGAACCTTTTCCCTCAAGAAATGATACTTAAGCTCAAAGTGCTTGGTTCTAGAATGTAAAACCGGATTCTTGGAGATATTAATTGCACTAGTGTTGTCACAAAATATACTTACCGGGTCAGATACAGGAACTTTGAAGCCATTCAATACATGCTTCATCCAAATTGTCTGAGTGCAATTCATGAAAGCTGCAACATACTCTACTTCCGCTGTAGACTAAGAGATACAACTCTACTTTTTACTCATCCATGAGACTAGTCTACCACCAAGGAAGAATGCACCACTGGTTGTGCTCTTCCGGTCATCTACATTACCAGCCCAATCAGCATCTATGAACACTTTTAGGTTAAAATCATTATTGTATGGATACCATAACCCATAGTCAACAGTTCCTTTCAAATACCTAAGAATCTGCTTGACTACAACCAAGTGGGATTCTCTTGGACTTTTCTAGAATCATGCAGTAATGCCAACTGCATGTGCAATATTTGGTCTGCTATGCACTACATAATGCAACTTACCAATCATTGATCGGTATTCCTTCTCATCAACCAATGCAGAGTCATCCTCTTTGGATAGTTTGCAACTAATCACCATTGGTGTACCAACCGGTTTTCTATCTTCCATGCCAAAGGTCTTCAACACCTCTTTGACATACTTAGACTGAGTGATGAAGATTCCATCCTTCATCTGTTGGATCTGCAGTCCAATGAAGAACTTAATCTCCCCTATGAGTGACATCTCAAACTCTTTCTTCATCTCATCTACAAATTCATGACTCATCTTGTCATCTCCACCAAAGATAATGTCATTAACAAATACCTCATAGATTAGGATCTGATCTCCTTCAAACTTCAAGTACATATTGCTATCTTCACTTGTTCTCTCAAATCCAATCTTCACAAGATGGGAATGCAAGCATTCATACCATGCTCTAGGTGCTTGCTTTAGCCCATATAAGGCTTTATGTAGCCTACATACCATGTCATTGTCTTCAGATAGGGCAAACCCATCTGGTTGTTCTATATACAACTCCTCTTCAAGTACACCATTTAGGAATGCAGATTTTATATCCATTTGATATACTTTGAAGCCTTTAAAAGCTGCATATGCAAGAAGCATATGAACTCCTTCCAATATGGCTATAGGAGCAAAGGTTTCACCATAGTCTTCTCCTTCTTCTTGGGCATATCCTTTGCATACCAATCTGGCTTTGTTTCTAATCACTATGCCATCCTCACTTAGCTTATTTCTTAAGACCCATTTGGTACCAATGACATTTTTATGCTCCGGTCTGGGTATCAAGGACCATGTACCATTTTTCTCTATCTGGTCAAGTTCCTCTTCCATTGCCTTGATCCAGTCTTCATCTTTATGTGCCTCTTTAAATGATTTAGGCTCAAATTCAGAGATCATACATGATTTTTCTCGGACCTTTCTCCTTGTATGATCTGATTAGGATCATGATTCAACTTGACATATTGAGGAATGGTCTTGATGGATTCCTCTTGCTTTTCTTCTTCATCCTCATCTCCATCAGTATCAGCATCTATATTTTTTGGTGTAGGAACACCGTTACTAGTACTCGATTGACTGACAACCAGTTCCCAGAAGGTTGCAACCGGTTTGATTACCGCTTGCTCACTCTCATTTTCCTCAGTTTTCTCAGAGGTTTCATCAACTCTTACATTGATGCTTTCCATAATTCTCTGAGTCCTATTGTTGAAACACTTGAGAGCTTTGCTCTTAGTGGAATATCCAAGGAATATTCCCTCATCACATTTCGCATCAAATTTGCTCTGGTGTTCACTCCTCTTGATGTAACATTTGCTACCAAACACTCTAAAGTAGCTAACCATAGGTGTCTTACCGGTCCAATACTCATAAGGAGTTTTCTCCTTACCTTTCTTGATGAGTACCCAGTTCATTGTGTAGACTACAGTGCTTACCACTTCTCTCCAAAAGGTGTGAGCTACCTTTCCTTGAATCAACATGGTTCTGGCTGCTTCAACCATAGTCCAGTTATTCCTCTCTGCTAGGCCATTCTATTGTGGAGTCCGGGGGGCAGATAATTGCCTCTTGATGCCATGTTCTTCATAGTACTTGTTGAATTCACCGGAATTGAATTCCCCTCCTTGATCAGTTCTCAAGCACTTGATCCTTTTACCGCTTTCCTTCTCCACCAATGCTCTGAAAGCTTTAAAATTTACAAAGGCTTCAGACTTGTCTTTCAAGAATGTGACGCACATCATTCTTGAGTAGTCATCTGTGAGAATCATGAAGTACCTATCACCCTGCACACTCCTAGTTTTCATAGGACCACACAAATCAGTATGCACAAGATCAAGTAAGTTGTCAGCAGTGAAAGATTTACCTTTAAAGGTTGAGGAAGACATTTTTCCCAATTGACACTCTCTACATAAGGTTTTATCAAGTTTGCTTAGCACCAGCAATCCTCTAATTGCCTTGATCTTACTAGCTTTCACAATGTTATCAAAGTTTACATGGCAGAGTCTTCTATGCCATATCCAACTATCATCAAATTTAGCCATAAGACATGTACTTATATTTGCATTCAGATGAAATAGGTTACCTTTGGTCTGCATGCCGGTGGCCACCAATTCACCATTCTTTCCTTTGATTCTGCAAATTCCATTCTTGAATTTTAGAGTGAGGCCAGTGTCATTCAGCTGGGCAGCACTCAGAAGGTTGTGTCTGAGACCATCAACCCAATACACATTGTCAACACTACTCTTTCCATTAAGAGAGATGGACTCTCTGCCTTTGACCATGCATGGTGCATCATTGCCAAAGTGAACCACACCTCCATCATACTCCTCCAAGGATAGAAACTTGCTCTGGTCACCAGTCATATGGTGAGAATAGCCACTGTGAATGATCCACTCATTGGAATTATCAAAATGGGAGACAAGAGCCTTCTTGTCTGACACATCTTCCTTGACAACAATAAACACAATATCTTCATTTTCTTCATCCTCTGATTCTTCATCTATGACACCTTCATCAACTGCCACGAAACAGTTTCTCCGGTTTCCTCCTTTGAATTTCTTGAACCTTTCCAGTTTGTCCTTGTTGTCGCCATTAGGACAATTTATAGCAATATGTCCTATTCGGTTGCAAGAAAAGCATTTCAAAGGTAGCTTACCTTTGTATTTAACGGTTCCTTTAGGAAGTTTCCTGGCAAGGAGAACTTCAAATGCCATCAGAATCTCCTCATCATCCATTTCTCTGCTCTGTCTTGGTTCACCACTAGTGATAGCTTCTTTTCCTTTTCTGGATGGAATAGTAGAAGCTTTAACAGATGATTCAATCTTTTGAACACTGTCATCAAAACTATTTACCTCATAGGCTATCAACCTTTCTATAATGGAGTCTAAGGATACCTTAGTCTTGTCTATTGATCTCAACTCCTGAATAGCAGCCACCCTTATTGCATAGACCGACAATAGGGATCTCAGGATTTTTCTTACCACAGTGGCATCTTCTATTTTACCACCTGCACTCTTGATATCTCCAACAACGGTTTTGATCCTTATTCCATACTGTTGAATGGTCTCACTTTCAACCATCCGCATATCTTCAAACTTCCCTCTAAGGCTTTCTTCCTTAGCCTGTTTTACATGCTCATCACCGCCATAGATATTTTCAAGAGTATCCCATACCTCTTTGGGATTTACCTTATCATGAACATCAATAACCTCAATGTCAGATAAACTACTGATTAGGGCTTCCATGACTTGCCCATTCTCCTGCATCTCTCTCTTTTGGTCATCGGTAAGGGTACCGGTAGGAGCAACATAGACAGTCTCAACATAGCTCCAAGGTTGAGCACCCATGCTTTTGATGAATATCTTCATTCTATCTTTCCATATACTGAAATTTTTTGTGTTAAACTTTGGACCTTCCCTCTTCATCATTTGATTGGGATCTTTGCCTCAAGCGGTTAAGCTTATAACATAGAGGACCTGGAGGATGCTCTGATACCAATTGATAACTTAATGATGAATGAATAGTACCAAACTGGTACTGAGAGGGGGGGTGAATCAGTACAGGCAAAAATACAGTCCAAAACTGGTTTGACAGCAGACACTTCAAATGACTTGCAGATAGTGACACCGATTTGAAACAGAGTGCAACCGGTAAAGTTAAGAATGTCTGAGACAAGCATTAACCGGTTATACACTTAGCTTTTCACTCAACTCGAGACTACACTACCATTTCACCCTTATGCATAAATAGGTAATTTAACATCAAATCATAATAACAGCTAGTTCAACATGTTTTATTGATAGGCATAAAACACCGAACCATCATATGTTTGACAGACAATAGCAAAACATCACAAGATAAAAGCATCACACATGACATGCATATTTTTCATGTGGAAACCCAATTGGGAAAAACCACGGTGGGGATGAATACCCACAAGTTGTTTTTGAACTCTTTAGAAGTCCGCTCTATTAGGAGCCTTGTCCGGTTAGAGACATTACAAAAGGTTCTGCTAGGAACCGATCCTGTTAGAGATCACCCGGTTAAGGGATGGCTACAATACCTAGTTAAGGGTTAAACCTTGTTAAAGGTTACCTTGTTAGAGGATTTCAAGAACTCAATAGCCAAAGGATTCTGAACTTAGTAGCTCTGAGTTACCCTGTTAAAGGATTTTCAGCAAGCCAGTTAAGGCTACCCTGTTAAGGGATTTTCCAACTGTTGAGGTGGTTAGAGATCAACAGGTATTACAATGATATGCTAACAACACTCAATGCCAATGCAGATCTGCTTAAGCTCCTCTTCACCTTCTACACTTACACTCTGCAGGTATCACTTCTCTCATTTTTGTCCGGCAAGAATCACGTATCCCTTCTCTTGGATACACACATAACTTTTGCCAACAACCTAAGAAAGAGACACAACATTGACCTTATAGGAAAACAGATAGGTCGATAGCAAAAACCCTAAACTCTAAACCTGCTAGGTTAAGGAATTCAAACGGTTCAATCCTGATCATTGAGAACACTCCATTAATTGCAATAGTCTTGATCCAATCTCAAGACATTCTCCATTGTCCATTTTCATCAATTTTATGGCGGCTGATAACCCATCACATGTTATCACCATTTTATAGACTTCACTTATTCCCAAGGTGGATAGGAACAATCTCCTTCATGCAAGATCCTTCACGCGCACAAGGCTGACGTGGCAACATGATCTGTTCTTTATTACAATGCTAACTTATCACACAATGTCACCTGTTGAGCCATATAGACTTGAAGCAAACCAACTAGAAACCCTAAAGTTGAAACTACCAACTGGTAGTCATACAATGCTTCCATGTGCCGTTTCCCATAACCATATGCCAGTTCACCTTGAACAAGCACACCGCTTCACTTTGGCACAAATGCCGGTTCACACCTCTTCAACATATTGACATCAATGACAACATACAATGTCATTATGTCCACATACCGGTTCACATAATGCCAACACAATTATAGTATGAAAGGATACAAGCTCTAGGACCCTGTTGCACAAAAGGCAATTCATAGTAGAAGTGTTATTTTTAGAGAAATTAATTTTCCTTCTGTTACATTGCAACCAAAACAGATTAAAAAGGAAGATGTGATTCAATTTCTTTCTACACCTGAAAGAGTTGAATCAAGACCCCTAGATAGGCAAGAAGTTGAGGAGAGCTTGTCTAGCTTTGAATCTTCAAAAGAGGAGGAAGAACCTCCAACTTAGATTGTTCGAAGGTCTACAAGACATAGACAACCACCTGATGATTGGAGATGTATTTTTTCTTTGAATACTATTGTGGATGAACCAAAATCTATAGAAGAGGAATTAGGTATGAGTGATGCAAAATCCTAGAAGATTTCTATGGAAGAAGAAATGGCAGCATTGAAAAAGAATGATACATGGGATCTTGTACCATTGCCTGAAGGATGAAAGCTTGTTGGTTGTAAATGGTTGTTCAAGAAAAATATTGGTTCAGATGGAAGCATTGAGAAGTATAAAGCAAGGTTGGTTGTAAAAGGCTACTCTCAGGTTGAGGGTGTTTATTATGGTGAGATATTTTCTCCTCCTGCCAAAATGACATCCATTAGATTTTTTCTTTCTATTGCTGTTGCTGATGATTTAGAGGCTGAGCAAATGGATGTGAAAACTAATTTCCTTCATGGTGATTTGGAGGAGGATATTTATATGACACAGCTGGAGCACTATGTGGTGAAAAGTAAAAGTAATTTCGTCTGTACATTAAAGAAATCCCTATATGGCCTCAAATAGAGTCCTAGGATGTGGTACCAAAAGTTTGATACATATGTGTTGAGTTTGGGATTTGAGCGTTCTAAATCAGATCATTATGTTTATTATAAAACTGATGTTGATCATTTCCTATACATTGCATTGTATGTTTATGATATGTTATTCATTGGTAAAATGAAAGGTATGATTTCAGAACTTAATTCTCAGTTCGCTGCTAAATTTGAAATGAAAGATCTTGGTGTAGCGAAACACATTCTTGGGATGGAAATTAAAAGAGATAGAATGAACAAAAATTTATGGCTAGGCCAAAGTAAGTATGTGAATTCAGTGTTACAGAGATTCAATATGCAGGATTGTAGACCATTATGTGTTCCTTTTAGTAGGGACATGACCATTTTTGATGGGACAAAAACTAAAACAATTGCTTTATATTCACCTGCCCAACCTCAACTTGAGGATGAGCATTTGGTTTGGCCAGACATAGAAGAAGAATCTGATAAAGTCAATTCCATATAACAATTAATGATGATAAGAAGAGACCCATTCTTGCAAATTCAAGAAGAGGAGGATGTCCTATCTAATGTTTTTCAATATCAATATGGAATTCCTGACCAAACTGCTGATTGTAAAGCATAAAATGTATTTCCTCTACAACCTTTACTATTTAGCTACTTCTGTAGAATTTCATGCAGCCATAGACTTACTGTATACAATGCTACTGAATGAAATAATAGTTGCACATTTTCTTGCAGCATCTATAATGGAGCTAGTTAAGCAAGTTGAAGTGGCCCCGGAAAAATGGTTGAATGTCAATAGTCACCTTACCCAAGAACAAACTGTGTCTTTAACAAAAATATTGCAGTCCCACAAAGAAGCATTTGCATGGGACTACAAATATATGAAAGGTTTACATCCTAAGTTATGTACACACCGAATCTACATCAAAGAAGATTGTAAACCAGTAAGGCAACATCAAAGAAGAATCAACCCTGCATTAAGGGAAACAGTTAAGCAAGAATTGCAAAAGTTACTCAATGCAGGATTTATATATCATATTTCTGACAATGAATGGATATCACCTTTAGTTATTGTTCCTAAAAAAATAGAAAGTGGAGAATTTGTGTATATTATAGGGAGATTAATGCTGCAACCAAGAAGGATCACTTCCCTCTTCCTTTTATTGACCAAGTATTAGACTCTTTAGCAGGAAAGGAATATTTTTCCTTTTTAGATGGTTTCAGTGGATACAACCAGATAAGAATAGCCCCTAAGCACCAAGACAAGACAACTTTCACATGCCCATGGGGGACATATGCCTACTCAGTTCTTCCATTTGGTTTATATAATGCCCCAACAACTTTCCAAAGGGCAGTTATTAGCATGTTCTCAGATATTTCTTATGACTGCATGGAGATATACATGGATGACTTCACTACCTATGGTGGTACTTTTGAAGAAGCATTGAGTAATTTAGAAAAGACTCTATAGAGGTGTGAGGATCATAATTTATCTTTAAACAGTGAGAAGTGTTTTATGATGATGCAGGAAGGTGTTGTTCTTGGTCACTATCTTTCTCATAAAGGAATTCAAGTAGATCCAACAAAGATTGAAGTTATCTCTAATTTTCCTATACCAACAAAACATAAGGATGTTAGGAGTTTCTTAGGTCATGTAGTTTATTACAGAAGATTCATCAAATATTTTAGTAAAATCGCAACACCCCTGTATGCACTCCTCACTAAAGATGCAACATTCCAGTGAACAAACTCATGCAGAAAATAATTCTCCGAGTTGAAGGAAGCATTAACTCATGCACCAGTGCTTAGAGGTTCTAAATGGGAACTTACATTCCATATACATATCGATGCATCTGATCATGCAATTGGAGGTGTTCTAGGACAAAAAGAGACATCAGTAGAACATGCAATCTATTTTGTCAGCAAAAACTTGCAAGGTGTTGAGCTTAACTATACAATAACAGAGAAAGAAATGTTGACAATTATATATGCCCTTAATAAATTCAGACATTATGTAACTGGATGTAAGTTCCATGTCCACACTGACCATGGAGCAATCAGATATCTATGAATAAACCATCAATATCAGGAAGGTTGGCCAAATGGATTCTTCTACTACAAGAATTTGATATCACAATCATTGACAAACTAGGAAGGGAGAATGTAGTTGCAGATTTTCTTTCATGCTTAACAACAAATCTAGAATCCCCCATTTTGGATGATTCTTTTCCAGATGAGCATCTATTCTCTATTACTATCCAAACACCATGGTATGCTGATATAGCCAACTATTTAGTTTCTCAAAAGGTTCCCTCTCATTTTTCTCGAAAATAAAAGAAGTTACTAGTTGAGAAAAATTTCAAATTCACCTGGATAGCAGGATGTTTATTTTATATAATGCCAGATCAAGTGATGCAAAGATGTGTGCAAGAACATGAGACTTATGATATACTACATGCATAACATGATGAACCCTGTGGGGGACATTTTGTAGCCAAGAGAACAACTATAAAAATACTTAACACAAGATATTATTGACCAACCCTTTATAAAGATATAACCTGGTATACAAATAAATGTGATAGAGGCTAGAGGATGGGATGACCAACCAGATCAGATGAAATTCCCTTACATCCTCAAGTAGTTGTCACTCCATTTGACAAGTGGGGTCTTGATTTTGTGGGACAAATTCATCCACCTTCTAATGGTAAGTCTTACATTTTGGTTTGTACTAATTATGTCACCAAATGGGTAGAAGCTAAGGTAATGACACATGCTAGAGATAACAAGGTTACTGAATTTCTATACGAAGAAATCTTCACAAGATATAGAATTCCTAGAGAAATTGTCATAGACCAAGGAGCACAATTCACCTCTCAACTTGTTACGACATTAGTAAATGAATACAACATTAGGCATAAGAAATCTACCCCATACCATCCTCAAGCCAATGGACAAGAAGAAATAATAAACAAGGAAATTGAGAGTATCTTAACCAAGACTATTAATCTTCATAGGAAAGATTGGGCAGCTAGGTTACCTAAACCAGTTTGGGCCTATAGGACATCATGGAAAACAACAACAGGGTTTTCTCCTTTTGAGATTCCCTATGGTAAGAAATAAATGATGCCAATAGAATTTGAGCTCAAAACTTTAAGAACAACAATTGAATTGGGTATGGACATTATTGAAACACAACAAGAAAGACTACTGTAACTCAATGAGTTAGATGAAGTCCGCACAACTACCCTGCAACACACAAAACTCCTACAGAATCAGAGAATCAAATGGCATGATAAATATATCAAGGATAAAAATATTCAATCTAGAGATTGGGCTCTACTGTATGATTCCATATATAAAGATAATCTAGGTAAGCTTCACACCAGATGGTTAGGGCCATATGAAATATCACAGGTATTTGACAATTGCGTTGTTCAACTCTCAACAATTGATCTTGTCAAATTCAAGCTATTGGTTAACGGGCACAAATTGAAATTATATCATAAGCCCCTATCTAAAGAAGATTTCATGAAACAATTTGCTTCAAATGTTAGTTCTCCTACAGCTTTATGCTCGGAGTTTCCTCCAGCTGATGATGGTGGGCTTTCAGCCCTGCCTTCTGATTGAGAAGCCAAAAAGTTGATTTATAATAAACACTTCCATCTTTATGGAAGATTTTTCTCTGTAATAACATCCATATTTCACTCCACTTCACCCTCACATATTTCGTATCATTTCCACCTCACCTCATATTGATCCATTTTTTTAGTGTATCATTAAGATAACTACAAGTACATGCAAAGGACTTTTACATGCAATGTGTTACATCACTCCAGGTACGTCACAAATTACCACTTCAATTATTTCCTGTTAGATATCATCATTAGCTGCATTCAAATTGCCATGTATATTCCTCGTTACCTTGTTATTATTTCTCTTCTGCCATGTGAGGACACTTGGTGAACTTTTAGTTGGGGGGGGGAGTATTCCGTGATTTGATGCATTCCTATGTAAAATTTGATCTCCTACGTGTGATTGATTCCCTATGAGTGATCTATTTTTCCATATCTTATGTCATCAGTACTTATGAAAATCGAATTTTGATTGAAAAACTGATTATGGCATTTTATGCACATCATTTTTTTCTAAAATCTTGCATGAATTGTTGTATTGATTAATTTTGTCACACTTGTGATTACCAATCATCATCCTTAGATATTTTTGCTCAAGAAGGGTTTTTCCTTGAAAATAACAAGTTACGAGCTACAAAGTGACACTGGTAAGCAGATAAAATAGAAGATTTCAGGATATTGTGTAAACTACATTGAAGAAGAACAATGAGAGGATCTTTGATAAGGCATGAACCCACATTTCATACCTCTATTGTATAGGATCCAGAATGTAGTCAGGTGTTTGTTCAGAGTGGATAGCTGAATTACTTTTTGAACTTGGAAGATTTTAATGAAGAAAAAGCCACTAAATTTCCCATGACCTTCTCTAATGGAGAAGCAAATGTTAAAGGACTAAGAGTATTGGTGAATGAAGAAAGGATTGCAGAAGTAACTGGTTTACCTACTAATGGATGGTGATAGTTGTTCACATAATCAGGTATCTAACATGTGAAGGGAGATAGTCTCGTTTACATTCAATACACTTCAAGTTGCTTAGTCATCACAGGCATGGAATGAGAATGAATGTTCCAAATGTGGTATATAATCTCTTGAGTGTTATGGCCTCTGAAACCTAGAAAGGTAGGTCAAATTTCATCTCCCACTATTGTTTAATAAAATTATTAGTGGAATAGTCATTAAGGGATGTATCTCAGTTGTCCTAGAAAGAATTTGTGTTACTTCATGAATTTAGAGAAGAAAATTATTAAGGTCAAGAAAGAATTGCAAAAGAAAATACTAGGGTTTACAGAAAAAGAAGGAAAATAACCCTTGGAGCCTCAAGTTCTAAGGGTTCCTCTACTATAGATTCTCCTACAACAAAAGAAATTTTGAGTAATTTTATGTCAGTTCCTGTAGGCACTAGTGAAGAACTTTTAATGAACAATCCTATAAAAACTAGGGCTTCCACTCGGAAGGTGAAAGATAAACTAGTAGAGTCAATTGAAGTTGAAATCCATGAAATAGGAAACCCTACTATGGAGAACCCTATGAGATTACAACACAAGAAAGGTGGAAAGAAGAATCTTGATGAGAAACTAGGAGAAGAATCTTTGGTCCTTGGAAGAAAGAAACAAAGAATTGTAAAACCTTTTGTTGCAACTCTTCCATTTCAAGGAAGTACAAAGGAATCTGAAATCTCTAGAACCCATAGAGGTGTTCCAACTGAGTCTCAAAGAAGAAGTAATAGGATTAAAGGGAAGCTCAAAAGGAACTCCAATGTAGAGTTCAGGAAACCTATTCAAGTTGATTCTGAGTTGGTGGGAGAAATATGCGCAGCTTCAAAGAAACGAGACATTCAAAGAGACCAATACTGTGATGAGGATAATATGGATGGGTTGAATAATTTAGCAAAAGTGGTAGAGAAGGTAATGGAATAGGAGGAAGAAACATAATTTACAACAACTATCTCCATGATAGCACAAAAGGAAGTTCCTACAGTGGAATGACATAACTTTTTCATTGAAAAAATGACAGAACAAGAACAATCAATTGAAGAACAGAGGAAAGGTAAAAGGATTCTTCCAGTAATTAGACACAGGCACACTCCTTTATCATGGATGTTATTTGCATTCTATTTATACCTAAATATGATGGATAAAAAGGTAGAGTGGGAAGATGAGAAGCAACAGTTGCAGAAGGAAATTGAAAAGAGAGATAAGGAGATTGCTACTCTTAAGGGGAAAATAGACACTGTGGTGAATCTGATGCCCAGTATTCTTGAGTGTAGACTACTGCCTAGGGTCTACTCTCTGTACTTAAAGGATTTCTTCCTCACTTTAAAAATTTCCATTGTTCTTTCAGATATGGATCATTCTTTGGAAACTGATCAAGAGTTTTATCAGGTTTATCAAAATTCTCTTGTTGCAATTAAAAATTTGCACTGTGAATTTTACTTACACAACTATGCAGTACCTGATGATAGGGAATGGAATCCTTTATTATATATTGGTGACATACATTTGAGGGCATTAATGTCCCGGATTCATAATGAGCATACCAGGGATGAAGAAGCTAACTTATCAAGAAGACGAACTGAAGATTCCCCTGCCAATAAGAGTAGAAAGTAATAATCCAAGGCGACTGTATTATGATTGGCAGAATATTTTATATCATCCTGATTTTAATCCTAAAATATTATCCTTGAGGAAAGAATCATATCAAGAGTTTGAATCAATGAGGGCCTCTAAGGCACAGTCAGCCTTTAGACATGTGGCAAGAAGATGGAACAGTCTTACAAAAGAACTATAAATGGCAGAGCCACACTCTTTGCAAAACTATTATGCAGCTTTGAAAAGAACTTCATGGTATCTCCAGTTGGGACAAACAAGAACGAACAATTGGCTTCCTTTACTCTTCCAGCCACCTATCCTTTTATGGAAAATACCAAATTGTAATAGGTATGCCAATTCATTTGATGACACAACAGAAAAGGCTAGGTGGGACAGGGTTGAAAAGAACAAAGGATTTTATTGGAATATTGCTATAGAGGGCTTAGGCCAAACTCATATTATTAATTACAGAGCTCAGCAAAAGGGAAGAAATGTAGAATCTTCATCTTCTAGAGGACCAGCAAGACTTTGAGTTTGGGGGGAAATGATGACCCAAAAATAATGGCTCTATTTTGTCTATGTGAATGTGTCTTTTCTGCGATATTAGGAATTTGTTTATGTCTTTGAGTTTAGAACCCTTTGTTAAAGTGATATCATTTTATATGTCCTGGTAATATGTTAATATGGCATAAAATTATCTTATATATGTTCCTTTCTGATGCAATATGATAGATAAATGTGTTATGAGGAATATCCATGGTAATAATGCATGTAGATTTTGAATGTTATTCTGATAGGAATAATTAGGCCTATCTTTGTGCACATTAACAACTTCATGCAAGATTGAAGAAGGATGTTGAACCGGTCCAAGATGCTCAGCAATAAAGATGATGGAAATGTTGGCCAATGAAGGGACAACAAGGATCATTGTTGAAGAAGTCAGCTAGCGGTTGGAAGTGGTTCATTATGACTTGATGAAGACTTAGGATTGAAATGATGCTAGATTCTCTTTGTTGTTCTAATGGGCTTTGACTAGTTCTTAGCATCTATCATCTCACCTTTTTCTTTCTCCTTGCTCAATAAATGCATCATCCTTAAGATGTGGGAGTGGTATGCTAGTTATTTAGATTTTATGCTTTAAATAAACCTCCCACCTTCTCTTGTGGTGGTAGAGAGAAAAAGATAGTTTTAGTTATAATAATACAATTTTGAATTAAAAAGAAATAGGCTCTTAGCAAATTGTTATGTTGTCAAGTATTTTGAAATCAATAAGGTTTGTGTTTTAAGCTTCAGTCGTTTGGTTCAAATATTTGGATGCTTTCTAAGGGGGCCCACTTAGTGAGTACTCCTTTGTTTTCTTTTATCAGTTATTTAATGTTTTGTACTTAGTATTATTCTGATCATGGACTACTCCTGCAACCACTAGAACATTTCCTATGATTGTTCCTGCAGCCACTATGAACCAGGTAGAATCTTGTTTGTTGATCATGGATAAATTTAGTTTTCCTTAGTTGATTCCTAGAAGGTAGTTAGTTTTCTTTACAAGTATTTTAGTTATTTATTTCCATCATTCTAATTCCAGCAATAGGAAAAGTGGTTGTTTAGTCTTTCTATTGCATATACCTTGCAGACCCATTTCAAGTACATGCCCTAGGTTGACAATTAAGTGAACCTTCATGGTAGAAGATAATTACTTGGTTGCATGTACAATTCCCAAGGTACGATTTCAAGGTCTAAATTATTGAGCCATTAAGAAGAGTAGACAATGTCTGTGCTTTTTCTTTTGTTCTCAACAAGGTTATGCTAGTCTAGGGCATTTGAGATTGGATACTTGGAGCAATTTCCCTATGTTTTATGATGAAGAAATAATAAATAATGTGTTGAGAAGAATAAATGAAGACTCTTAATGGTTGGATCAACCATACTTGATTTCCAAGGAAGCCCTAATGGAAGTGACCAACTTATGTTCTACTGAAAAGGTACTCACTTTAAAGTCAGTAAATAATAAAGAAGTGAATAGGCTAACTGGAGTTGTATCTGATAAGAAAGCTCTTCGATTTGATAGCATTGTTTATTTGGGTGTAAGATATGTGACTATGGTAATTTCATGCAAAGTATATTTTAGGAATCAAGAAAGATTATCTTCCTCTACGACACTCAATGTGGCCTATCAAATGGTAAAGAAGAACAAGGATTATGATTTGTGTGATCTTTTGAGGCGTCATCTACTATAAATATTTGAATGACCAAGGATGAAATGTGTCCCTTCTGATATAGCTATCTCATTGCTTACTTGGTTTATTTTCTTAATGCTTAAATGCTCAAAATAAAAAATATTGTGTGGAGAAAAGATGTGACTATTGTTGCTCAAATTAACAAGTATTTAGATAGTTTGGATGATAGTAATATTGCTTGTTGTAAGTTATTTATGGATCTCTGGAAGGAGATGGCTGTTAAGAACTAGATTCCTTTGAATGTTGTGGATTGTTATAAAAATGAGATTACTTTCATGGTAGACAAGGAAAATTATTTTTTGGAGGTAGTAATTCTGAGGACTTCATGGGTGTCAAAGCTTCCCTATAAGGTGTTTGAAGATGAGTGCATGAGTATCATGGAGATACTTCTTAAATTACCTAAAGACGTGAGTAAAGAAAGATTTGGAATATTTGATGAGATCATAGGGAAATCTAGCATAAAGAAAATTGGTGATGTTGGAAGTGTATGAAAAGCTAAAAGATCTAGGAAGTTATTTGTAGAGGCCTCTTCCTCTATCTCTAAAGCATTAAAATCTAAGCACTTGAGTCTAGAAAAAATGGAATGTGCAAACTTTGTAATTGTGGAAAGTGATGAAGAAAAAATGAGAAAGGTCAATGTGCAAAAGGATGTTGAGAAAGAAGAAAAATTCGTTGCTTCCCTCGAGGAAAATTCTTTTGATGTTGATAACAAACATGATTCAATTGGATGACCTAAAGGTCTAAAAGATGTTGGTGACATTTATCTTATTATTTGTAACGTCATAAATTGTACGCACTTGCTAGGGTGGTACAATTTCACACCTAGTTTAGCACCCGCCTTAGTGCATTTTACATTTTGCATTGCATTGCTCCTTTAGCACTTAATTAATCAAATTAATTAGGTCTAAAGGTCCTATTTCATCATCCTTCACATCATAAAGTCGGGCCCTTTCGTTAAAGTGTGCCCCTTTTCATTTTATTCCTCCAATACATCATCTAATCAAAAACCCTAATTAAGTCCTATTTCGAACTTGGGGGCTTGATTTCGGGTGTCAAAACATCTTGAAATCACCTGTAACTTTGGGATTCTCTCTAAAATCATCATATCTGACGGCCCTGAAAATTTGGTGAAAAGTTGTCGGGACCATGGCGCCCGGAGTGCACATGGTCCCGGACATTTTTCCCGAAATTTTAGGAGTACGATCCAATCATAAAATAAAGCTTAACCCCAAGAAATTGGCGGGAGATTCAATCTCTAGGTCGGCCAAAAGACGAAATTGCAACCTAAGGTTTCATACATAAGAGCTCTCTTTCTTCATTTGAAAGGATCGGATTTTTGTTTCCAAAAACCTCATATGCAGCGAAAGAGAAGATCTTTGAAGACTTCAACATCTTACAACATCCCTCTATCAAGCATTTATCAATTCCATTCATCCATTTAGGGCTTGGAAGACATTGAAGAACAATAGGAGATTACCGACTGAAGATTGGCTTGTACCTCTCCCTTGAGGGTTGGGTATGATTTCATGTTGTTTTCATGTCTTTGCATAAGCTTCAATATCTCATTTATTCATGCTTTAGATCACTTTGCATCTTGATTTAGATCATTTACATTATCATTTACAAGCAATTAGGGTTTACTTTCTAGGTTGCTCTAGTTTGCTTTCTTGCATTTTAGGACCTTGCACACACACTAGGTCTGCACACACAATACATTTTACAAAACAACTTGGCTATTCGTGGAGGTGGAAATCACTGAAGAGGGGGTTTGACTAAGGCAAAACCCTATATAGCCGCCCATACACCCTTTCTCAGATATAAGTGCAGGTTTCGAGACTCGGACGACGCCGCAGGATACAGATCCAGAGAGAACAGGTCGAGACAGCACTCTGCATCAAATTGCAGAGCAAAAGACTGGGACAGGGGCGCTGGGCGCCCTGGTCCTACCAGGACAGGGGCGCTGGGCGCCCTGGTCCCTGGGACAGAGGCGCTGGGTGCCCTGGTCCTCCAGACAGACAGCATTTTCGACAGTTTCTGACAGTGTTCCAGAGTGCAAAATAGCAGTTTCCGGTGCAGTTTCAGGTGCAGAATCAGGACAGTGGCACCCGCGCCCCCGTCCCAAACATTTTCAGTCCGATTTTGACTCCAGGTATGCATTTGCATTCTTTTTTTATCCTTGTGTTTACAGCTTTCCATTGTCTAGGTTCAATTCTGCAATCTTGTTGTTAGTTCATACTTGCATTTTAGGGTTAGGAATTGGACTTGCATAATCTTACCTTTCAATTACAACAAAGGAATAGAAACCCTAATAGTAGCCCGTGGCTCTCTCTTTCACAAAAAGAAGTAGCCAATTGTGCGATACCTCTAGGCTCTTTCGTATTCCGTAATGTGTGACAAGAGGTAGGATTAGGGCATGATAACCTAGTCTCGCTTTTTCCCCACACATTTTGGTGAACCCGACATGAATCTATCATTGCTTCTTCTTGCATTGCATTTGTTAGATCTAGATCTAGATTTAGTGTGTTTTCATTTCATTTTCATTAAAAAAGAGAAAAAAAAAAAGAGTGTGTTTCTTTACATTGTATGTTTAAATTTAATTCAACTTTTATTTCAGAATGTCAGACTTTTATTTGCAAAATGTTCATGCTTATGATGATTATTATGAGTATAGCCAAGATGAATTAGATGAAGCTTTAGATAAGTTTTTGAACCCTAAAGATACCAAACCTTCATTTTACCAAAAACTCATAAATCTTGTTACTATGCCATTTCGTTGCGATGAGAAAGATAAGTTGAATGAGTCCTCTCAAGGGTACATTCCTATCAACTCTTCCACTAAATCTAGTAACATGGTTGTTTTCAACAATCCCCTCTATGAGGAGATGTCTCCTTTTGAATCAAAAGATAAACCTTTTAATAGATATGATCATGCTTTGTTGGATGATGCTCTTGATGACTTTGTGGCTTTATCGAAATCTTTAAACAAGAACAAGACTTCTAAATTACTTAACATGATAAACTTGAATGAGCATAAAAAGCCTCTCTTTGAAGTCCAAGGAGCTTATCCTTCTCCCACCTTTCAAGTTCCTAAATCACCTCTCCTTACTGTCCAAGGAGGGTATGATCATGATTCCTTTCGTACTCCGAATAAACCAATCATCATTGTGCAAGGAAGAAAACCTATAAGTCATTATAGTTATGCCAAGCAAATAACTAGAGAGAGTTATCATGCGGTTGCCCATACTTATCATACCAGAAATAATAGGCAGCCTAGTCCTCCTCCTGTTATCCCAGTTTCTCTTCCGAATCCTCAACCGATTCTTCCACAAGCTCCCCGTATTTCGCAAGTTCTTAGTAAGGAATATGATCTCATAGAACAACTTAAAGCTACCCCTGCTAAGATATCCCTTTGGGATTTGATTCAAACTTCTTCCGCTCATCATGGAATGTTACAAGATGCCTTTAAAGATTTGAATGTTCCTCCACCGAATACATCTAGTAATATAGCATCTTTGGTTAACTCTGTGATGAATCCTAAAGCTCAAATTGTGTTTACCCAAGATGAGTTGCCTACTAGTGAAATCCAACAACAATATGATCCCTTGATGATTGTGGTTATCATGAAAGACACTGCTATAAGACGAACACTAGTGGATAATGGTTCTGGTCTCAATGTGTGTAGCATTAATCTTTTGCATAAGATGAATGTGGATACATCCTTAATTGAACCGGACTCTCATCCTATTCGAGGCTTTGATAATGTGGCTAAAACTTCATTAGGTACTATCACCTTACCCATCACAGTGGGGCCTGTTACTTTGCCTACACCTATCCATGTTATGTCGAGAAATCTAACGTACAACTTGCTACTAGGGAAACCTTGGATTCACAGTATGCAAGCTGTCCCCTCTACGTTGCATAGACAAGTTAAATTTATTTATAACAATAAGACATATACCTTGATAGGTGATACTAATTTTCAAGCTTGTTTGCAAACATCTACTTCCGAGGGGGGTTCTTCTAAGCCGTCCTCATCTAGTGATGACTCTTTAAATAAGATACCTATCGGTGAATCCTCGCTCTCCGATGATCAAAATTCTTCGGATGAGTCTGGAGCTCTTGAAGAAGACTCTTCTCGACTTGAAACTACACATAAGAAGGATTTTGATCCTGGGAAGATCCTCGAAGAAGACGATTGGGGATCTCTTGATTTTAATCCCACCTTTGTAGGTGAATATAAGGTTCCTTCTAGAGAGCTTAAAGTTGAAAAGAAGGAAGAAGTTAAAAATCAATCAATCTTACCTGAACCTATGAGTAATAATTTTGTGGCCGCTTCTCAAACTTCTTCTCCTCACACCTCTAATTATGAAGAGTTTGATTCTTTGTCTTATGAAAAACCACCTTCTCTTCCTGAAATGGCTGATCGTTATGGTCGTGGTTTTCGCATTTTTGCTAAGCATGGGTATCATGGAAATGGTTGCGGTGCTCATGAACAAGGGATAAAAGTTCCTCTAGAGACTAATTTTCACAGTTATGCCTTTGGACTTGTCTATAATCCTTGCAAGCGCACTAAAGCTTCTAAAAGACCATGCATTAGTGTTAATGTTATTTCTACATCTCTATCAATGCAACACCCTGAGTATATTGATGGGGATCCTTCGTGTGCTTGTGCTTTTGACATTTTCCCTACTGATGATGCTTTAGCTGAATTTTTAGGAGCATATGACACTCTTCCTCGTTATCATCACAATAGGGGACTCCCTTATTGTTTGAACACTGAAGCCTACTTTGGAAAAGAGACGGATAATGATGAGATTGTGAAAGAATTCCCTCAGCTAAAGGATACTCCTCAACAAAGTAATCTTCTCATAAGTGACACCATTGATGTTAAGATGGACCCTTGCAATGAAGAGAAAGTTATTAAAATTGGAAAATGTTTGGATGGAGAGGAACAAAAACAATATGAAGATTTATTGCATGAATTCCCCGAGATCTTTGCTTGGACATACTTTGACATGCCTGGTATAGATCCTAAGATTGTTACTCATAAAATTTTCTTAGTTCCTGATGCTAAGCCCGTGAAACAAAAGATTCAAAAAATGAATCCTAAGGTGGCTCTATTTGTTAAGGCTGAGATTGAAAAGTTATTGGAGGCTGGATTTATCCGCCCTATTGATTATTCCCCATGGATTTCAAATATTGTCGCTGTGGCTAAACCAGATAACAAAATAAGAATGTGTACCGACTTTTGGGATCTAAATAAGGCTTCTTTAAAAGATGATTTTCCTCTTCCAAACACTGACATGATAGTTGATTCTATGGCAAGACATGCCTTGTTATCCTTCATGGATGGTTTTTCAGGATACAATCAAATTTTTATTAACCCTCAAGATCAATTCAAAACCGCTTTCACCACTCCTTGGGGTACGTTTTGTTGGATAATGATGCCTTTTGGACTTAAAAATGCCGGTGCAACTTATCAACGAGCGATGACCCTTATCTTTCATGATTATATGCATAAGATTTTAGAGGATTATGTTGATGACATTTTAGCCAAATCCTTTCTTCGCATGGATCATATTAAAATCCTTCGTCAAATCTTTGAAAGAATTCGTAAATATCACATGCGCTTGAATCCCCAAAAATGTGTTTTTGGTGTGGATAGTGGAAAACTATTAGGATTCATAGTTTCGCATCGTGGGATTGAGGTGGACACTAAGAAAATAGATGCTATTGTCAACATGCCACCTCCTAGAAATGTGTCTCAACTTAAAAGCTTACAAGGAAAGATTCAAGCCATTCGTAGGTTCGTGTCTCAACTTGCGGATCGTACCTTTCCTTTTACTCAACTCCTTAAAAAGGATATCACTTTTCAATGGAATGAGGATTGTCAGCAAGCATTTGAAGATTTAAAAGTGTATTTGGCTAGTCCTCCTATTCTTCAACCTGCCGAACCTTCCAAACCCTTCCTTCTGTATACAGCTGCTTCCTCTCATGCTCTTGCAGCATTATTGGCACAACATGATAAAGATGGTAAAGAATGTCCGGTTTATTACATAAGTCGTACCTTACTCGATTATGAGACCCGATATTCTGCAATAGAAAGACAATTCTTGGCCTTGGTGTTTGTGACTCAGAAATTAAGACATTATCTCTTAAACTCAGAAGTCCACGTCATGGTAAAGTTTGATCCGTTGAAGCATCTTTTCTCTAAAACTGATTTATCAGGATGCCTAGCTAAGTGGGTTATGATGTTAACTGAATTTGACCTTAAATTTGTTTCACAAAGAGCAATTAAAGGGCAAGCGTTGACCGATCACCTAGCTGAGGCCCCTTCACCTTTCTCCTTCCCTAACCCTGAGTCTTTTCCTGACGACTTCATTCTTTCTATAGAGAAAGATGAAACTTGGGAGTTATACTTTGATGGCTCTAAGTGTCGTACGGGATCGGGGGCAGGTGTTGTTCTGATTTCTCCTACAAAGAAACCCATTCCCTTATCCTATCGTCTAAATTTCCTGTGTACCAATAACATTGATGAGTATGAGGCTCTTATAGCGGGAATAAAAGCAGCCTTAGCTCTGAACAGAAAACACATACATATCTATGGAGATTCGCAATTGATTATAAGACAAGTAACAGGAATATATCAAGCAAAACAAGACAAATTATCACAATATAAAGACCTTGCCATCTCTTTATTACAAAAATTTGATTCTTATACCATGGAACCTGTTCCTCGAAAAGATAATCGACATGCGGATGCAATGGCATGTGTGGCTTCTCTTGTATCTTTAGAGGACCCTGTGGTTGATCTTAAATTTGTTATTCACAACCTTATTTCTCCAGCTATTGTAGACGATCCTAGTCTGGTAACATGTTGTGACTTTATAGACTCAGATGAATGGTACTCGCATAATGTAAGATATTTGACCGATGGTACCTTTCCTGATTCTGCTAATAGAAACACTAGGGCTAGAATCCGCAAGCTATCTGCTAGATATATCATTCTTTCTAATATCCTTTACCGAAGGGGTTATGATGGTCTTCTCCTTCGCTGTCTTAACAAATCGGAAATCCCCGTTGCTCTTGAAGAGGCACATTCAGGTGCCTGTGGGGGGCATTTTGGAGGCAAATCCTTGGTTCATAGATTGCTTCGTATGGGATACTATTGGCAAACTATGCAGAAGGATTCTTTTTCATTTGTTAAGAAATGTCATCAATGTCAACAACATAATAATCTAATTCATGCTCCTGCCCAAGAACTCCGTTCTCAAGTAGCTTCTTGGCCTTTTTCCGCATGGGGTTTGGATCTTATTGGTAAAATCTCTCCTCCTTCATCTCAAGGACACACCTTCATTATAACCACAACAGATTACTTTACGAAGTGGGTAGAAGCTATTCCCCTTCGCTCTACCACTGCTGAAGTGATTTGTCAATTTCTTCTAGAAAACATCATTTCTCGATTCGGGATACCTTCTACTATAATCTCAGATAATGGGACATCATTTAAGAACAAGAACGTGAAGAAATTCCTCGAGAAGTATCATATCAAACATCGATTTTCTACACCATACTATCCTCAGTCAAATGGTCAAGCCGAATCATCCAATAAAATAATCGAACAAATTCTTCGCAAAACTGTGAATAAGCATGGTAAGGATTGGAGTAACCAGCTAATCTATGCTCTTTGGGCCTACCGAATGAGTGTGCGAATTGCTACGGGAACTTCTCCTTATAATCTTGTTTATGGTGCTGATGCTATTATGCCTTTAGAGCTAGAGATTCCATCACTTAGGGTTTCTCTCAAAGGTATAGTAGATGGTGACTCTTATAGAGAACAACGACTTCAACAGCTTGAGATGCTTGATGAATAGTGTATAAACGCTCTTGAGCATATTCAAGCGTATCACAAAACTCTACAACGAAGCTATAATGATAAGGTTATTCAACGTGCCTTCTCAGTAGGTGACTTAGTCCTTTATGAGAATCAGCGCAATGTGAATGCCTTACCTGCAGAAAAGGGAAAATTTAGTCCTAATTGGCTTGGACCATATATCGTTATTGAGGATTATGGATCAGGTGCTTACAAAATAGCGGATGTAGATGGTACGCCTCTTAAAGAACCTATAAATGCTATGCATTTGCGTAGATATTATGCTTAATTCTTCACTCCTTATTTATCTTCTTTTCAGTTCTTCAACATTGGGTAATATGTTCGTATCTCCTAATTAGAGCAAAATAGAATTAAATGTTATGATGTTTAAACTATATTGCTTCGTTCTTGACAAGCGTGTTTCCTTACTTCATAGTTTGTCTTGAATTCATTTATGTAAGTTGTAAAAGATTTACATTTCCATTATGCTAGCATATTATACAGTGTCTTTATGTGTTAAGTAGAATCGTATCATGTTGTGTTTAAGTTCAAAATTAAATCACGTTAGTTATATGATTCTTAGACTTAATGCATATTTCTTCCCTATCATCAATGTAGTACTTGATTAAATTAAGTCACACATGTATCAATTTAATCATGGTGCATTGAGAAATCAATCGCATGGAAATTAAATTCTGAACATACATGTACATTTACCAAATGTATTAGATTTAATCAAAGCAAAATATACATTGTTTTAAGCATTAAAGATAACACATTTGATACAAAAGAGAAGCATGTATATATACATATATATATGTGGATCGTATACAAATATAGGTCACTATACATCCAAAATGTGACCTCTCCTACATCATAAAATCATCTCCTATTCTAGGACTAGTGGCTGGAGAGTGTCGACTGGACGCTCCCTCCTGATCTGGCCGTGAAGGTGGACCCATGGGTGTGTAGCGCGATACAGACCGTGAGTGACTCTGAGAGGAACTCCTACGATCCCTATCCATAAGGATCGCATGATAGGTGGTAGCCTCGGCCTGAGCTGCTGCTAGATCTCGCCGCGCCCGCTGAAGGTCCTCTGATAGGACTCTCTCTCTCTCCCTCCATATGTCTACCTGAACTCGAAATGGGGAAAACAAGTCCTCATGCTGACCCACGTTCCCTTGAGGCCTATAGGCAATCTATGAGGAACTGGGGATCTGTGCTATCGTGGAAATGTCTGTCACTACCTGCTGAATCAGGGAATGTCACTCCTGTACATTAGTTGTGGCAGTAGAATAGATTTTTGTATTAGTACCATTCTATATCATCAAAACATTAATAATCAATTTAAACCTACTATACCTGGGTCTCCCTCACGCCAGTAGGGATCATGATACGGTAGCATCTGTGATTGGGATCTACTAGGCTCCCCTCGCTCGACTAATCTATGCACGATGGGTGTAGGCTGGATGGTACTAGGAACAGGTCTCCGTATCGCCTCATGTTCCCCCTGTTGGGGAATAAGAGGAGGATCCAGAGCTATGGTATCATCCCCTGAATGGTGAGGAGCTGCATCTGACTCCTCCTCATCATCTCTAGCCTCATCTGCATCCTCATCCTCATCTGCATCCTCGTTCTCCTCATCATCAGTTCTCTCCTCCTCGTCCTCATCTGTGTCCTCCTCCTCCTTGGTGCTAGGTTGATCGCCTGTAGGTGGATCAGGATCTCCAGCCTCCTCATGACCCTCTCCCTCCTCTGGCTCCTCTGACCTGGATCCCTGGTCCTCATCTCGGTCTCCATGTCTCCATGGGCCTGGATGGCCTGTTGGGTGATCCGGTGGAAAGATAGGACCTGGATATGATCTCATAAACCATGAGACATACCTGCGCTGTGCTCCAGGATCTGCAGAATAATCAGTGACTACATCTTGATCAGATCCCTCTATATCTGTAGTCTCGATGTCATCTATCGTCGATCTCGCTACTGCTCTAGGTCTGGGAAGGACCCGTGAATGTCGAGTATAGATGGGCACATCGGCCGGAACACACTACTCTAGCCCGAACTGCCTCCGTACTCGGTCAAAGTAGAAAGGGACTATGATGTGTGAATATCATCCCTACAGTAGGCGGTTCCTCTGTAAGCATGCTAACTGTCTCTCCATCCCATCCCATCTGTGCATCCGCAGGTAAGGTCTCCACACTGTCACCTCGGCTGTCAGTCGATCAAAAATCACTCTCCAATATAACAAATCTCCAAATCTCCACTCGCTGGTAAGTGGATAAGCAAACACCCTAGGTTGCTCGCTGGCCGTACTCAGTGGAAAGCCAATAGGCCTGGTGCATGTGAAGTGCTCTAAAATCCATACCTGCAGAAGTGTGCATGTCATCAAACTGCAACCCTGTCCAAATACATACTCCTCAAGGTCGTGATAGAGATGTGCAAGCATACTCCGACCCCAAGCATACACTCTCCTGTGTCTCTCCATCACTCTGATGCACCATGTGAGACCCCCATGCATGTGCGTGCCTCGCCCATTAGGGCAGACAGCTAGTGCTATGATGGCGATCATAAGGCGTCTCAGAAGGGGTACCTCCCCTGTAGGATGTAAGAGCCAGCTGACCATGATGCGACCTCTCGTCTCGCTCGGCATGACTCTCCCTATGTAATATACCTGCTCCCTCTGATGATCCTCTGTTGATCGATCGATCACGTATGTAATAGTCGCTCCTCTAATAGGAAGACAAAGTATATGGTACACATCCTCGAGTGTAACCGTTAGCTCCCCTACTGGAAGATGAAATGTGCATGTGTCAGGATCCCATCGCTCCATCAATGCCATCAGCATTGCAGGATGGAACTGAATGGCTGGCATGAGGATCACATACCATAATCCCATGATCGATAATGTGTCTCTCTCTGCCTGAGTCAGCCGTGGAATCTGATCTCGCAAACTGTGAAAAATATGTCTTGTTGTATGCTCTCTCATGTATGAAAGGCCCTGCAACACAAAAACATAACTGTAATCAGTACTCGATCATCAAAATCGCTCATGCAAACTGTCGAACATCGTATGCCAAGCCCTGATTGGGACCATGGCGCCCTGTCAGGGACCATGGCGCCCTGGTTGGGACCATGGCGCCCTGGTTGGGACCATGGCGCCTTGTCAGGGACCATGGCGCCCTGAGGGGACCAGGGCGCCCCACAAGGACCATGGCACCCTGGGTGGGGCCCGGGTCAGCCTTCAGGGCCCGCAAACGATCACAGAAAAGTCAAAATGTGGAAAATCAAAAGTCAAATGTTCAATCAACTCACCTCGTCCAGTGGCTCATCGTCAATCACGACCTGGTGCAGGATCTCAACCCTCATGGGATGCTCCAGTCGTCGTGAAGGCATGATGATGGCTATGTGGGCTCCGCTGCAATGAACAGTATTCAGAAAACAACAAAGTGACAAATGCAAATGTCTCTTTCAAGGTATATACTTTCATTTCTTTATCTTTACCTTTCAAACCCTAATTTTCCTCTTTCACTCATTTCATCATAACTTGAGTTTGGGAGATGCGATTTTCGAACCATTTGTTGCGTAGGAATCGTATTTTCACTCCCCTACTCTTGGAATGTTCCAAAAAGTGCTCTGATGAAGTCTTTTCAGTGAACATCCCTCATCAAATACTCTCTTACACAATTTGTTGTAAGTAAACATGCTACCCTATTTCACCTCCCTGATAAGAAAGTCGAAACAGGGGGGGCATATAGCTACTCACAAATTTCATCACTTTCTTTAGTAAGCATTAGGTGATTTTGTGATCTAACGTGTGTTTTGTAGGGTGCAGTTCCTAACTATGTACTGCAGATACCGCTGGGGGCTTCGTCCGACAACTTATGGATATATCCTTTTTCAAATGATGTTTACTTTTCTGTACTTTAGCTTGCATATGCACGTACTACTCATATGACCGCTAAAGTGGGGGCTAAATGTAACGTCATAAATTGTACGCACTTGCTAGGGTGGTACAATTTCACACCTAGTTTAGCACCCGCCTAAGTGCATTTTACATTTTGCATTGCATTGCTCCTTTAGCACTTAATTAATCAAATTAATTAGGTCTAAAGGTCCTATTTCATCATCCTTCACATCATAAAGTTGGGCCCTTTCGTTAAAGTGTGCCCCTTTTCATTTTATTCCTCCAATACATCATCTAATCAATAACCCTAATTAAGTCCTATTTCGAACTTGGGGGCTTGATTTCGGGGGTCAAAACATCTCGAAATCACCTGTAACTTCAGGATTCTCTCTAAAATCATCATATCTGACGGCTCTGAAAATTTGGTGAAAAGTTGTCGGGACTGTGGCGCCCGGAGTGCACACGATCCCGGACATTTTTCCCGAAATTTTAGGAGCGCGATCCAATCATAAAATAAAGCTTAACCCCAAGAAATTGGCGAGAGATTCAATCTCTAGGTCGGCCAAAAGACGAAATTGTGACCTAGGGTTTCATACATAAGAGCTCTCTTTCTTCATTTGAAAGCATCATATTTTTGTTTCCAGAAACCTCATATGCAGCAAAAGAGCAGATCTTTGAAGACTTCAACATCTTACAACATCCCTCTATCAAGCATTTATCAATTCCATTCATTCATTTAGGGCTTGGAAGACATTGAAGAACAATAGGAGATTACCGACTGAAGATTGGCTTGTACCTCTCCCTTGAGGGTTGGGTATGATTTCATGTTGTTTTCATGTCTTTGCATAAGCTTCAATATCTCATTTATTCATGCTTTAGATCACTTTGCATCTTGATTTAGAGAATTTACATTATCATTTACAAGCAATTAGGGTTTACTTTCTAGGTTGCTCTAGTTTGCTTTCTTGCATTTTAGGACCTTGCACACACACTAGGTCTGCACACACAATACATTTTACAAAACAACTTGGCTATTCGTGGAGGTGGAAATCACCGAAGCGGGGGTTTGACTAAGGCAAAACCCTATATAGCCGCCCATACACCCTTTCTCAGATATAAGTGCAGGTTTCGGGACTCGGACGATGCCGCAGGATACAGATCCGGAGAGAACAGGTCGAGACAGCACTCTGCATCAAATTGCAGAGAAAAAGACTGGGATAGGGGCGCTGGGCACCCTGGTCCTGCCAGGACAGGGGCGCTGGGTGCCCTGGTCCCTGGGACAGAGGTGCTGGGCACCCTGGTCCTCCGGATAGACAGCATTTTCGACAGTTTCCGACAGTGTTCCAGAGTGCAAAACAGCAGTTTCCAGTGCAGTTTCAGGTGTAGAATCAGGACAGTGGCGCCTGCGCCCCCGTCCCAAACATTTTCAGTCCGATTTTGACTCCGGGTACGCATTTGCATTCTTGTTTTATCCTTGTGTTTACAGCTTTCCATTGTCTAGGTTCAATTCTGCAATCTTGTTGTTAGTTCAAACTTGCATTTTAGGGTTAGGAATTGGACTTGCATAATCTTACCTTTCAATTACAACAAAGGAATAGAAACCCTAATAGGTAGCCCGTGGCTCTCTCTTTCACAAAAAGAAGTAGCCAATTGTGCGATACCTCTAGGCTCTTTCATATTCCGTAATGTGTGACAAGAGGTAGGATTAGGGCATGATAACCTAGTCTCACTTTTTCCCCCACACATTATTCCTATGTATTCTCAAGAGATTATTAAACAAGCATTTCTGACATATCTACTAAAAAACAATCTTGTTCCTAGTAATGTTTTTGACTTACTTATAGAAGTGTTGATTAAGTGTATGGATTCAGTTGGAAATGATAGTAGTGATCCAAATGAACCATGTACAAAGATGAACTTGGCAGACAACATGACAGAGAAGTGTCTAAGGGCACATAAAAATCTTAAAATTAATTTGGTTGGTTTCAATAAAATGATCGATAATGTTGCACGGTTATATTGATATTGCTTGAGATGTCGTGCTCTTACAAATAAATTTGAGGATGAAATAGACTCCATTGACTCTTAGCTTACCAAGTTGGCTCACTCGTTCGATATCTTCAAAGAAGGTAATGGTGCTATAGGATCCAAGGTTTGAGAGCTTCACTCTTAGTTATCCCTAAAATAGAGACAAAGAGATGAGTATATGATATTGTTCTGTGGTCTTAAGGATACAATAGAATTGCAAATGTCTTCATTCATCGGGTTATTATCAGATGTTGAAAAGGTAGAATAAAGTGTGATAAATGTTGATATCTTTGATATTACAATAAATTTGTGTACTGAATATGAGTGTCAGATTAAAATTCTTTCTACCACTATTCATTCATGAAACTCTTCTCTTGTGGGGCTGAAGAAACAATTCAAGGATATTTGGCCTATTAATGTATAACAGTTCCTTTGGACATCTGCTAGTCAAATAATTATATGAAGGTACTTTCACTCTGTTTGTTCTTTTTTATTTTTAAAGATTTTTGATAGGGGGAGTTATAGTTATGATTAGTTTGTTTTGGCAAGAAGAGTTTCCCTTTGTCTTTGATGTCAAAGGCGGAGAAGTATTCTATATATGAGGAATATGCAGAGAAATATTTTTGTTTTGCTATCAATGACAAAGGGGGAAATTGCTGCACATATGAGTCTTTATTGTCATTGATGTCAAATCTATTATTGTTATTTGAGATATCAAACCTACTTGATTTGGTTGACTTATTAAAGGTTTTATTATTGGTCTGGTTTTTGGTTTGGTTTGGTGATGTGATGCTGAAGTATATAGTCAAATAGTATATTCTAGTTAAGTTCTTGATATTGGTTATGTCAATTTGTTGGTCTAAATGCCTACCAGTTAGCAATATAATGCAAATTTGTATGCAAAGTCTTGTGCATAATGATGTGGTATTTCTATAAATAGGTGGATATGGTATCTTAACTATCTATAATATTTTTGGATGGTTAATGTTGATGATATGTTGTGTTTTTGGAAGATTAATATTTTTTGTTTTGTCTGAAAACTAATACTGTTCTAGTGAACAGTATCTTTGTTTAGAAATGTATGTGTGTAACAAATATATATTAGATGGATATGTAGATTGAAGTAAAATGACAATTTTAGACTTATCTCTCAATTTCTCAATTGGATGGATGGTTGTTTAGGAGAATGATTTATGTCTGTGATCAGTGTTCGTGTAGTTTTAGGAGTTTGTGTTGCATTCCTCATCTTACAATTGCTTTGAGGTTGTTCTGGATAATTGTATATTGTTCCTAGCATGCCATGCTTCTTTTGTGGTGGATCACATTTTTTTTTTGGATCTGGATTAAAATATTTTTGGTAAAGCAAATTGATAAGAATCAGCTTATGTGTGATTGTGTGTAAAACCTTTATGAGGACAATTGGAAGGTGTGCTAACTTGGTGTGTATATTCACACATCTTCTTTTCCTTTGGCATGCAATATTTTGGGTTGATGATGAATATACATGATACATCCTCAAGCTGACCTAATTGAGATTAATGATGATCTGATGGATATATAAAGATAGTTCAATTGAGCTATTTTTGTGAGATTAGATACACAAAAGGTGATAAGAAAATGTATAAGATATGAAGTGAAGTAGGATGAAAATGTGATGCAATTTTGATGTGATATAGAGGTTCAAATATGTTGCAGAGTAGAGATTAAAGATGTATCAAATGAGTATTAAGATATGAACTTTTATCTGCATGTTGGTATATGTTATTCCCCTTTGTAGTTCAATTTATTATTCTCATTGTATCAGGACATATGTTTTTTATCTTTCCCCGAAGAAGTGATCTTCAGTTGTGCAATCTCTTTTTTATATCTTTCCCTAAGTTTGTGCACCTTAACCTACAAGTCCAAAGAAATGAGCTCCTTGGCCTATGGCCTAAACTATTGTCAATGCATTATACATTGTGAGTTTGATTCTATTGTGGTTTTTCCTAATTTGGGTTTTCCATGTAAAAATTTTGGTGTTCTTATGTGGATGCAATTATTATATCATTTATTTACTCTCATGCATATGTGATGAATGGTTGATGTGGAATAAATATTTTAACATGTTCAAGTTTTAGTATATGTTGATTTACCCCCCCTCTCAGCATCTGATAGTGTTCAACACTTCTCTCTCCCTCACCCCTCTCCTATCTAGGCCTCTCAATAACACATTTTCTACCTCACCCTCCCTCCCTCCTTATCCCATTATCTCTTTGTCTTCTTCCTCTCATTTTGTCTATCCCTCTTCGTTCTTGGTCATCACATCTCCCTCCTTCATATAGAGTTTAGGGAATAGGATGTAGGATATAGGGTATAGGGTTTAAGATTACAATATTGATGGTATAGGGTATAGGGAACGCAGTATTGAGGGTATTGAGTTTATTGATACTTCCCTTTATCTCTCTCTTCCTCTCTCTTTATTCTATATATCACCTCTCTATCCCCTCTCTAGGTATCTTACTCCCTGTCTTCCTCTCTCCCTCTTTATCTCCACTTTCTTCCTTCCATATCTATCCTTTTCCCCCACTCTCTCTTATTTTTTCTCACTCTCTTCTCTCTCTCACCCGTCTCTCCCCATATATAGGTCTATTAATCCCTCCTTCCCTCTCTCTTTACCTCACTACCACTCCCTCCATATCTCATTACCCACCTCTCTCTCCCCCTCTATGTCTTACATCTATCTCTCCCCCTATGTCTCTCACCACTCTCTCCTTAGGCTCCAAGTCTCTAACCTCTATCTCTCCCCCTAGGTCTCTCACCTCTATCTCTCCCCTTTCTAGTTTTTTCCCTCCCTTTCCATGTTTCTCCTTTCCTCATTACCCCTCTTTCTCTCTTTGTGAACTTCTTTCTCTCCACCTCTCTACCTCTACCCTCTCTAGATCTCTCATTCACTCTTTGTCTACTGCTCCCCACCTCCCTCATTATAATTCTCTCTCTCAACCACTCCCTTCCTCCCTCTTTCACTTGGTCTCTCTCTCTCTCTCTCTTTCACTCTCTTTCCCTCCCTCCCTCTCTATCACTTGGGCTCTCTCTATCTAGAGGTGAGAGACCTAGAGCTTAAGGATAGAGGGCTGAGAGACCTTGGAGATAGATAAAGGTAAGAGAGATAAAGGGGGAGAGAGCTAGGTAATGAGATAGGGAGGGAGAGGTAGAGAGAGGTATAGATGAAGGGAGGGAGAGACATAGGGATGGGGATAGAGAAAGGGAGAGGGAGAGGGAAGAGAGAGGTATATATGGAAGGAGAGAGGAACATAAGGATGGGAAGAGAGAGAGGGAGAGGGAGAGGGAAGAGATAGGAAGGTAGGTATAGATATGGGGGTAAGGAGGGAAGACAAGGTAAAGAAGGAGAGAGGGTAGGAGAGAACTAGAGAGAGAGAGAGAGAGAGAGAGAGAGAGAGAGAGAGAGAGAGAGAGAATTTCACAAAGAGAGAAAGAGGGATGAGGAGATAGGGAGAGGGAGTTAAAACCAGAGAGGGGAGAGAAGGGTGAGAGACCTAGGGGAAAGATAGAGGTGAGAGAGATAGAGGAGGGGAGAGGTGGGTAATGAGATAGGGAGGGAGAGGTAGAGAAGTAAAGATAGAGGGAAGGAGAGACCTATGGATGGGGAGAGACAGAGGGTGGGAGGGAGAGGTAGTGATCAAGAGAATGGAGAGAGAGAGAGGGGATAGAAACAATAAGAGAAGGATAGAGAAGAAGAAAGAGCGAGGAAGGGATAGAGATGGGGTAAGGAGGGAAGGTGATCTAGAAAGGGAGAGAAGGTGGGAGAAACCTAGAGAAATAAGGTAGTGAGGGAGTGAGGGGGAGGTGTGTAAAGAAAGATAGGAAACATATAGTATATAGTGAAGGGTAGTAAAGAGAGGTAGTGTTAGGCCTTGTGGGAGAGAGGAGCGAGTGAGATAGAGAGAGGAAGAAATGGGATAGAGGAAGTGTGATAGAGATATATATATATATAGGTTTATATTTTGGGGGAGATAAAGATAATGGCATACAAAGAGTGAGAGAATGTTGATAGGAATATTTTGATTATTGAAATTTGACTGTGTAAAATTTAAATGATCTTCTAAAACCTAGAATCTGTATTATATCTCCTAGAGATCTAAAACCACTTTGAAACATCCTACCAATATATAAATGAAATTAAAATTAATGTATAAAAAAGGAAAAATACATATTGAAATGTGACATATACTTAAATGTTATATTTCATCTATATATTCTTGTTGGGAGAGATAAAGAGAAAGAGAAAGACAATTTGCCAATGCTAAACTGTTGTCACCAAGATTGTACCTGTGATGCTCAAGTTGAAAGCTCAGAAATCTTGTGAAACATGGGATGATTTTTAGGCCCATGGATTGCCTATAATGGAAATCAACCTCCAAAGTGAGTTGGTTCTCTTTGATGAATCTCCCACAAAGGAATTTCTTGATGGGAAAAAGGATAGAAAGAAATTTTGAATTGGAACCTATCCTAAGAGGTGATGCACCAAATATTTGAGAAGCCTAATCAACCGCACTAACTCACAACCAGATTTGAACAAAGAGAGTTTTAAATTCAAAGCTCAATTAAGGACATGCAATCCATAAATATTTCTCAGAAAAGATTAGATCTAATGCTTGTATGAAGGAAAATGCCAATTTTCACAACCTCAATGCATTAGGATTCCCTATCACAGTATATGACCTGAATTGAATATGAATTTCCTTGTTTCACCATTGTTTGAATGAGACATAAAAAAAGGATTTAATAATAACACAGTAAATTCATCCAATCATTCAATTACAACACAAAAATAAGAAAATATTGAAAAATACCTGCTACTCTTTATTAAAATTGAAAGGAATTATTGTTACAAGATAAAAATGTTTCTAATGAGCTACAATACTTCATGCCCTATTGAATGCAAAGGCAGAGAGAAAAGGAACTAGAAAGAATAAAGAAAGAAGGAGATAAATAGAGAAAGGAGCTACATTACAACTAATAGGTACCACTGAGCTTGAATTGCACCTTCTCATCTTCAAAATTAAGTTGATTTGAAAGTCTTCTTTCTTGATTCTATCTCCATCTTGCATGATATGTTTGTTAGGGATCGAATTTGATCTAAAACCATGCAGAAAGGGAGGAGGAACTGTTGGAAAGTGAAGTTGAGCTATTGGAAAGCCCTTCTCAACTAATGTATGACCCTTGAGATGTCAAAACTAATGTATAACTACCTCTCTTGCTCCCAAAATCCTCTTTTTAAGGCCTTAACTAATACATGAATGGAATCCCACCATTCTAGGCTTTTGGACTATCTCCTTGAATCAATTGTTGTCAATTGCTCATATATGTATGTATTAAAGAGTTAATGACAAAGCTCAAACTTCTTCTAAGCGTAGACCTCTAATAAATATAAGATGTCTGATCACTCTCTTTTAGGCATTGTAGGCCTACATTTTCTACTGGGATTGTAATTTTTTTTATTCTTCACTATAAAATCAGAACTTCATTACCTCCTATGTAATGAATTCATTCCTCAATCTATGCGTATTTTTCTATATCCCATCCTTTATAAAACATGACTGATTTTTTGAAACATGATAAAAAGTATACATCTTTGAATGTAAGTTGGCACAATAATAGTTCATTTTAGGCTCATATATCTATGAATTGTCTTGAACTATAAGAGGCCTCCATCTCTACAAATATCTTGGACTTTACTAAATACCATGTGCTCACAGTTATTGGTCATTTCTCCTTATCATGCTTTTGACTGAGATATGTTGTTTGTTGCTACCCTGGTGAAGATTGTGTACTTATTGTGACTGCATTCAGGACTGCTCTAATAATCATTGTTATAGCCTTGGAGATTGAGTTTGTCTTTCATTGATGCCTCAAAGTAATCACTATGACTGTCCTTTGATACCTATGTTCATTAAAGTCATTGTGATGATCTTCACCTTAATCCTTAGGTAGGGTTTTGAATCCACTTTCTTTTAGCACTATGATAGAGAAACCTTGCCTCTATTGACAGTAACAATGACTGTCCTATTGTAGCTTTTGATTGCTAAAATGGTATTGAATATGTAAGTAGAATATTTCTCCTTATATTTGGTGATTGTGACAACATAATGTCACTCACCAATATCATTTTCTTGTTATTTTTGGATAGTCATCTCTGTCCAAGGAATGTGGTCAATACCCCTTTATTTGTTTTGAAGGGACTATGGCTAAGAGTGTATTTTATAGTTTGATTCTTAGCACTGTGAATGGTTCTTTTCTTTGGTATATAGAAGATTGACCTTACATATCTCTGTATTTATTGTATAGGGTATCTATTGCCCATTCTTCAATTGGTATGACTGCATTTTGCTTGGTCTTTTTGTACAAACTTGTTCCATTATTAGCTTTCAATTTAATTACTCTTCTTCTCTTTAATACCCAAAACTCTATCTTATCAACTAGAAGCTATAATTTGACTTCCTCTATTCTGATGACCTACTACAAGGGTATTTGAGGATTGCGATAGTGAGTAGTCTTTGCTGCTCTAAGATCTAGTACAATGGATTTCTTTACTCTATATTGGATTAAGGTTATTCTCCATGATACCTTCACTATTGCAAGGTTTGATTGTACCTTGAAGGGCTCTTCTTTGATATTTTATGGGAACCTTCTTATGTCTTTCTCTCTAGACTGCACATGCGCTGTATATTGCAATGATGGATCCCTTGAGTGCATTTTCTGAGTTTTGTTGCGTGATCTTTATAATTGTATTTGGTTGAGCTTTTAACTACATATTTTAGTGTCTTCTCAATTCTTTAAGCCTTATATATGTTTTTAAGGCCTATGATCTTTCTTTGTTGTTTCAACACAATGCTTATACCTTTGAAAGGTGTTGATAATCATGGATTGCACTTTTATGATTTTGACCTCTTTCAAAGCCATGTGTTGATAGAGATTTTTTTATATCTCCATAATACTAAATATTATCTTTGATTGGCACAGATGACAGTGATTGAAGTGTTAACTATAGAACCTTTGTCATTATTGTCTTGGTTTATATCTCTTAGGACTACACTATTGTTGCATGTTGATTATGATTGTGTCCTCATGGTGATACGAATCTTTGAAATGAGAAATTTGTTCTTTTTGAGATAGTCATCTTTGGTCTCTATTATGGATTTGTTATGTGTCTAGGAGAATCTTTCTCATACCTTTAAGGTTTCTCTTCTTTTTTTTATCATTGGAACATTGTCCTTGTATCTTTGATGCCCTACTATGATTGCTACTCTAACAGTAAATGACTCATCTAATAATAAATATCAATATTAGCTATGACTGTCTGTCATGAATATTGTGTCTATTCTTTCTCCTCTTACTGTTTGGTTTGGTCATTGTTCCTTTCAATCACAAACCATTCATCTTACTATCTTCTTGGTTGATGAATGGTTCCTTGAGTCCCTATACTCGAGTCTACAACTATTTTCCATATTCTTTGCACTATGAAAACTTGTTATTATAGACCCAGTGAGACTATTTGATTGCTCTAGGGCTATACTTTGATGCTATCACAATATTCAATACCCTTCATGACTTTGGAAAAGTGCTTTGGACTGTGTTTTCATGATATCGATGATCCTACAACTTTCATCTTTGTGCTTGATGGTTAAATATATTGATAGTGAACTCTTCAATAACTATGATCTCTTTGATTTGTTATTACCTTTTTCTAGCTTAGCAACATCCTTTGTACTGTCTTTAGGATGAAGATCCTTGTCACTATTTTCAGTGTTATGACTGATAGTTTGTCTACATGAAGCCTTGACTGTATTCTTGGGATCTCCACATTATATCATTGTCTACTTCATTCTTATTGACAACTATTCCATGGAATTTTGGCAATAATCATTTCTTTCAAACTGTCAATGGATGGGTCTTTTGACTGCTCTATAATACTTTCTCATTGAATTTGTATTCTCTATGTTCTTGAAGTGTTCTAGCTCACTGCCCTAACACTATCATAATGTTCTTGAAGGCATTATCACCAGATTAGAGTTGCCTTTCTATAGGTGGATATTGTGTTTTTTCCCTTTATTGGATTTTAGATCACATCATTCAATGAAAGTCAATCTATATACATGCTATTTCCCTTAAGATTGGCCTTAGCATTATGTATGAAGTCCTTCCTATACACTGCAATCTTACTATACTATTCAATGAGGTCTTTGTCATAACCCTAAGGTTTTGAACAAAAATTCATACAAAGCATGTATAAATGATCTTTTTTTTTTCCTTCATCTTTCTTTTAAAAAGAAAGATAAGAGAAACAAAAGGAGGTAAAAAGATAAACCATTTAATAGAGAATGAAATGCATGATCTCTTTGCATGGCATGACTCTAGTGATCCCTATGTTTTTCTTGATCTTCTCCATGTCCTCATTTTCTATTTTGGATGAGCATTTCACACTAAAAACTCTACAACAACCTTCTTTCTCTGCTTTTCAAACCACATGCCTGCAAGGCACAGAGTAATGTATGGATTTGACTGAGACTTCTTCTTTATATGGGTTATATCTCACACCATTTCCTTCATATTAAGTTGTTGTTAACTCCTCTATGAATGTTTATATTATCTTCATGCAATAAGGACTTCCAACTAGGGTTTTCCATGCAGACATTGGCATGAAAGGAAGATCTCTTCTTCTTTTTTTAAACTTAGTTGTACATAGCTAAATTCCTTCCTTTTTTCCCTTTTCAACTCTGACTTGATGACATACATAGACTTGGAGAAAATTAAAGAAAACTATTAATATTCCTCTTTTCAAACCTTGGAATTCTAACATGGATATTGGTTTTGACTTATAACAAAGAACCTTTTTCTTATCAAGGAGATTTTTTAATGATTAATATACACTTATTAATCCACAAAACATTTGATCTGTCAATTTGGCTCCTAAATCCTCAAAATTTCCTAATAAGGCTCAAAACCTTGTGTGAGGCAATTTTTATCTTGAGGCAAAAAAAAGGTAACATAAACATTTGGCGCTCACAAAATGGAAACGTCCTTTCAAATGTCCACTTCCATTTGGTGCTCACCTTATTTGGGGCTCACTAAATAGGTTTGGTGTGAGTCCCCTATTTGGTGTGCATTTTTTGGTCCCCCATCTTGGTGCACTTACCCAAACCTTTTTCTCCAATGTGGAAAAGCCTCTTCTACCATAACATACTCTTCTCTTTAGGTAACTTTTCTTCAAAATAAAGAGAACCCTTAGGTACCCAAAAGCCATGTCCATCTGTTGAAGGTGAAACCCTCAAATCCTCCAATGAACTATCGATATATTTACCTTTCATAGAAGTTCTATTACACTCAACAATGTATGCTTATAGCTTATACAATATTCAAGGATCTAATACCTCTAGCAATCACCATAGTACCTCTAACCATTTTACATCTTGCATCAGAAAAGACTACTTGCACACCCGCATCTATTAGTTTGCTCATAGATAACAAATTTTTTTTTAGTGCAAGGATAGGCAAAACACCACTAATCCTTTTTACTCAAACCTAATTCTAACTTTACCACAACCAACAATATATAATGAGAATCATCACCCAAGTACACCTTATCTCCATTAAATTATTCATATTTAGAAAACCAATTTTTATATTGTAATTCATATGGAAAGATGCACCTAATTCAATTAACCATGCATCATTACATAAATGAGCGGCCAAAGATGCAATAAATGCATCACTATCTTCCTTCTCAGAATCATATTCAAAATCAAACTTCTTATTTTTCTTCTTCTTTTTTTCTTTGAAATCCTTATGGAAGTGTTATGATTTACCAAAATTCCAAGAAATGACTTTGGCCTTTTTAGGAGATTGGGATCTCCCTCTAGACTTGGATTTATCATGCTTCTCATTCTTCTTAACTTTTTGATAGTCATAATCCCATCTAATAGATCTAATGCTTCTCATTCTTCTTTTCTTCTCATTCTTCATGCTAATAGATCTAATCCCACAAATTAAACCAATAGAAGTCTTGTTGATAGTCATAACAAGAGAATCCCACAAATCAAGCAAAGAGAAAAGAAACATCTGACATTTCTCCTCCTCATCTAGCTTGACATCAACAAATTTGATTGAGCCACAAACATATTGAATTCTTCTAGGTGGTATGTAATCTTTCAACCCTCTTCCATTCTCAAGGAATACAATTTCTTTCTCAACAAAATTTGATTCAATAAATATTTGGCTTGGTACATCTCACCAAGCTTATTTCATATCTTCTTTGCAGAGGTCTCTTCATGGGCATTGATTACAATAGTGTTTGTCAAGCATAATTTAATTAGATCTTTGGATTTATAGTCCATAACATCATACTAATAAGCCAAAGTAGGATCTATAGGTCCTAAGACATTCACATCAACAACACCCCATGAATTAGATCTATTAGCAGATCCTTCATCTTTAGCTTCCACATCTCAAAAGTACTTCTAAAAAATTTCTCCACTTTTGTTCTCCCTAACAAACTTGCCATCTAAAAATTCTTGCAACAAGATCAAAAAATATCTTCTACACAAGCTCCCACTAGAATCTGGATTAGTTCAAAAAATTGAACAACCCATAATTAAAACCAAAGATGATCAAGATCTAATACCACTTGTAAGGAAGTTAAGTAGCCGAACAACTTCCTACACTAATCTTGAGAGGAGGGTAATGCAAAAAATTTATAGATCTTTACAATAGTAACAAAAATTTAACAAAAAAAACATAAATAACTTGCATACCACAACACATTTATTTACATGGGGAAACCCCTTCAAACAAAAGCCCCACACTCCAACAATCGTAACATATATACCCACTGAGGCATCTATTTTTAATCAACATTGTGGCCTTACTCCATAATTCAACCCTTGTTTGGAATATACTCATCTCACATAGCACCCTGTCATTCCATCCTTCTTTTCATCTCATCACCCATGGCTTCAACATTTTCTTGGATACCACCTTTGTTGAATATTCGGGAAACTAAGAGGGGGGGAGTGAATCAGTTGACAATAAAATTTTATTTTAAATTAAATTCATAGATATGGAATTATTAACAAAATTAACAAAACATGAGAGCACATGCGTGAAATAGATCAGACACAAGAAACACCAGAATTTATGTGGAAAACCCAAGAAGGGAAAAACCACAAAGAATGCTAATTCTCAATATATAAGCACCAGTTAAGGTGACATAGGTTAAGGTGATTTTTATAAAGGATGGATCACTACTAATGTGCTCACTACATATGGGCTCACTGCTGGTGGGCTCACTACCCTGAAAGGCTCATTGTTGAAGAAGAAAAAGAGATAAAGAGAATCCACCACAAAAACATGGTCTGCACTATCAGAACTACTTCCAGTAATAATCTGCAACACTATACTCACACAACAATTGGATTCCTTCAATCTCACATGTCTTCAACACAAAAAGTTGTATAGAATCTCATTAATCTGTACTCACTACATATACTGTCTTCAAAAAAACATAATTCTCAATATTGGCTAAGACAGAGATTTGAAATAGGTCTCCACTAAACATTCTAATGGTGGGAAGGAATGAGAAGTGGACCATAATACACCATTCCTAATCGAATCATGTTAGCATGTTACATGCATCACCAAAGGCAGACCCAAAGCACATCTACATTCTATGTTGCACATCTTCAATATCTGGTCCAATTATGCCCTGCATACCTAACCCCATTAGTTTCCTTGTCTTGAAAATATGGGTCCCTCTTTTTCTTTCTATAGATTTGTTTTTTTTAGTCTTTGGCTGGACACCCCAGAACCCCAGAGTCTCGAGGAGTCCTTTATTTTTTTTTGAAGTCCTACCATGGAACCCTGGAGTCTCAAAGTAGGCATTTGTTTGTTTTATCTACCCTGGATGTCTGGAGTCCCGAAGTCATGCCTTCTCCCTTTTTCATTGAAGGCTCAGGACTTCGAAACCTCAAAATCCTGAGTTCTTCATATTTCGTTGTTAGCAACTTCGGAACCCCAAAATCCCAAAGTTGTGTCATCTTGACCACCCCAGAACCTTGGAGTCCCAAGGTCTTTTGCTTTTTCTTTTGTTTGTAACCCCGAACTTCTAAGGGCTTGTTTAAGGTGATCGTACGGACAAAGTTTGGGGGGTGTATAAATGGTGCAAGAGCACCTAGTTGAGCAAAACTCCCCTTTTTGAGTATTTTATGCTTACATGTTTGTAATATCTTGTGTTAGGTTGATAATTTTGTTTTAGGTTGTTATGTGTCTTTTTTTGTGGTTTTGATCTCATTTTGGGCTCAAGAGGTCAAGTTTTGCCTTTCAGGCTTTGAGTTGACAATTTTTGGCAAAAATGTGCAAAATTGCCAAAAAGGTCTTCTAATGCTTTCCAAAGAATTGCAACATGTTTGGTAAGTGTTTTTAAGCATGGCTAAGGTGTTTAGACAAGTTGATAAGGTTAGATTGTCAAAAATGTCTTTTGGAGCAAGAAATGTTGTCATTGGGCTTGTAAAAGTTGTCATTTTTTTTATTTTTCTTGCAAAATGAAGTTGTGGAAGCCTCATGTCCATAATGGGCTTGATAACTAACTTGTTGGACTATAAAAAGACCTCTCTTTTCCTTGAAGAAGGTTTGTGATTGTATGAGCAAGAGATTCCTATTAAAAATCATGAAATTTTGGCTTTATTCACTGTTTTTTGCTTCTTTGGAGTAACAGTCCGTACTGTAGCTTTGCTAGTCCGTATTTTACCTTTGGAAAGTGTGCATAGTGTTTGTACAATTCCCTTGAATTGATTTTAGTACTGATTTCCTTTGGCATTTGTTTGTACAAAATTATTTTACTTCTATGTGCTCACTGCCCTGTCAAGGGTTTGAGGTTCCAAAATGCCACCACTTGACTAATCTAGGTCTAGGATCCCAGAAAATAGATTTAGTCAAGTTGGTACTCATGTATATAATGTACACATGCTTTAATTTATGCCAAAATTGTTTTTGGAAGAAGGACTTGAGTGAATACTAGGCAAGTATTGATTACTCAGCTAGTAGCATGATCAAAAACTCAAGATTTGCACCCAGAAGAAATTTGGAGTGAACAAATGTATGAGGCAGAGGTTTGGACATATGGCCAAGGATTTTTATAATCACCTTGGTTTGTTAGAGAAGCTCATTCCTATTGAATATTCTCACTTTGTAAACAAAACAATGAGTTCACTGTTTTTGTGAATTGTATTTGTCAAATGCTCATGGAATGCTTCAAAAGCATCATCCAAGCCTTGTAACTGAGAAGGAAATGTAATAGGAAGATTCTCTAGTGTTTTTCAGACCTCATTGAGGTATATTTACAATTCAAACTCTTCATTATGCAGGTCCAAAGAGGTGGCAGCAACTGACTGGTAAAAGGCAACATTTTGACAGTGACAGTGGTATTCCACTTCCTTTTTTAGATGTGTGCCAAGTGTTTGGCATTATGTTTGTAGGGCAGTACTAGGGGAAGGTTTTATTTGGTGTGGCAGAAGTCCTAAGCTAGTTTGGAGGCTTGATTAGTGGGGTTGGGAAGACCTTTCTATGTTCTTTGGTCCAAACCCTTCAAAAGTGCCACAAATAGTGGATAGTCTTGATTTTGAACTAACAGTGGCCTAAACCATGAAAATACACTAGCATATACCTTAAAACTACCATCCAAATCAATTTTGTTTGAGGAGAGATCCATCATAGAGTAGGACAAGCAAAAAAGTGTCAATTACCCCTCCATGGGCTAGTAGCCCTTTGACTACATAACAGACACTTTACAAGAACCCGATTGCAAGGAGGATTTGGGGTCTTAAAAAACTTCATGAGATCTTCCCAAAACAATGAAATAAGCAACATATAGGCCCTTGAATAGTGTGTAGTCCCTTTTTGAGGTTTTGACCCTTGGTTGGGGTATTGAGCAAGCCAAAGGCTATTGGCTTAAACTAAGTTTGATTGCCAAAACCTTAAGTAAATCTTGTTACCCTACATGTCCATGTTGAAGACTCCTAATGCACTCTGAAATAGAGGATTGAATGCCAAAAGAACAGGGTTTGAGAATGTGTAGATGGGTGGAGTGAGAAATTGGAGTAGGTTTGAGCATGGGTGTGAGCTATAATAAAAAAGGTAGGTTGTTGGTGAAGACTTGTAGAGAGACCAAACTATTGCAACTAATATTGATATTGGCCAACATAAGCAGTAGACATAAACAATACTTTTGCTTCCTTTTGTAACTTCTTGACCAAAATTGGCCTTTTGAGCACTTACCTAGAAATCTCCCTATCAATAAATAGGAGGAATGAACTTTTCTAGGTTCATTTGTGCACACAAGTTTTTCAAAGCTTCCAGTTGTGACCTCCCAACTTTGCCCCTCTATGTTGTTGAGCTTTCACATGTTTTCTTCAACTAGTTTGGTATATTTTTCTCCTTCCTTGTGTTTTCATGTTTAGATCTTTTAGTTTTTTTTAGTTTTTAGCTTAGATTTTCCTTGTTTTGCATGTTTTTTCGGTATGCCCTAGATTTTCTTGTTCATCCCGGAACCCCGGAGTTTCGAGCTGGGTAGTTTTATTCACCTCGGAACCCCAAAACCCCAGAGTCTCGAGGTTGATTCCTTTTTTTCATGTCTTTATCCTAGGACCCTGGAGTCTCGGATCATCTCAAAACCTACGAATGAACTACCCCCAACCTCGGAACCCCAGAGTCCTGAGGTCCTTTCCTATTTGGCCACTATTTTAACCTTAGAACCCCAGAGCCCCGGAGTTCTGAAGAATCTTCTTGATGCCCTATTGAACTACCCCAAGCCTCTAGAACCTCGAAATCTTGAAGTCATCTTTTCCTATTTACCCCAAAACCCCAGAGTTCCAGACTCCAATTGATTTATCTACCACAAAGTTCTGGACTCCAATTGTTTTATATACCCCGAAGTTTCAAACTTATTTTTTCAAGCCCTTGCTAACCTCGGAACCCTGGAACCCTAGAGTTCTGAAGTCAGTTGTCTTAAAAGGAAGTTATTCACCTCAAAACCCCAGAGTCCCAAGGTGGATGATGTTATTGATATTTTAAGTATGCAATGGACTAATTTGTGATTCTTTCTTGCAGATCAGAGCATTTAGATGGACCCAACCTCCAGCAAGAGAGGCACGGAGTTGGACAAGCTCCCTATAACCATGAAATGTCAATATCAAGGGTAGTTCTATGTTTCTAAGTTGGATGACCAAATTAAATGGGTGACAGATACAAGGGTGGGGCACATCGAGTTGGAAGACATCAAAACACAATTGGACAGACTAAGACCAGAGGCCCTGTTGAGGAGAATTAAGAGATCAGGTCTGGTGGAGGCAACCATTTTCTTGCAATCAGTCCAAGCCCCTAAATTCATTATGACTATTATGTTAGGCCCAATATGGAAAGCTAATGTACTGAGAGGGGAAGGGTGAATCAGTACTTCAAAACTTTTCTTCAATAATAACTTTACTGTTATGCATAAACCAAATAGTGCAATAGCATAATATAAAGCTAAAACAAATAGATAAAAATCATACATGATTCACTCCATAACACATATATTTTGGTTAAGTAGAAACTCTTGGTTAGAGAGAAAAACTGCTGTGGGGATGGCACCCACAACTTCACTATTGCAATAATAAAGAGTGCTTAGTTAGAGCTACATGTTTAGCTATTTCTGATAGCTTACCCTATTAGGAGTAACAAGATCTATTAGATCTACCTTGCTAAAGGATTTTACAACACTTAATCTAAATTTTGCACCTGGTTAGAGGCTTTACAATTTATAGACTTGATTAGAGTCTTTTACCCTGTTAAAGGTTTCTCTTACAACTTAAAAATATTACAATAAAATCATTACAAATATCTGCAACTTTACATCTAGAATTTTATAGCAGATTCTATGTGCTCAGAATAAATTACCTTGCTAATAGCATACCTCAATAACCCATATAGTAACTCGGTAAACCCTTCTGTTTACTCTATTCTTTGACTGTTCTCTAAAAACCTTCTCTGTGACCTCTGTGTCACTGTAACAGTCTTCTTACACTCATGCACACACCTTTTAATTCTTAACTTATGTTGTATAAATAGATCTCTTATGTCGGTGATCCATTCATTGCTTCGATCTTACAAATATGATTTATCGAATGAATAACCATGTAAGATATTTCATTGGTTAGATGATCTCAAAATCATACATAATCTTTAAGTGCAATTTCCAATGTGATAACGGTTAGATGTTCCTTGATCTTGTAACACGTTTTCATATGTATGTCCAGGTTCAATGAATTTGGTGACACGTTTCACTTAGTGTATATCAACTTGGTGTGTCATCGTTGCTGCTCAGTAGACATGGAATGATACTCGGTAGACAGCTTGGTGTATACTACATTTTGAGACTACTTTCTTTTGTAACCGACTAGACTGTGCATACCGATTGAATATCTTGGTAGTAGTAACCGACTAGAGTATATAGAATAACATTGAACATAAAACTAATGGCAACTTGATAAGTAGTAAAAATCTCCCCTTTTGACATTAGTTGAGATGTTTGACAAAAACTACTTTCAAAGTTATAACTCAATAATCTATATACTTGCAAAATTTGACTATACTGACAGTATGTACAATAGTCAATAAAATAATATATCTAGATATACTCCCCTTATTGATATACTGTACAAAACTATGATTTTGCATGCTCAGTGATTAATGTTCCATGTGCTGCTTTGGATCTTTGCTTACTGTCCTATTCACTGCTCTTGGATACTCTTCTTACTCTGCTCGGTATACTCCCCCTCTATACTATATTCCTTTTGTTTGATACTTTGAATACTATATCACTCCCCCAATATTGTATCACTCCTATCATTCCTCTAGTACTATATCACTCCCCCTTTTTGAAAAACACAAAACTTAATTACCATTCGAGGGTGGTAACTGGTCAAAAATGGATTTGTACTTGGTCTGTGCTTCGGTGAGAGCGACAGAGAGTGCATTCTTTACACTGTCCATTAAAGAATTTTGTGCTTGAATATCAGCCAATAATGATATTAAGCCATCTAGAGTGCTTCCCACTTATGTAGTAGATAGGGAGGTGACTCAAGTGATCTGTTCTTGGACGGATGAAAGATGAGAAAGGAATAATGTCTGTAGTGTCATTATATCCATCCTGATCTTGTGTTCTTCATTTCTTAGGTCCAATTATTGAGCCATGATCTGTTGTAGCTTTGTATAAAAATTTTGAACTGAATTTGGCTCTATGGTCAACTTATTTGAGAGATCGGTGATCTCTTTCTCAATTGCCTCTATTTTATTTTTAATGTCTTTAATGAATAAAGAAAATGTGTAGAGTTTCTGAAATAAATAAAGAATGTGCTTGAGTTGAGGAGTCAACTCAGCAATAAATTTGACAAGTTTAACTTTCCAATAGCTATAGCTTTCTATACCTCTTCTATCATTTTTGCAGTGAGCTCTTTGTCTTTTAGTTTGCTCAAATACTCTGATGCATCTACTCCAGATGTCTCTATTTTTGTTAGGAGTTCATCCAGTTGAATGTGGATGGCTGCATTAGTTGATACTGTAGCTTCAGGTAGCATATCTATTAAGAGTGCTTTCACCTTCTAAAGTACTTTATTTTTCTTTTGAATGGCCATTTGCTTCTCTTGTTCGGCCTTTGCTTTGCATAGTTCACTGAAATCATTGAGTGCTTGCCCATTTAATTTTGATATGTCTACATTGGGCAACATTATTGGTTTTGACAAATCAACTTTAAAACTGTGTTTTTTCATCTTCTTTTCTTTACCTTTCACCAATGGAACTAAGACAATGGCTTGCGAGGCTTGATGACCCTCAGTAGGTTGCTCGGTAGAGGCAACATTTTGATCGGTTTCTTTAGCCTCTATAGAGTCCTTTGGTGCCTCGATACTCGGTGTCTCAGTTGCAAAATTCTCAGTGCTAGAATGTGCTTGAGATGTCTGTTCTTGAGTAGTACCTTCTCCTGTTGTAGACTTGTGACCTTCGGTGCCTTGCTCTGTATCCTGAGGGATTTTGTTTGAGACAGGTTGCTTGACCAGTGGATAAGGTTGAACTTGTTCCAAGACTGATTCAATAGATACAAGTTTTGCATATGCATTGCCTTCTATCATTTCATGTTCTGGTGCCTCTGTATCCATTACATCTTCATCTATTTGAATGGTGTCAGCAGGGTCTTTCTCAGTAACATCAGGATCTTGCTTGGTGACATCAACAATTTCAATTTCAGCTTGCTCACTAGCATCCTTGATTTTAAAGATTTCCTACCACTTTGCTTTTGTCTCATTTTCAACTTCAATGTATAGCCCATTCATTAGTTTTAAGGCTCTTTGTTTGACAAGAAAATTTGAGTTGTAGGTTGTCAGATGTTCTTTTATTTCAGCTACTGACATGTCAAGAAATAGATGAACCAGACTTCTTTCTCTGATCTATTTCTCTGAGTCCATTGCATACTTCCACCTATTATCAATATGCAAGTAAAGTTCATTTGGAAGTGACTTTGCTAGTTCTAATGGAGCTAACCGGAATTTTAGAAGTGTGCAGATGACAGCTTCTTCAATTTGTCTCTTCTCATCATTATTTTTGGTTTCATATTTTACATATCTAAATGAACCAAATCCTCCATGTTCTTTTAGATTAGCAGAGAAGTTTTCAACACTATGTACATTTACCTTCTTGCTTTTGACACTCTGAAATTTTTTTGCATCCTTTGATTCAGTATCACTAGACTCTTTTGCCAAAATGAGTCTCCGAGTAGATTTCTTGTAGGTCTTTGTTACCTTGGGAGCAATAACACTTTTTGTTTTCTTACTCAGTGAAGCTGCAGATGCTCTTGTGTTCTGTCGCTTTGGAGGTGGAGTCGGTGAGGCCTTTGATGTGTCCTATTTCTTTCTCTTCAACACTTTTCCCTTAGGCAATTCAGTGCTTAGTGTTATTGCTTCTTCTTGGGCTTCAGATTCCTCTTTGGTAATGGCAATGGTGCCTTTGATAGGTGTAGAGGAAGAGTCTTCTCTGAATTTCTCTGACAATGCCTTTATCATCTTTGTTGTCTTTCTTGTAGCTTTGGGTACTACAATGCTCATCTTTACCTTTTCCTTCACTTCCTCATAGGTTCCATACCTCAGCTCGGTAGCATGCCTTGGTAATGTGAGAAATGCATCAATTTACTATTATGTGATGTCAAAATCAATCTTGTAACCCATAGGTGACAAAGATTGAGTTCTTGGTTCCACAACATTCAGATAACAGTAATCAATGTCAACTTCAAAACATATGTCATTTTTGTATTTCTCCACTAGCTGGGGTGGAATCTGGTACCTGTTATGCATTTTCTCTTGAAATTTACTGAAGTATTCATCCATGATATCATTGAAATTATCACCTAACTTCTTGATGAAGTCATTTATCTGATGGGTGATTGGTCGATGTAGTTCCCAAACAACTTTACTGACTGATGGAAAGAATTTTTCAAAATAGAAAAACATGCATACAAGTAATGATCCAAACTTTAGTGTATTAGCCGAGTTGTTTTTCTTTGGCTTCCTGATGGTGTTCATATTCTCAAACAGGTTCTTCAGCAACACCTCACATAGTCAATTTTCATTCCCTTTTTCACAATTTTGAATGCCAGGTCTACTATTGCACAGGGTACACTGTTTTCCCTTGCTGATTGGAAGAAATAGTAACCCATTACTCTTATGGAAAATTTTAGTTATTCATCAGTGACATTATTCAGTTTCAATCCTTTGCAATCCGATTCCACTCCGGTTAAACTGATCAATTCCTTCTGTGATATCATCTTTTGGGCTCAGGCATGATCATAAAAGGGGTAACCGGTAATCAGATGAATGATCTCCTTGGTAATCTTAAATGGTTGTTCTTCTAGCCACATGAAATCATCGTGAACTCTACTTAGAATAAACTTGACCCACTGGGGTTTGAACACACGGGGATAGGTTAGGGATTCAATTAATCCCTTGATCTTGATGTGTTCATACTTGCTATTCAATTTACCATCTGTGCACAGTTCATCATAGGTCTCTTTAATTTCAACATGACCGAGTTCTTCAACACGACATTTGGTGAAGAATCTCACATCTTCAACTAACAACACTCTATCCGGGATGAGTGAAAAAGTGGTTTTGTCATCTGGGAGTCAAAGAGTATTTTAGTGAGGGCTTCTCTACATTCTTGACAACAATGGGATCTTGGATCTTGGATGCCATTGTAGATTTCAGATAAAAGTTAACAAAGGATCCTTAGGGTTTCAGGATTTCAAACGACTGACGCTTTATACTTAGCAGATAATAGCAACTTGATAAGATTGGTAAACCATCTTAAAAATGCATTGAGATTGATGTAAATACCTTGAATTTGCTTTGTAGGAGGTTTTGATCGCCTTAGATTTGCTTTTTTCTGCTCTCTCGAAGACTTGGTAAGTGAAAATGACCGCGAAAATGCTTTTAAGTACACAATATGCCTTATCTGGCTTCGTGCAGGTTAGGTCAAAAACATTAAATGCTCTCACTTCACTTTAACTTTCTTTCCTTTTTTCTCTTTAACCGAGTAACCAAACTTCCTTCATTCACCGACTAGACAGGTTTCCTGTATTCACCGACTTGACAGTTTTCCTGTATAGTGCTTTAAAAGACTTTGATAGAATTTCAAACTTTACAATTACATCTTAATTATGCAGATTTTGATTTAAGTAAATAATAAAATAGGAACTATTAAGATTTAGCCTTGTGAGAATGCAGTCCCTTCATACCTTTACTGATTAATTTGGAATAGGTGCACCTAACTCGATAGTTAAGGTGCTTTCTTCATTTGACACAATTTCCTTCTTTTTCCAAATCATCTTTAATTTTTCTTTTATTTCCTCAGTGTCTTTTCTAGGTTGATCTCTGCAATCTCCAGCCAAGTGTCCAACTTTGTGACAATGAAAACATGCCATACCAGGATTTCTCCATGATCTTCGGTTGTTCATTCCAAACCTTATAAAGCAGTTGGCACTTATATGTCCATATCTTCCACAACATTCACACCATATCCTTGTATTGTAATCCCATGGTACTACAGAATACCATCGATAAGGATCTGTGTGAGTTCGGTAACCTCAAGCATTTTCTCAGTGTGCATACCACATATAGTTCTTTTGCTTAAACCAACACTTCTCGGTACTATGTCCATATCTATTGCAATTTTTACAAAACCCTTTGAATTTTGCCTTCTGATAATTGTTCACAAACTTTGTCCTACATTGATTAGATGTGTGACCATATTTATTGCAATTGTAACAATAACCATTGGACTTAATAACATTCGGTTGCTTACCTTTTCTGATTTGGCACATGTTGGCAGTGTGACCTTAATTTCCACAGTAGTTGCAAATAGGCTTCTTTCTTTTGATGTTATTCTTGAATCCAATTTGCTTTGATGATTCTCCTTTCTCGGTAGCATGTATTCCCTTCTTGGTAGAGTCTTTTCCTTTGTAACCGAGTTCTGCATCCTTGTTGGGTCTTCTTGTATTTAGTTTCTCATCCAACATCTTCGATGCTTCATAACTCTTCTTCAGTGTTTCTTTGGATTTATTCTTTGTTTCAAGTTCATCAGTCAACCTTGACACTTCAATTTTCAATGCTTGATTCTCATCATCCTTCAAAATTGCTTCATGATGTGCATAACCTAGTTGATCTGGCAGATTTTGTTGAATTCTAGTCAACCTTGTGATTTCATCATTCTTATCAGATACTAAAGCTTCAAGTTGTTGTTTCTCTCTTCCTAGATCTCTTACTTTGTCCTCATCTATCCTCAATGCGTCAAGATTTTCAGTCATCTGTGTCTTGAAATGTTCATATTCTCTTTTCATTGCTTTTAGTTGATTAGCCAATGTTTTGTTCTTTTCTCTCAATACTCCAGTCATTTCTTCAGTTTCTTCAAATATACTGTTCTCAGATGATGTCTCAATTTATTCCACTAACTCTTGAGTGTCATGTAAATCATCAAATAAACTTCTTCTCACTTTCAGATATTTTTGTATTTGCCTTTGCATGTCTGCAATCACTTGATTAGCATGATCTAGTTCTTCTTGTAGATACACAATCCTTTGAGATTGTTTATAGCCTTCCATTGATAAGATCTTTCTCTTTAGGCAGTTAAACCCTTTTCCAAGATTGAAGCTTTGATACCAATTGTTAGGCCCAATATGGAAAGCTAATGTACTGAGAGGGGAGGGGTGAATCAGTACTTCAAAACTTTTCTTCAATAATAACTTTACAGTTATGCATAAACCGAATAGTGCAGTAACATAATATAAAGCTAAAATAAATAGATAACAATCATACATGATTCACTCCATAACACATATATTTTGGTTATGCAGAAACTCTTGGTTAGAGAGAAAAACTGCAGTGGGGATGGCACCCACAACTTCACTACTACAATAATAAAGAGTGCTCGGTTAGAGCTACATGTTTAGCTATTTCTGATAGCTTACCCTATTAGGAGTAACAAGATCTGTTAGATCTACCTTGCTAAAGGATTTTACAACACTTAATCTAAATGTTGCACTTGGTTAGAGGCTTTACAATTTATAGACTTGATTAGAGTCTTTTACCCTATTAAAGGTTTCTCTTACAACTTCAAAATATTACAATAAAATCATTACAAATATCTGCAACTTTACATCTGGAATGTTATAGCAGATTTTATGTGCTCAGAATAGATTACCTTGCTTATAGCATACCTCAGTAACCCATATAGTAACTCGATAAACCCTTCTGTTTACTCTGTTCTTTGACTGTTCTCTAAAAACCTTCTCTGTGACCTCTGTGTCTCTGTAGCAGTCTTCTTACACTCATGCACACACCTTTTAATTCTTAACTTATGTTGTATAAATAGATCTCTTATGTTGGTGATCCATTCATTGCTTTGACCTTACAAATATGATTTATCGAATGAATAACCATGCAAGATATTTCATTGGTTAGATGATCTCAAAATCATACATAATCTTTAAGTGCAATTTCCAATGTGATAACGGTTAGATGTTCCTCGATCTTGTAACACGTTTTCATATGTATGTCCAGGTTCAATGAATCTGGTAACACGTATCACTCAGTGTATATCAACTCGATGTGTCATCTTTGTTGCTCGATAGACATGGAATGATACTTGGTAGACAGCTTGATGTATACTACTTTCTGAGACTACTTTCTTCTGTAATTGACTAGACTGTGCATACCGACTAGAGTATATAGAATAACTTTGAACAAAAAACTAATGGCAACTTGATAAGTAGTAACATATTGCGTAGTTCTACAATGCAGATGAAAGAAAGTGCACATATGATCAGGGTAGAACTATAATTGATTTATGAGTGGATATGATGGGATTTGTGTTTAGCATCCCTGTGAGGGATGAAGTACTCCTAAATACTGAAGAAGAAGCCACTGAAGTATGGAATAACAATATTGCTTCAGACAAGAGGCATATGAATGAGAGCTAGTTGGAAGAGGAGAGGAAGACAGGACTAAAGGCCACAAACATTTTGAGGGCAGATTTCAAGGAGCCTCAATGAGACTTAATCATCATAATGAGCAAGGTCTTTGGCAAGCCAGATTATTGGCACTTACACCCTTTGATGTTCCATTTTATGACAACCATACTAATAGGGAAACAATACTTTGACTGGACTCAAATTCTTTCTGACAACATACATAAGCAGATGAAGGAGGTGCATCAAACAAAGAAATTCTTCTTTACCTCCTATGTTATCTAGGTGGCTTCCCGAGTAGGTAAATTCCCAAGATTACAAATAGAAGGCCAGGTAGGAGATGAGGAAGGGAAAAAGAAGGTGTGGGAGTATTACTCACAACTCCCTGTAAACAACACAAAGGCACATTTTAAAAGAATAAATAATGCCTACCTTTTCCCTGTTATCATTAAACTCACAGGTGATACAGGTTACAGGATAAGCCCAGAAGCAATGACAATCATCAAAGAATGGGCATTTTGGTTCATTCAAAACCAACGCTCTACATATACCAGGGTTAGTGGATTCATAGGGAATCCTATGTTGTTGCCGTGATACTACAATGATCACATTATTTTGTTAGAATATGTCAGGCATATGCTCGACCTTTAATCCCTTTTATCCTCTAAACACAAGATGAGTATAGATTTCTCAATTTCTATTGGTTATTTCTCTTTTTCAAAGATTCAGGTAGTAAAGACAATAGAGAAGGAGCGTCAAGATTTAAATCTTAAGGAATTTAATTATGCAAGGGAGTACTATGATCCCTATGACAAGCTAAAACAAATCATGCCAAAAGCATATGAGGGGCATAAGCCTAGATTGGAAGATTTTCAGCAAACCTCCAAGACAGTTTTGAGGTAAGAGAAAATAATTATTGTAGGTTGTCAGTACCTCAGATTAGAAGTTTTAAAATAGAGACCAATCTCCCCAAAGTACTAAGGGATGACGGTGAATTATTGGATTTTGTATATAAAGAGAAAGAAATTGACAAGAAGCTTCTCTCTCCCATAAGGTGGTCGGCACAAGAAGATATTGATATCGATAGAGTAACTCAAATTGTTGTAGATAGAACTAGACAGTGGCTTAGTTTGAGGGTTAGGCCAAGCGCTTCAAAAAGGAAGCAAAAGGAATCTACCTCAGGTGTTCCCCAATCAAGGGTTTATAAGGAGTATGCCCATAAAATGAGGTCCAGTTCTCGAAAGAACACATCAAGTGACCCAGATGAAACTGTTGAACCCAAGGAAAGTACTGAGGAGTTGTTGGAGAAAGTTAAGGAACAAATGAGGAGATCTGAACTTTTGAAAAAGGTTGCAGATTTTGGAGTAAGAGAAAGGTTGGGAGTCATGCCACTAGAAGAGGTACTTCCTGTAAGGACTGTTAGGAATCCCACAGATACTGAGAGGGGGGGTGAATCAGTATCTAACCGGTATATAGAATTTCTTAACTTTAAACATGCAGAACAAAATATAACAGTGTACCGGTATGCAAGAAATAATGCAATAACCAGAATCAAGAACATCCACATGAAAAGAACACCATAACACAAGGTTTTAACAAGGAAACCTGGTGTGGGAAAAACCTCGGTGGGATTTGTGACCCACAATATTCACTCAATGGCCAATAAGAGAATATTACTTACAATAGGGGCCTGCACATGCAGGAAGGCCAACTTCTTAGAGCTCACTGCTCAATGGGAAGTCTCACTGACTTACAATGAGGATTATACAAATCCAATATCTTGTACTACTTTACAATAGCATCTTCAATGCCTGATCCAGTACCAGTTGCTACTCTGCTACATACATAAAGCCCTTAACCTATATTTCGCATAATAGGTCTACTTAATATTTTTCCTTAATGGTTCCTTACTCATTACCAAATGTCTACAATGATCTCTTTTATATATAAGAGTCATTTACAATTTGCCAAGTTGGCCTACAAAGTTTTACAATAATAAACAAAATGTAATATAACAAAATCTTGTCGGCCTCTGTGTCGGTATACTTCCTTTCTTCTATGTCGATGTTGGTGTCCTGAGTGCTGGTGTAGAGTGTAATCTGCTGATGTCGGTATAATGCCTTTGTCGGTGCCATAGGATTTCAAGGTTTCCATCAATGACAAAACCTTCAATCACATACAATATCTCATTGGAGTGTGCATGTGCCAACAATCTCCCCCTTTGGCATTGATGGCAACACTCATGAGAAATTTCAAAAATGATCCAGAAATGTGAAGTCCAAAAATGTTACCAAAAATGTGTGTGCTCCCCCTGAGCATATGATTCCTGTGATATTGAATTTTCTCATCCCACTACTCCCCCTTTGGCATCAATGACAAAGGTTGTCAAGATGTCAGTAGAGTTTGTAGTTTCAACCTTGTAACTGGGTGGTTATAATTTGAAAAAGATCTCCCAAAATCAAGTTTATACTATCCATAAACTTCTTGCTATCCTTTATTGTTGTCTCTATTCTCTTCACTGTACTGGTGAGATGCTACAAATGCTCTGTCGATGTTTTCTCTCCCTGTATTAGTGCCTCAGATACTTCCTTCTGTAGTGATGCTAGATAGTCCAATCTTGGACTTAGTTTTGATCTCAAATTCGCCTTATTCACTATTCTTTCTTTCTCTCTTTCCAATTTAAGTAATTCTTCTTCAAAATTTGTTATCTTTTCCTCAAAAACTGATAGTGTATCAGGTGAGTTGACAAAACTATCTGCAAGTTTATTGATCTCATCATGTACCTTGCTCATCTTCTTGTCTATATCTACAGTTAAAAAGTTTGTTTTACAGGTATCTTTGTACAGATTTTTGTACTCTTTCAATAAATTACATAATTCTGGTAGAAGTGTGTCAAAATCTCTGTTACACTTCTTTATTTGCTCATCAAAGAATTTCTGTTTTTCAACTTCTACTTTATCCTTTAATGACTCTTCTTTTATTTTCTCAATGTTTTCTGTGATATATTTACACAGTGTATCAAGTTGTCCTAAAGAATCTTTATTGTCTATATTACAGTTGGGAGCAATTACCTTCAAAATTGGTATGGTATCATCAATTGCCTTGTAAGCTTGTGAGTTGCAGTCGGTTATTTTCTTGATAGAATCTAATAGTACCTCAGTCACATTAGTTGATTTGTAGCCTGATGATGAATCAACAATCTGAGTACCGGTGGAAGTAACCAATCTTGTATTGACCTCTGGTAGGTCTGTTTGTGTCTGCATTTCTTTAAGCAATGGTTTTTCTACTTGACTAGTTGTCGGTGGTACTGTTTCCTTATGTACATGTTCTTGTTGTTGTTGATCTTGTTCCTGAGCCTTTTGCTTTGTTTGTTTCTTTGTTTGTTGTATTGCCTTAGTCTGACTCTGAGTCTCTACCTTTTGCTCTTTGTCTTCTACCGGTTTCTCCTGTGTGTTTATCAGTTTCCTCAACTACCAGAGGCTCACTAGCCATATCAGTCTTATCAGTTGTATCTTTATCTACCACTATGTTGATCTCTTGAGTCAACATCCACATATATAAGACTTCAGGATTGGGATTATCATCCTCTACATCCATACTCTCAACTACCGGTTGATCTTCTGTAGTTGTTGTTTTTACCGGTGGAGTAATTAAAGGAGGTGGGGGTAAGTTGTCTCTAACCTTGATACTAGGTGGTCCACCAACTTTACCTTTACCCTTGTCTCTATCTTTCTGATAAAATTTTATGGGTTTGGGACTCATATATTCTTCTTGTTTTTCTTTTTCAACAGGGAATATATCCCATCCATTTTCTGTCTCCTCAATCACCTCATTAATTCTTCCAACCATTAAAGCAATGTGCCAGTGTGCAGTAGAAAATACTGACCGGTTGGCTTGAGCAATTAGGTCATCAATTTCTTTGGGTGAGTTTACTAGATATACAGCGAGTAGCTTTTCAATCTTTATTTTCTTATCTAGTTCTATTACTGCTTGTCTTCTTGCTTCTAGTCTTTTGAATAGCTCATTTGGAATTTCATTGACTACTTCCATCAAAAACTTCTTATACATATCCATATGCAATATAACACTATTTTCAACGTACTCTTTTTCATCAACTGTTAGAGTGTCATATATTTTCTATATATTCTTCAATTTACCTTCCTCTATGATTTCATTTAGCAATATATCAAGAGGGGCCAAGTCTTTGTTTGTCCTCTTCTTCTTCTTGGGTGTCAGTTTATTCTTCTTTGGTGTAGCCTTTCTTACCGGAGATCCCACTGCTTGTTGTATTTTCCTTGTCCTCCTGGGTGAGGGTGTGGTTTCCGGTGAGGGATCTCTTTTCCTTACAACTCTTTTGAAAGTTGCAGGCATGTCACTCCCTGAAGAAGTACCTACCGGTGATAGGTGAGTTTCAGGTTGTGGAGCTGCTAACTCATCCTTTGTTATACCGGTTTTCTTCAACACATCTTCTTTGATAGCTTTTGCTTGTCTAGAACCTTTTCTTACAACTTCCTCAACCTTTTTCACTCTTTTCTTTGATTGTATTTGGCTTTCAATAGTTTCTGCACTACCAAATACTTTTTCCTTAGGTTCTCTGGGGGCTTCCAGAAGTGCTTTAGCATATGTTTCAATTATGTGATCATCTGTTTCATAGCCCATCTCAGTTACCCAAACTATCCTAGGGATGACTGCTTCCATCCAGATTTCAGCTTTCTTGATTACAAAGCATATTTCATCTTTGTATTTGTCCACAATATTTTGTGATAACCTGATTCTTTTCTTCATTTTGGCCTTTAATGCTTGAAAGAAGTCATGAATATTGTTTTCCTTGTCTTCTCCCATGTTATTGAATAGTTCTATTAACTGTTTGCCTACCGGTATATCATATCCAAGTTCTTTGTAGCCTATACCAGGAACCTATTTCGTTATGTGTAGCATCAGACATACTAACAGATTTCCAAACCTAAAAGTTCCTTTCATGTCCTTTTTGATCTTTCCAAGGTTGTCAATTAAGTCATCTTTTAACCACTCACATATATCAATCTTTGCATTATCTATGACCATATCATAAGCTCTCTTAATGCATAAACTTGAAACTGAATTGAGTCTATTTGCATGAGTAGCTTTATACCCTAATATCATGCTGATAAATCTCACCTTAATATCTATTACATCATTAACTCTTAGGGACCTCTTGTCGAATGTTGCACCACTTAGGTTTGTAACTAGGTCATTGGATACCTTCTTGGTTTTATCTGGCCTTTCATCGGTGGTCAGTAACCTGTGATAGCTTTCACAGCTTCCTTGGTGATTTTGTGGACTACATCTAACCAGAAAAATTCACCATGTACCCTGCTTAAGACTATCCTAATAACATCCTTGGCGAATTCAGGAATGCTAAGGATCTCTATAAATCCTAGGGTCTCAATGATCTTGTGCTCATCTTTTACATTGCCAGTTTTATCACATATCACAGTTTTAAACATAGTCTTAATTTCTTCATCTCCTAGTTCCTCAATGTTGCAATGGATGTACATTCTGGGGTCTTCAACATAAACAACTCCCTTAGGAATTTGAGAAAAAGAACCTAAGGTATCATCTATCTTTGCTACCTCGGGAACTAATTGAAATACAGGCCTAGGTCTTTTTATCACTTTAACAACAGTAGGGTTTGCTATATATTCAATTGCAGAGGTGGATGCCATGATTAAATACCTTTTACTGCCTTTAGGATGGATGATTGCTTGGAGTGTTCTTGCTTCTTGCTCAAAATGCCTTAGCTCAAAATCTTTGCGCTCTTCGTAGGTTTGAAATCTCGGTGAAATGAAATGGAGCCAAAACCTTGATTTTATAGTGTCTTTTCGCCATCTACCACATTAATTACATGTCGGTTAAGTATTCACTTAACATTGTTTGCCAGTAATAAGAAATTTTCAACTTCTTATCTCTAAGTGAGGGAATAATAGCATATGTGTTATTAGATTGCCAAACCCTCAAGGAAACTTTCTTCAATTAGATGAAGAACTTCATGTCGGTGGAGCACTGCTTTGTCCTTTCGGTGAAACATTACTCTGTTATGCCGGTGAAGCATTGGTTGGTTCTACCGGTGGAGGAGTATTCCCAATATTTAGATCAGCTTTTCTAATCTATTGTTTTGAGAATTCTTGCTTAACCTCTTCAACTTTTTCTTTACCTTTCAAGCAAGAACTTTTGTTGTCTACCGGTGTTCTTTTACTTCTACAGAATTTAGCAATATGCCCAATCTTGTTACATGCATAACAAGTTACATTATTCTTCTGAATAACTTTCCCATAACCTATGTCAGTTTGTGTTCTGCATTGATTAGATAAATGTCCAAATCTTCCACAAACATAACATCTCACATTCATTCTGCAATTTTCAGAGTTGTGACCTATTTTGTTGCACTTAGAACATTGACTGGTGGGTGTGTTGATATTCTGATAATTTCTAGATCTACATTCATTTTCTCTATGACCATACTTATTACAGTTAAAGCATTTTCCATTGAATTTATAAGCATTAGGTTGTCTTACCGGTTTGTTGTGATCCTGAGTATTTGCAGTACCAGAGCTTTCACCGACTTCAAAGCCAATTCCAGAAGTGTCACCTTTAGGTTTTTTATTCTTCAGCAAGGTGCCAAGTTCCTCTTAGCTTTTCTTGAATTTTTCTTTATGTTGATTTGCAGTTTCTAGTTCTCTTTCTAAGACTTCTTTTTGTCTCATTAGTTCATTTGAATCATTCTGAGTATGCATCAGATCTCTCTTCAACATGTTATTTTCATAGCTAAGTCTTGTGTTCTCATTTGTTACATCACTTAGTCTTCTGGTCAATTATTCTTCATTCTTCTTCCTATCCTCAATCTCTTTGCAAAATCTCATAGTCATATCCTGCATCTCATTCTTTGTTGTCATGTTCTCTTGTTTCAACTTGCTTATCATATCATTAAGTGATTCCTTTTCATCATTCTCATTTTGCAATTTTTCACAAATTTCTCTTCTCTTATTTCTTGCAACAGTAAAATTTTCTTGAAGTGCCTGAATGATATCCTGAGCTGCCCTTAAATCATCTTCTAGTTTGATATTTTTCAATTTCTTTGTATCATAGTCTGAAAGAGCTCCTTCCAATTGCTTCATCAGATTTTCCATCTTTACTGGTGTCAAGATCTCCCTCAAGCTATTAGGCTTCTAAAAATAGAGGACCAGGCTCTAATACCAATTGTTAGGAATCCCACAGATATTGAGAGGGGGGGGTGAATCAGTATCTAACCAATATATAGAATTTTTTAACTTAAAACATGCAGAACAAAATATAACAGTGTACCAGTATGCAAGAAATAATGCAATAAACAGAATCAAGAACATCCACATGAAAAGCACACCATAACACAAGGTTTTAACGAGGAAATCCGGTGTGGGAAAAACCTCGATGGGATTTGTGACCCATAATATTCACTCACTAGCCAATAAGAGAATATTACTTACAATAGGGTCCTGCACATGCAAGAAGGCCAACTACCTAGAGCTCACTGCTCAATGGGAAGTCTCACTGACTTACAAAGAGGATTATACAAATCCAATATCTTGTACTGCTTTACAATAGCATCTTCAATGCCTGATCTAGTACCGGTTGCTACTCTACTGCTTACATAAACCCCTTAACCTATATTTCGCATAATAGGTCTGCCTAATATTTTTCCTTAATGGTTCCTTACTCATTACCAAATGTCTACAATGATCTCTTTTATATATAAGAATCATTTTACAATTTGCCAAGTCGGCTTACAAAGTTTTACAATAATAATCAAAATATAATATAACAAAATCTTGTCGGCCTCTATGCCGGTATACTTCCTTTCTTCTGTGCTGGTGTCGGTGTCCTGAGTGTCAGTGTAGAGTGTGATCTGTTGATGCCGGTATAATGCCTTTGCTGGTGCCATAGGATTGTAAGGTTGCCATCAATGACAAAACCTTCAATCACATACAATGTCTCATTGGAGTGTGCATATGCCAACAAGGATGACAATTGGAAATATTCCAGGAGAGGGCGCTCAGGAGGAAGATGAGCAAGGGAAAGCATATGAAAGTGCACAACCTCCTCCTCTTGGTACGAAAAGTGCACCCACCTAGCCTTCGTCCACTGCTGCAGCACAAGCTCCAATTTTGACATCAACTGCTATTGTCCCTATGCCACCATCAACTGATACAACAATAGTGTCTCCCATGACATAGGTATTAAGACCTACCACAGAAACAGTAAGTGTCCATAAAATTGAATCAGACTTTGACCAAGAGGATGAACAACCCATGAAACAATAGCCACTCGGAGGAGAGAAGGAATGAAATGATGTTGAAGATTCGCAGGATGAAAGGTTGGTCTTAAATCTACATGACCAAGAAGATTTGCTGAAAGAGATAGCCACCAAGCAAGGTAAGGATGAAATGGATAAAGATGGCAGGACATTTGAAGAAGTCAGTGATAAGTTAGGAGAGTTACATAAGCAACAACAGTTGAATGTTGATACTACTCTCCAAGCTAGCTTGGCCCATCAAATTGCTTCACCTCAAGAACCTAAGCATACAGAAGAAGAGGAGAAAGATGAAGTAGAAGAGCAGTCAGGTGTGCACATAGTGACCGTTGACATCATGCCTCACGAAGGTGATAAAGATAAGGATGTGCCGCAATGGTTGAATTTCACCTTTGAGAAAAAGAAAAGGAAAGTAGTGCTACCAAAAGTTACACTACAATAGGAGATCATTGAAGAACCAAGGAAAAATAAGAAGGCCAAGACTGTACATCATTTGTCAAGAACAAGGTCTAGTGAGGTGATTGCAGATATAACAATTCCTGTGCAAGCAGAAGGTCAAAGCTCTCCAAAGTACCAAGTGTCACAGGTGAAACTAGGTAAGGAGACTAAGTGGGGGGAATTAGATACCTTGGAGTTGGCTACTAGCATCATCAGGTGGCAAATGGAAAAAGAATACACCTCCCATTCAGAGGTCAAAGCACAAATGGAGCAATACAAGTAGCTGTTGGTAGAGATGGGCAAGCCTTTGGATACTTGTATAAAAGATAATTTACCTTCAAATTCGTCACTCCCAGAGGGAGATGTAGAAGCATTGGTTGAGGTAAGATAGGTAGTCACCATAGCAAAGTCATGGCCACAAATAAATGCCTCCAAAATTAAACTATTTTTGCAGAGCACCATGAAGGAATATAAGAAGGCTATGCAAGTAGGAGGAGCGTTAGCTTCTTTCTCTCAGTAGTGGGAGTGGAATCTCAACACTTTTAGCAAGCAGTTCCAGGTCTTGAATAAAGTTTTGCGTCTGGGAGAAGAAAAGATAATAAAGGAGGATATCTTGGGTGGAGACAGTTGTGAAAATTTGCAATCTTACACATACATTTTGGAGTTGAAGATGGAAATGCTTCAATAGTATGTGAAGGATATAACAGATATCCGGTTTCCCCTCCTCAGGATAGTGGAAAAGTATGAGAATTTTGTACGATAGTTACTAGGAGTTTTTGGGCTTGGAATAACCAATGCGGGAGCTAAGGAGGAAGATCAGGTACTCTGCCAGTGGGATATGTATGAGGCACAACATTTTGTGCCTTCGGCTCAGTTTAGTGTTTCCTTAATGGAAAAATATACATATTTGATAACCCAGTGCCAACAGGCTGTGAAGACAATAGAGGAGTTGGAAAGTGAAAGAAAGAATGCGGAGGAAATTTTGAAAAAGTACAAATTTAGAATCAAGCATGTTTTTGATCCTCCTACCAAGGTGATTGCATGTATCATTAGCACTTATAAAACCTATAGAAAGAAGTAAAAGATAAACGTATAGTTGCTTATTATAGAAGGACTTTTAAAAGGAATTTTTGCATGATCACCCCATTGGGACTTCAACTGCACCTCCCACACATGCTTCAGTGTTGAGAAATTTTTTTGCATGACTATGAAAGCCTGGTTCATGCAACATTGTCTTCGTAGTGCTCACCTAGTCTTCATTTTGTAATAATTGACTGGAGTATAGAGGCAAAGACTTGCAAGTCAACTATGACTCCTAGGTTTTGAGTTCTTAATTTAGATTAGGTTTATTTCCTAGAAAGTAGGGTAGAAAAATCTATAAATTGAGGAGTTTGATTCATTTGTAAGGGTCCACAAATTGATGATTTGAGGCCCACTTAGAAAATTTAGATTATTTTTGCAGATTTTTATGAACTTGAGTTATTTTTATGATACATTCTTTGAAATCAATACAAGAAGTACCTTATAGATTTCCTCGTCTATGCATATGTTCTATGAGTTCGTTCTTTTTAATCTGGTAATGTCTATTGTTTGAAATCAACAACTTGTTCTAATCTTCTGTTTATTGCTTTATGAATCATACTGTGCATGCAAGTGGTGTGTGAGGATTACTAGGATAGACAATATTGTGGTGATATTCTTTCGATAAATTTGTGAGGTTGCTGACTTTGCAAGTTTACTGGAGGTCCGTTATTGAATGCTGATTTGGATAATATTTGATGATTTTTTAATTGCAGGGTACTAATCAAGTAGTTCATTAAGTTGTTATTGAATTGATTTCATTGTTATTTTCTTTTTTCCCTATCTCTTGCAATTTATTTCCAGAAGAATCTTAAATCATAAAATACAAAAAAAGGAAGGAAGTTAAGTTATTAAAGATTATTGGGATTTAGTTTCAACTAGCATGCCCCTTAACAGGTACAACCACATCAACCATTGAGCTGCCCATCACCGTCAAGACCTGACTATAGAGACCTTGGAGTGATTACTTCCATAGAACTTATTGTTTTTTTAGGAGAGGTGGTGAGTGTTCACATTGACTACCTGATTGTTGGCGAGTGTGTCAAAACAGTCATCAACGGGTCAAAAACATTGAGCTTCAGACCAATCCGGACCCAAAGATAGTATCGAGACATCTCCTGAAACACCAAACTCATCCTATAAGACTAGGGAACCTCCAAATGCACAACATGCCTTAATCAAATACTTTTGTTCAACATACCACATCCGAACCTAATCCAGACCACAGGATTTGACATCAATGACAACACAATATAATTCTAACAATCTCTCTCTTTGTCATTCATGGCAACATCCATCAACAAAATCCATCAAAATAATAAACAAACATTCCACTCTTTCTCTCCCCCTTTGACAATAATGACAAAGGTGGGAAAAACTCCTCCTATGAAACTCACTCCTACTCCCCCTAAGAGGAAGCACCCAAGCATCAGTCTAGAAAAGAATATGAAAGCTGCTCACTGGACCAATGCACATTAGTTCAAAATGGAAAAGGGTAATACCCCTAACTTCTTTTGGAGATACTCAAAAGTATCTTTGCACAATGCCTTAGGGAATATATATGCAATCTACTCTTTTGTAGGTACATACTCAAGTCTGACCTCATTATCTCAGAATTTTTCCCTCAAGAAGTGATATCTAATAGATATATGCTTTGTTTTGGAATGTTGTACTCAATTTTTTGAAATATTTATTGCACTAGTATTATCACACATGATTGAGATAGGGTCATCAAAATTTACACCAATGTTTCAAAGTTTGCTTCATCCATAGAATCTAAGTGCAATAAGAAGATATTGCAATGTATTATGCTTCTACTATAGATAGAGACACATAGTCTTATTTCTTACTTGACCAAGAAACTAACCAGGAGCCAATGAAGAATGCTCCTCCACTTGTTCTTTTTCTATCATCAACACTTTTGGCCCAGTCTACATTTGTGTAAGTTGTGAGGGTAAAATCTAAGCTCTTGGGATACCACAAACCAAACTCTTATGTGCATTTAAGATATCTGAAAAAAAAATTTACTTCCACAACATGAGATTCTTTTGGTTCTTGCTAAAATCTGGCTGTCAAACATTCTGCATACATGATATCCAATTTGGTAACAATCAAATATAATAGTCCTTCAATCATTGATCTATACTGACTTGCATATGCCTTAGGCGATTTATCATTTTTATTTAACTTGCATCTGGTAGTCATAGGTGTACATACTAGTTTGAAATTCTCCAACCCAAACTTCTTTAACAGTTATTTGACATACTTAGACTGAGAAATGAAAATTCTTTGTTATTCTGATTAACTTGTAATCCAAGGAAGAAATTTAACTCACCAATCATGGTCATTTCAAATTCTTTCTTCATCTCATTAGCAAATCTTCTACACATGTCTTCAATTTCTCCAAAGATTATATCATCAATATATACTACCACAATTAGAATTGTACCTGAATTTGTCTTGAAGTACAAATTGCCATCTGTTGAACCCTTTTGAAATCCTTGATTAGTGAGATACTTGTCTAACCTCCCATACCAAGCTCTAGGAGCTTGTTTTAGTCCATACTAAGCCTTTTTTAGTTTGCAAACAATGTTCAGATCATCTCTCAACTTGAAACCTTCTGGTTGTTCAATGTAAACTTCTTCCAATTCTTTATTCAGGAATGCTAATTTTACATCAATCTAGTAAACTTTGAAGTCCTTAAATGCTGCAAATGCCAGGAACATTCGGATTGCCTCCATTCTTGCAATCGGGGCATATGTTTCATCAAATTCAAAGCCTTCAATTGAGTGTATCCTTTGCAAACCAAACTTTCCTTATTTCTTGCAACCTTTTCATCTTCATCCAGCTTGTTCTGGAATACCCATTTAGTTCCAATCACATTTTTGTCTTTTAGTCTGTTGACTAATTCCCATGTTTGGTTTTTCTCAGTCTGATCTAGTTCCTCTTTCATTGCCTTTATCTAGTTCCTCTTTCATTGCCTTCATCTAGTTCTGATCCTTACAAGCTTCTTCCACTATCTTTGGCTCAATTTCAGATAGAAAACACAACAAGACTTGTTCTTGTGCAACTTTGCTTCTTGTGATAACACCTTTACTCTTGTCTCTGATGATCTGATCTTCTAAGTGATTCTTCCAGAGATATCTTGGAGTATTGGATGTAAATGTTGGATCATCTTGATCATTGTTTTCTCCACTCCTGCTTTCTTCTTTCTTTTCCTTTTCTCTAGACTCATCTAATTCATATCTTGCTGCTATTTTTGAATCCTTTGAAGTACTCTCATCAACTTTTACACTGTCACTTTCAACAACCTTATTCAACCTTTTGTTGTAACATTGATATATTTTTCTCTTGTTGAATAACCCAAGAATATGCCTTCATCCGCTCTATTGTCAAACTTTCCAAGATTATCCTCATCTATCTAGATATAGCACTTTCTTCCAACTACTTTAAAATATTTTACTCTCGGAATTCTGCCATACCATACTTCCTCTGATATAAATTTTTTTAAGAGTGTATGTTTCTATATGAATTGCTTCTTTCTAGTAATTGTTCGATAACTCTGGTCCTTTTATCATGGTTCTAGCTACCTCTTGTATAGTTTGATTCATGGGTAGATAGATATATTTTGATGTCATGTTTCTCACAGAAATAATTGAACTCATTCGAGATGAATTATCCTCCTCTATCAGACCTTAAACAATTGATCTTCCTATCAACCTCATTTTCAACTTTTTCCTTGAATATCTTGAACTTTTCTAATGATTCAGATTTCTCTCTGAGAAATGCAATCCAAGTCATTCTAAAGTAATCATTAATCAATAACATGAAATGCACCTCACCTTGTAGTCTCCTTGTCTAGGTTGGACCACAAAGATTTGTGTCAACCAAATCTAGTAATCTGATGGATGAGTACTCCTTTCCTTTGAATGTGCTTCTAGTTTGCTTTCCTACTTGACATTCCCTACAAATTTTGTTCTCCGGTTTAGTCAATCTGGGAAAATTTCTTACTGCACACCTTGAACTAATATGTACCAGGTTGTCAAAATTGATACGACATATCATTTGGTTCCATAGCTAGTTGTCATCAAGTTGTGATATCAAACAATGTTTTGTAGCTCCTCCCAATTGGTACATATTTGATTTGTCCTTCTTCCAACTACAATGACCGTTCCTGACTCCTTTTGGATTTCACATCCATTGTCTTGAAAAACACCATTGTCCATTTTTGCACATTTTTTCAACGCTCAAGAGATTATGATGCAAACTCTTCACATAATAAACATTGTTATCTTCTGTTTCCCATCAAAAGTAATTGACCCAATACCAACAATTTGTGTTGTCTAATCATCTCCAAACCCAACTGAACCTCCATCATATTTTTTCAAGTTTTATGAACTTACTTTTATCACCAGTCATATGATTTTAACATCCACTATCAATCAACCACTCATTCTTATCTCTTCTAGCATGAAATGCATTAGCAACAGTCTTAGAGATATCAAACTTAGGAACATCCTTTTCTACCATAAACAAACAATCACCATCCTCATAGTTTGATTCATCATCTGAAATGCCAACATCATCCTTAACATAATATGATTTTTTTATTGAATTTTCCCTTGTTTTCCCTAAATTTTGTCTAGTTCCCTTTTTCGGACATCTAGTTGCAATATGAACAATATTTCCACATCTAAAACATTTAAAGAGTAACATACCTTTGTACTTGTCAATGCCTTTCTTCAGTTTTCTCACAAAGTTTTCTTCCACATCATCTGGGCTCTCTTCATCATTTGAACAATCTTTAAATGCCTTGAATATAGTCTTTGATTTTCTTTTGTCCTTTCAAAACTTTCTTACTTCAAAATTTGTAGTTAGGGTAACAAAAAGTTGCTCTCTAGTGAACTTCTTTGGATCATAGGTTTCTTCCATTCTTGAAATATTATCCCTATAGCTTATAGGTAATGTCATCAAGATTTTGTCAATTAAATCTTGATCACTCAAGGTTCCTCCAAGCTCATTGATTTCATTCACTATAGTGTCAATTGCTCACCATTAAAAAGTTATTATGATTAGTCAACACAAATCAAACTATTTAAAACGAGATATCAAGAAAGATTAAAATAAAAGAATAATGAGACATGAACAGAAAGACAAACTTCCTCATGATGCTCCCATTTATAATATACTCTTTCTTGTCCTCCTCCTCTTAATGAACCTGATGCTCCGAGATTGACAAATGAAGATTTGGAGAGATGGATGATGGTGAATGTGGATTGCTCTCACAATCGCATAGCAGAGTAAGGATGTGTGGATAAGGATTCTAACATGATGATTATGATAAATGGATTATGGAATCAAGAGGGAAAAATGATGGATGTAATGATTATGGATATGCAACCAAAATTGCAGGATAAGGCTACGATGAAAAGTGGGTCGATTGATAAGAGATAAGGGCTTAATTTATAGAGTTTAGGGCTTAGTAATGGATGGTTAAGATCAAAAGTGAGATGAAGGGCTCAGATTTAAAGGCAATGTAGTCCCATATTAGAAGGCCTAGCCTTGTGAAAAGTGTCACAAGTGGAAGAGGGGGGTAAAGGATAAGTGTGCTCACACATGTGTGAGAACATCTTGGGAAGAACAAAGAGTTGACAAGTGTAATACTTGTGGAAAGGAGTAGGGACTATGAAAAGGGGGTTTATGACATACATATTGAAAGGGGAAAATGTAGGGTGGATCTATGGGGAAGAGAAATTATCACACGTGTGAGAACCCCTTGGTCAATGATGATGTGGAGATGTTGAAGTGACTTGTGTATGCAAGTCCTTTAAGAGGGGTTAACATGTAGAGTCACATGTGGGTTTTGGGTAGATGTGCAGTATTTTTAATTTGAAGAAATACTAATAGGGATGAGGCCTTGGGTTAATTAGTTTAATGGGGGTATTAATATGTGGGTTTGTAGGAATCACTAAATTACCTAATTAATTATGAATTAATTTAGCTAATTGGGATTAGGAATAAAGTTAGAATATTCCATAAAGGTGAGTTTGATTTATTAAAATAAATCAACTTTAGGATAAACGAGACAAGTATAATTAAGCTAATGGATTGATTAAGGATAATGGGCTTGATTACAAGATTGGATTGCATGGATTAGGATTGATTGCATTCAATTGGACTGAGTTGGTATTTTTGGATTATAGGGATAAAAGAAGGATAAATGGATTTGATCGGACAGGAAGAGGATAAATGGATGGGGTATGATGGTGGGAGAAGGACAAATAGATTGGATAGGATTGGATGAGGATAAATGGATGGGATATGATGGTGGGAGAAGGATAAATGGATTGGATAGGCTTGGAGGAGGATAAATGGATGGGAACCAATGACAAGGGACAACCAAGGTTTGCTAAAATGATGGATGAATGGAGGGAGATATTTCTTGGATAGGAGATAGATGGATCGAGTGGATAAATATGGATAGGATATGGAGGAATAAATGGTGGAGGGTAGGAGTATGTATACCCAAGGACTATGTTGCAAAGGAGTGCAATTCCCCACACTAGAGGTGGTGGAATTAAGGATGGAAGGATGGTGGATAAAGATGTATGAGATGGAAGGATAATGTGTAAGGGATATGGAGGGAGGGGGAATTAAGGCTTGTAGTTTCCAAATAATGCATGGATATTATTCTTCCTCTAACTTGATCAACATCATGTAGGTAGAAATTTATGATGCATTTGGATAGAATTTGGATGGAGGATAAGGGATATGGATAGGATATGGACTGCGAGATGGATTATATGGATGTGATAGTCAAGATCAAAGATAGAAAAGGAGGATGGACTTAGATATGATGTGGATAGAGGATAATAGATATGGAATATGTTGATGGTAGGATAGCTTGGATGAAGCTTTTCCCCAAGTGTAGAGTGCAAGAGGATGAGGGGATTACACATAATGCTTGTTTACCAAGTTTTCATCATGGTACTTACCCAAGGCACCACAAGAAGTGGTTTTCACCATTGGATGGATTTTTTCTCTTTACTTTTTTTTTTCTTTTGAATTTTTTTGGGAATAGTTTGGATGGATAGGGATGAGGATGAGTAGATTTAGATAAATGGATTTGGAAGATAGTGGATGCGTGATAGGATAGAGGAAGGACTCAAGCATCTAGTTCCATGGATGGTATCGGTTGAAGATGTGCTATAATACACCAATACAATTGGAGGCATGCTCATAGATGTTGGTAGAAATGGATGGGGATATGGAATGGATGGAAGATGGAAGGGTATAAATATTTATGCAAAAGTTTGGACTAATGGAATGGAATTATGGAAAATGGATATTGGATAATGGATGGGGTTATGAAAAACTTCTGGATAAATCACTAATATATTTTGCCTAAAATTCCGACGGAGGTTTCCGATGGAGGTTTCCAACGGAGAAGGTATATTGTGATCAAATTTGATTTTTTTTTGAAAAAATGCCTAATTTTGTCGGAATTCCAATGACAATGCAACATTTGGTTTTGACAGAGAAGGAATTGGAAATGACATTTTGGTTTTTTTTTAAAAAGTGCCCGCATTCATCGAAAATCTGATGACCGCGTGCATTACTTCAAAAAAAAAAAAGACCAAGTCATTTCATAAATCCCACGTCTTCGTCCGTCGACCTCTACCATTAATTTGTCCCGCCTCTTCCTCCTGCCTCTGCAGGGAACCAACCATGAAATGAAGTGGTGCTAGAGGAGCAGCTATACCAGGATACCAAGCGAGGGGAAACTTTCCTGCAACTTCATTATGGTAGGAATTTTGTTATGTTTTTTATTTGTTTTTCTATTTTGTTAGGAATTTTGTTATGTTTTTGTTTTTGTGTTTTGTTAGGGTTCCCTAAGAGCCTCCCTCCCTTCAACTGAACTATCCAGAACCTAACTTGCTCAACTGGGGGTGAACTATCTCCATCCTTTGGACCGGCTTCAATCCCTCTTCCCTGGGATGGAGCGTAACAAGTATGGATCGATCCTCCGACCAAAAAAAAATCAGATGGAATAGATCTTCTTCCACCGTAGAATAGTAGGGGCATACAATAGTAGGGGCCCCATCATAACCCCTCTCTCCATTTATCATTGTTCTCACAGACATGACTGTAGAAGCGACCAACCCTATGATCTGCAGAAGATTTTGATATTGAAGGTGACCAAGTTTGGAGATCTCTGCTATGAATTCCTTAACCCCATCATCTGTTTCTCTCAGAATATATTTCACCGCTACTTGGATTCCATTTGTGGGAAGAACTCCTCTATAGACTTGGCTGAAGCCTTCGGATCCCAAAAGTTCTTTGTCTTCAAAGCCCTTGGTTGCAATATGTAGTTCTTAATACTTAAACCTGTGAGGCCAATACTCCTCTTCCCATTCTTCGATGATATCTCTATACTGGTTTCTCTTCAACCAGCCAAGCGATGCTCTTGCCACTATGAGGAGAATGAGGATGACGCAAGCTGTGCTTATGCTAGCTATAAGTTTGGTGTTTGAGCTCTTGGATTTTCTGTGCATAAAGGATGGAAGATTAGATGTATTCAGGGATGGGGCGGTTCCATTTGAGTAAAGCTCCACACCAAGATGCAAATCTCTTCATTAATGACTCTCGTAGCTGTAGAGAAACCAACGTACATTTCATCTTCAAGAATGTTGGACAAGGATATATTTTTCATATATAATAGTGGTTTTTTTGGGCGACACCGCACATTGAATGAAGGTTATCCTGGAATCTGAAGCAGTGAAGTTGAGCCTCCATCTGGAATGGGAAACCCCTGCAAGGAGAGGTGTTAGTTGTTCCTCACTGCTTCCCTTCATCCGGCAAAGGCAACAAAGAAAGCATCCTCAGTGATAGATCCACCTCGTGATACTATGGGCAACTACTACTATAGTTTTCCTTCACTGCTCTATGCTCCGATATCTGCTACTATTCAAATTGAGGTGAATATGTACAAATTGAGGTGATATCCTTGTTGTAGAACCGTTAGAGCACTGTGTAGTGATCGAGTGCTATTTTTGTCAGTGTTTTGGAAGGGAGCATAAGTGTACCATTAGGAAGGTGGTATAAAATGGTGAAAGATGATAAGATAGGGAGGTAAGATAGGGAGGTAAGTGATGAAGGATGTAATGGTGAAAGAGTAAGTTAGGATATGTTAGGGGTTTGGAATGTAGGAAAGTGAATGGGGAGAGATAAATTAAGGATGTGAAGGATGGAATGGGGTTAGGTAGGTGAAGTAAAAGTAAGTGTGTATGAGGTTAAGGTTTAGGATAGGATGTAGGAAAGTGGAGGAGGTTAAGATAGGGGATATGAAAGGTAGATGGAAGGTAATAATGATAGGAAGTAAGGTAAAGGTTATGAGGTGTGGGTTAGAAAATAGGGTGTAGGAAATGGAAGGAAGGGTCATATCACTTTGAGAGTTTTCACCAAGATGAGTAGCCCGAGTATGTACCTCAAATCTTACAAGCCATGACGATCAACTTGTATTAGAGGAGCATATACTTGCATCTTTGGGGCTTATTAGGAGTTCACCTTGAATTTGTGAAATACACATAGAGGAGATAGAATATTGATGAATACACATTACCTAGCCTCAGCATGCATAAATACAAGAGGTATAGACTATAGCAAGCACATATCATGAGCCAAAGGATCATATTCGAGAGTTGCTTCATCTCCAGTCCTTTACATTTTTAAGATCCACAAATGGGGTTGAGGTTAAGTCTTGGTTACTTAGCTTGGACTTATGCTTTGGGCTGCATCTATATGTGAGAAACTTAAAGGTATAATTTTCAATGCAATTTTTGAGAGGACTTGATTCCACCTTGTGGTACTAGGAGGATAAAATGCACCAACTCAAATTGGAAACCTTCTCCAAATACCATTTTGGAGTGCTTCAAAGTGTGTTCTATTTCAAAATGTTTTTGATAGAGATGCATAGATGAGTTTCACAATTTACATAATAAGGTTTCATAGTGACTCAACATGAGAGTTAGTTTTTGGAGTTCTTGTAGTTTGTATATTACATTCAAGACAAGTTACTTGTCAATTATTTCATTACGGGATGGAAAGCCCAAAATTTTAGTTTTCCTACACATGGCCAATCCAAATGACTTTAGGGTTGCTATGGAAAAGTCTCTTATGGAAAAGGAGGTACATGGGAGGACACAAGAGGCATGAGAGAAGTTTGTAACCAGCTATGGCAAAGTCTCTCATTTTAGGTATGATAGACTATAGGGCTATCAAGCTAGGCCTTCTATGACTCAACAACCTTTTAGGGGAGAATATAGTATTTTTAGTAATTAGGATCTTCTAATTATGGTGGGGCCTAGCCAACATAGGGTTATATGAGAGGCACATGTTATGTATATGTTAGTATCAGATAGTGAGTGCCCACAAGGTTTTAGAGTAGGTAAACACCATCCTAGGATGTCAAAGTAGATTGTTGATATGTGGGTCTTTACCCTCCCAACCACTCAACATATACCACCATGGGCCTTTACCCTCCCAAACACACAAAGGTCAAAGGAAGATTCACTGCTGCAACACTCACATTTTGTGACAGTCTCAAGAACTTAGCTAAGACAATCACTCCTTTCATGGCCATTCTTCTTCACACAACACTCTCTAACATTAATTATGATGATAGTGTACCTCCTTAAACCTTCCACCAACACCTAACTCAATACCAAACTCTTTCCCAATCTCGCTAATGGACTAATTAACTCAACTCAATATGAAATTGTGATGGTCAATGCAAGGTTTAGGATAGTAGTAATTAGGATCTTCTAATTATTGTGCAGCCTAGCCAACATAGGGTTATATGAGACAGGGGTAAGTTCAATAGTGATTTCTCCTTCAATTCTTGATGAATGCTAGATTGCTTGTTCACTTGGAATTGAATTGATTTTATAATTAAGAAATGAACTGTTTGGTCAGATGCCTCAAAGAAATATGGTCTAATGAAATGCTATGATTGCAGGATATGCACAAACAATGTTTGTTGAAATGGATTTACAAAATTCCAACAAAATCTGATTGGTGGGTATAAAGTCAGACCCTACAATGGCCAGCAGCCTTTACCCTCTACAACCTTTGCCAGCATTCTTCCAGTCTATGCGAAAATGAGAGCTTGACAACATTCTTTCACTTTTAGCTAGCTAAATTTTTCAAGAATTTTATTTCTAGATATAATATTTCTTTTCTTGCATGAATCTATTAATTTTGAGATAACAGATCTTGCCTTCATGAATTGATCCTAGTTTATCCCTTTAACCCTGATTAATTTATTCAAAGTGTTTAGTTCTATTTTAATCCTTTCTTTTACAATTAAATATTATTAAAAAAATGTATTATTGTTCCAAATTTTTTGGATACTTAGGAGACAAATAAAATATAAATGTAATCATTCCATATTTTTGTAAGAGATATTGGAATGAGACTAATAGGAAGAGTAGTAAACATGAGTCACAATGAGCACTTTAGAGTAAATCTAAACATTATAAGGAAGATTAGCTTGGAAAAATAGAAGTGTAACTTATTTTCCAACATGCAAGATTATTACTTGGGAAATAATCTTGAAAGAGGATTGAACAGATTCCTTGAGCTAACATTGTCTCACTTGTCCAAAATTATGAGGAAGGATTCATTAATGAAATGGTCATTAACAAGATGGAGAGAATAATAATTAGGAAGAGATAGATTTCACATGCTACTAGGTGACTAGATTGGAGAGAAACTATAGTCAAATCATTTAGCTTGGCCATGACAAAGTCTTAGAATAGATGCCAACCTTGGTGAATGGAATGAAAATCCCAAACAATTAATGAATGGTGAGACAAGTAGAGGCATCTATAAATTTTGTTTTGAATAAAATAAAGAAAAAATGGGACTAAAACCAAGGGAAATGCACATGGAAAGGATAAAGGGTTATTTCTATGAATACTCATCCCACTCCATGCCTTCTTAGATATTAATAATATTTTAAAGGGAATTATGGATTTTAATGAATCCTATTTTCTTTGGTTTAATAATAAATTGAAATAAATGATAGATATGCAATGCAAAAACCTTGGTTATGATTTTGAGTGATTTAGAACTACAAAATTTTTACTAGACCACGCATCTTGGTACTTCTTAATTTTAGAAGCTCACTCCTCTAATGTTTGATAAGATAGATATGAATGATTGACCTTAAACTACATGTTTTTAAAGATGAAGGTGCATTCGGGGTTTAGATGATCTTCCATGACCAAGTCAAAGGAAAGTGATATAAACCTATTTTAAAAATTATATTATCATTATACTCAAGCCATTTGGAAAATATTAAAAAATATATCCAATCTCTTAACTACTTTTCTCAAACCTAGCATTTTGTTTGCCCATGTGAGTGCTCCATTCCTAGAACTAATAAATAAAGAGTGTATTCATGTAGATAAATGAATTAAAATCAATTTGTGATAGTAAACATTCACATAGCATGTATAATTAATTTATTTATGATGGACTTTTAAATGTAATAAATTATCTCCTATAGTTATCTCCTAAAGGTGGGGCAATTAGGTCCATATATGATGAAAACCAAAATAAATAGTTTGAAGATAATATTAGTTACCTAAAGGATATTCCACTTGATTATTTGGTATATCATAACTATTTTGACAAATTTTGAAACCATTAGAGGTACCTTTTGCTTCTGTAGATGAGGCATTCATTCATGTTGAAGTTGTGATAGCTTATTTGCCTCTTTATAGACAACAAATTATCCATACGAATTATCAAATATACTTGTAAGCTCCATCCCAAACCACCTATTTCACTCTTCTTCCTTTGTATACCTCTTTTATCTTCCATTACCTCTTTGCTTACCTAAATTAAATCCATAACATAGTGTATATAGCATCAAAAAAATTCCATATTTGATTAATATTATCCTCAACATATCGAAAAGACAAATACCACACTTATTGTGTCATAGATCGCATTTCTTTGATGTATCTCACCAAACAGTTCATGTGCTTTCATGTCTATACTTCCACATTTTCCAAACATGTCAAACAGAGCGTTTCCAACCATAAGCATCTGATATTAATTGCCCTTACCTTCTACTTTGATGGAAGCCCATACTCTGTTCCAAATCTCCGATTTTGGCACAGGTAGAGAGTACGTTGGCAAATAAAATGGATTGAAATGGAAATCTATTTGTTGCATTGACTGCATTGTGAGGACGCTTATATATTTCATCGACAACATAAAGCAAGAAAGGACATGAGAATATCTCCTTGGGGAGGTATTCTATGACACCTAAGAGGTAGATGAGAGTTTCTTATGCCATTTTCTTTGTTCTATGCAGTCAAATGTGGGAACACTATTTGAATTCAAATGCTAACAGTGATTGTGTTTTTAATGGAAACAGATGGGAAGGGACGTCAAGGGAAGGAATGGGTCCACAACACACCTAAGCAGTCAAAGCTTAGTGTGTGTTGTTTAAGGCTGCCCCCTTAAGACATCATAATTGATTGGCTCTTCACTCCTAAGACCTTCAAAAGTCTTTAATGGCTTCGTTGAGTCCTTAGGTCTTCCAAATGCACTTGCACCAACTTGAATTCTCCTTCAATGCTTGATTGCCTATTCACTTGGAATTGAATTGATTTTATAATTAAGAGATCACTTGAATTGTAGGTAGACCCCTTCAAATGATAGGGTAGGCTTCCTTTTATACCTAATATATGTCTTGAAAGCATTTTATCCTGATGGCTTTAAATTAAAGTACTTTCTCTTCTATTTGTTATTGGTGGAGCAGAGGTTGCATTGCATCATCCTAGGATACATATTTCCACAGATACAACACAAGTTAAATGTATCCCAGGTCGATGCAAAGCAACCTCTACTTCAGAGATCACTAGAAAATAGAGAAAAAACTTTAATTTAATGCCATTAGGATAAAAGTATTTAATCAAGATAGATAAATGGTATGCAACTGGATCTATTGGGAATACATCACCCAAACACCGCAATCGATCGGTCACCTTTGAAAAGAAAGTGGTATGATGAAATACTTAGGCATAAAATAGATGAAATACACTACATACTACTGTTGCACAATATTTTGGTCAATGATATTTTTAAAATAGTAAAGGAAGGTGTATGGAACAACCAAATTCTTATCATTATAAACAATGAATATTTTAAGATCCTTTTATGATGTGTAAGTTGAGAATATTTTATGAAAGGTCCCTAAATGAATACACTTTAAACTGATTTTAATATACCTTGAAGTGTGCAATATGGAAGGTTTGTAGTCTTACTCTCTTGCCCATTTCTTAATTTAAAAGATGATATCTTTATTAAATATCTCCTCCATTAAATATCTTTATTAACTTGATTTCTCCTTCAATTCTTGATGAATGTTTGATTGCCTGTTCACTTGGAATTGAATTGATTTTATAATTAAGAGATCACTTCAATTGTAGGTAAACCCCTTCAAATGATAGGGTAGGCTTCCTTTTATACCTAATATTGATGGCTTTAAATTAAAGTACTTTCTCTTCTATTTGGTATTGGTGGAGCAGAGGTTGCCTTGCATCATCCTAGGATACATATTTCCATAGATACAACACAAGTTAAATGTATCCCAGGTCGATGCAAAGCAACCTCTACTCTAGAGATCACCAGAAAATAGAGAAAGAACTTTAATTTAATGCCATTAGGATAAAAGGCTTTCAGGACAGATAAAAATTGAGTTTGATTGTCATCGTTTACTTTGCCAAATTCTTCACACGTAACTTCTAAATCAATTTCCTACTCACAAGAATTTTATTAAGTCTCAAATATAGGGAAACAGAAGGCTTCAAATAGAAAACTTGTACATGTAACTAAATCCATTGACTAATCAGAAGAACAAAACTAAGAAACGGTTTGATCATCTAAGAGATGTTGTAGACTTGCAACTCACCAGCTACTTAGTTTTTGCGAATAAGAATTTTTTTTGTTTTGGTTATGGTTGTGGTGTTTATAGGGAGACATTTACAAATTTACATCTATTTTCACTATTTAATGGTTTATTGGTTTGTAATGGTAATTTAATGTTCTTTCATATTTTTGTATATATTCTTTATAATAGCCTATTATATTGATTTGTTCTATTATGGATAATGGTGTGGGTCAAACAGCTTTGCCGTCGATGCATGAAAGCATTGAATGAGTTCTACTTTTAAAAATTACATGAAACATTTTTAATTTATTTGATTAAGTGTTCTTTGCAAAAAATGATTATCAATGATGTTTCCTTTCTCCAAGAATTGTCTAGGATCTTTTTGTCAGATAATATGTAACATCGAATGACTAAATCTTTTCTTTACAAATTCTTATTTTATTTAATTATTATATGAGCGTGAATTAAAATTTGTATATGTAAGGAAGCAGAACATACAAGCTGAAGAGTCATGTGCAAGCAAATTTCCTAAAAGAAAGCAAGTAGGCATTATCTTGAATGACATGGAAACAAGCTCATCAGCTACCTAGAAGAGAGAAATTGGAGAATGGCAGAGGAAAGTGTTTAAGGGTGATAAGCAGATAGAGAGTATGCAATACAAACAAATAATGTCTAGAGTGTCTGATGTGACGTCTCTAATTTATGTTCAGAGGGACTAACTGGTCTTGGAGTTCTTGCAAAACCTATTGGGCCACGCTTGGAGGAAATCAATGTGTTCATGCAAGGAGAACCTTTTTTCTATTATGAGAATGATTCTTTTGCACCGAGGGATATTCGGAAGTTGATATCCAAAAATTTCTATAGTGTGGAACCAAAGTTGGCGGACTCGAAGTAATTTTCAGCTTTCAGAAGACCAAGAGGTTATGTAGACAATCTCCCAATAGAAGGGTGATTTCAAGCATTACTTCTCCCACCCATGACTATTCAAGAAGCACTTCCTTAGACAAAGGACTATTGGCCTCCATGGGATCAAAGAAAAAAATTGAACCATAGACTCTAGATGATGTGGAAGTGTCCTTCGTGAAGAACTCTGCACTATAATTGAAAATTCACGAGGAAAACTGCAAGATAGTGAAGAGAAATACAATCTTGAAAAGTGGGAAGAATAGATCTTGGTTTGGGTGGGGCCAAGTCAAGTGGCTCCTCTAGAGGTTGACAAGATAGAAATCATATTAGGATTTGAGAAAGATCACACTCGTGGAACTTCATGTGTGAGTGATCAATTGCGGTGTTTGGGTAATGCATTCCAAATAGATACAGTTGCATGCCATCGGGATAAAAGTCTTCAATCAAGAAATTACCCATTTGAAATGCAACTGTATCTATTTGGAATGCATTACCCAAACACCGCAATAGATCACTCGCACATGAAGTTCCACGAGTGTGATCTTTTTCAAATCCTAATATGATTTCTATCTCGTCAAGCTCTAGAGGAGCCACCTGACTTGGCCCCACCCAAACCAAGATCCATTCTTCCCACTTTTCAAGATTGTATTTCTCTTCACTATCTTGCAGTTTCCCTCGTGAATTTTCAATTATAGTGCAGAGTTCTTCACGAAGGACACCACCACATAATCTAGAGTCTATGCTTCAATTTTTTTCTTTGATCCCATGGAGGCCAATAGTCCTTTGTTTGAGGAAGTGCTTCCTAAATAGTCATGGGGGGTAGAGGTAATGCTTCAAATTGCCCTTCTATTGGGAGATTGTGTACATAACCTCTTGGTCTTCTGAAAGCTGACAATTACTTCTATTCCACCAACTCTGGTTCCACACTATAGAAATTTTTGGATATTGGCTTCCAAATATCCTTCGATGCAAAAGCATCAATCTCATAATAGAAAAAAGGTGCTCCTTGCATGAACACATTGATTTCCTCCAAAGCGTGGCCCAATAGGTTTCGCAGGAACTCCAAAACTAGTTAGTCCCTCTGGACATAAATTAGAGACATCACATCAGACACTCCAGACATTGTTTGTTTGTATTGCATACTCTCTATCTATTTATCACCCTTTAACACTTTCCTCTACTTTTCTCCAATTGCTCTCTTCTAGGCAACTGATGAGCTTGTTTCCATGTCATTCAAGATAATGCTTGCTTGCTTTCTTTTAGGAAATTTGCTTGCACATGACTCTAAATCTTGTATGTTCTACTTCCGTACAGATATAAATTTTAATTCATGCTCAGATAATGATTAAATAAAATAAGCATTTGTAAAGAAAAGATTTAGTCATTCGATGTTACATATTATCTGACGGAAAGATCCTAGACAATTCTTGGAGAAAGGAAACATCATTGATAATCATTTTTTGCAAATAACACTTAATCAAATAAATAATAAATGTTTAATGCAATTTTTAAAAATAGAACTCGTTCAATGCTTTCATTCAACGACGACAAAGCCATTTGACCCACATCATCTCTCGCCGTCGGATTTCCGATGACAACTAATGAAACTTCTGACAACGATGTTGTATATCCGACGTTACTTCCATGTTGGACGGTCGTCGAGGAGCAATCATAATATCCGTCGGATTTCTGATGGAAATCCAACTATATTTGTGGTTAGAGGTGCAAATATAGCTGTCATTATATGAGTTCATTATGTCATCGGATGATCGACGCAAATGGCATCGTCAGGTAGCCCGACGATGAGTTTTTGATGGTAAATTTTGTTAGAAGTCTGACATTTGCTCATCGCAAATCTAACAATTAGCCGTCGGAAATTAGGCCCAAATGTACTAGTGAATGGATGGGGATTTTGAGAAGATCAACACTGGCACACACCTTGAAGGGTGGTGAAGTTGGAGAGGAGGGGGTTTTGAATTAGATGGAGGATCAAATGTGGATTTTTGGACATGAGGACCCAAAATAGATGAAGGGGATGATGGATGTGAGATATTGGATTTTAGGGCATAAGGGCCTAAAATGGATTTTGAAGATGAGGGACTTTTATATGGAGGATTGGAGGACTTATGAGTGGATGGTGTTAGATGCAATGAAAGTCCCAAAGACACTAAGAGGGAGGGTGAATCAGTGTACAACTGGTTAATGGAATATTTGAACTTATTTATAACTTTGCAACCCAAATTAATATACTGGTAAACAAGTAATAATGCAACAAAGAGAAATAACAAAGACAACATAAATGCACACCATAACACAAGATATTTTGGTGAGGAAACCCAGTAAGGGAAAAACCTCGGTGGGATTTGTGACCCACAATATTTACTCATTGGCCAATATGAATAAATATTACTTACATTAGGGGCCTGCACATGTAGGAAGGCCAATAGCCTAGAGCGCACTGCTCAATGAAAGAGTCTCACTGACTACAAAATGGATAATTAAATCTAAGACAATGTATTGCTCAAAATAGCATCTGTAATGCTTGATTCAGTACCGATTCAATCTCAGTCAAAAACCTTAACCAAAAACCTACCAGTGAATGATATTCACTCACGTAACCTATCTTCTATGATCTATTACATAATTGCCTTTCTTCTATTCTGTATATTTTCTCATATCAAAATGACCTATAACATCTCATACATATATGAGTCTTTACAATACATCATGTCAACGTACAGATAATTAATTACATTACAATACAATTCATATAAACAAAACTTGTCTTATGTCGGGCTAAGTGTTGGTATGCTTTATTGTCAGTGTAAACTAGATGTCGATGATTGAACTTGTTGTGCCTGTCGGTGCCGGTAGATGATGTCTGTGTTGCCAGTGAACCTGTAGAATCATGTTACCAGTTGGTTGCCATCAATGAAAACATCAACCATTCTCATGTGAGTGTAGAATTCCAACAATCTCCCCCTTTGGCATTGATGGAAATACTCGTGAGAAAAATCCAAAAACTGTTGTCCAAAAATGAAGTCCAAAACTGATCCCCAAAAAGAGTGTGCTCCCCCTGAGCAAGTGATTTCTTTTGTGCATTTTTCTCCATACTACTCCCCCTTTAGCATCAATGACAAAGGATGTCAAAAAGAGTCAAAGAATACAAAATTCTACCTCATAGCCTGTAACCGGTTGTTTACAATTTGAAAGATATCTACCAATATTAGATTCAAGCTCTACATGAATTTATTACTGTCAGAAATAATGGTTTCGGTCTGCTAGATCATGTCGGTCAAATACTGCATTTGTTGCTCCGGTGATCGATCTCCTTGATTTGATGCTTTAGATAGCTCAACCAGCCGAGTTATAAGACTATCCAATCTTGGACCAAGTTTTTTTCTCAGCTCCCGGGCCTTCATCTTTATCCTTGCTTTTTCCTACTCCATTTTCTCTATCTTTTCCTCAAAAACTGGCATTTCTTGATCAAAAACTGAGGTAATTTTCAAAGAACCTATCATATTATCTACTATGTCATTGATCTCCTTTTGTGTTTTCTTAATCCTCTCATCAATGTCTTCAGTCAAGTGGTAAGGCTTGCAAGCTTCCTTATATAATTCTTTGTATTCCAAAATTGTGGAATTAAGTACCGCTAATAAGGAATCAATATGCTCAGTATAGTCCTTGATAGTCTTCTCAAATAATTCACCTATTTCTTTATTCACCCTTTCCTTAATAGTTTCTGATGCTCTGCAAAAAGGATTAGAAAATCTGTTTGATGGCAACACACACAAGAGCACAAGAAACAAACGTTAGTGTTAGCAACAAAAGATTATCCTAAACAGGCATATCAAGAGAGATATTAAGCATGAAATAGAAAGCATATAAACATAGAATAAAATAGCTAATCAAGATGCTCATAGTTGCTCCTCCCTTGTTCCTCTCCTCTCCAAGTCCCAAATGAGTGTAGCTCTCAGCTTTTAGCACTAGCCATGGATGCCATATGGAGATTCAAGATGGTTGAATATGATAAGCAAATACTATGCAAGAGTAGATAGTGATGCTATGAAAAAGCTCTATGCTAATGCTAGTATAACAACAATACTCTAATGCTTGTTTTTTTGCTTGAGGAGAAGAGTTCTATTTATAGAAGAAATGGGGAAATGAAGGGTTAAGATTGAGTAATCTTAACAAGGGTTAGGATTGAAAGATATTCAATCCATGTGAGACTTTCAACCCAATCCCATGTTGACAAGTGTCACCATGAGGAGGCTTGAGAGGAGAGATAAGGAGCATTCAATGCTTGAGGGGACATGATGGTTACCCTAGTCAAAGAAATAAATGCTTTGAAGAGACACATGGGTTACATGAGGGTTAAGTTAGGGGTCAAAGTCCTTAACCATGGGTGCAAGTGGAATTAACCATTAATGGTCATGTAAGAGCCATAAGTAGTTTGGAAGACTTTAGAGGTTAATTTGTTGAACACACAAAGCATTAATTGATTTTCAAAGACTTTGGAGTCTTTGAGAAGTGACTCCAATTTGCTTAGGAATGTGACAATATTTAGGGGATGGATTAGGTTAATTAGGAAAGGTTTAGAAGAATCTAGAAGGGGTTTAGGCATGCAAGTGGATTTTGTAGGAAAATGCAAGTGGGAGAAATTTTGGTATTTTCAATTAAAATAAAATCATTTATTTCAATTAAATGGTGTAATTTGCATTTGGATAAATATTCAAATAAATATTAATTTATTTAAATGAGAAAAAGGAAGATAAAGCATTAAAATGCTTGAAGACTTTGAGGGAAACCATTAAAGGCTTGAAGACTTTAAGGAAAACCATTAAAGTCTTAAGAAGACTTTAAGGGAAGCCATTAAGTTTGAAGACTTTAAAGCCATCAAGTTTGAAGACTTTAAGGGAAACCATTAAAGGCTTAAGAAGACTATAGAAGGAAGCCATCAAGTTTGAAGACTTTAAAGCCATCAAGTTTGAAGCCATCAAGTTTGAAGACTTTAAAGCCATCAAGTTTGAAGCCATCAAGGGAAACCATTAAAGGTTTCAAGTGGGTGAGAATAAATAGGATTTTAAATAAATAATTTTATTTAAAATAGTTGTGCAACTTGCTTTTGTAGGAAAATACAAGTGGGTGGAGGATAAAGGTGATTTAAATAAATAATTTATTTAAAATAATTGTGCAACTTGCTTTTGTAGGAAAATACAAGTGGGTGGAGGATAAAGGTGATTTAAATAAATAATTTATTTAAAATAATTGTGCAACTTGCATTTGTAGGAAAATGCAAGTGGGTAGAGGATAAAGGTGATTTAAATAAATGTTAATTTATTTAAATGTGAGAGGTGGGATTTTGGGGGATTTAAATAAATATTAATTTATTTAAATGTGAGAGAATATTTAATTAAATAAATATGATTTATTTATTTAATTAATGGTCTGAATTTGGTTAAGTGAATTAAATCAAATAAATTGAATAATTTATTTAATTAATAGGAGAAGAGGGTTAAGATGAATTAATTAAATATATTAATTTAATTAATTATTAATTGATGGTTAAATAATCAAATAAATATTAAATATTCATTTAATTAAGTGGACAGATTTATGTGACTACAGTTTCTTCATTAAACTTATCTACAATTAGAACATTTGAAGCAATAAATTTGGACAATGCATCCAATTTACCCAAAGAACCATCAATATGATCTATCTTACATGTCGGTGCAATCATTTTTAAAATAGGTAATGTATCATCAATGGCCTTGAATGCTAAGGTGTTGCAATCTATGATCCTCTTAATTGAATCCAAAAGAACATCTATTACGTTTGTAGGTCTAAAACCTATAGTGGATGTGCTCGGTTCTGTAATAACTTTTTTTTCAACAAATACTTGACCGATTGCCTTAACCACTTCCTCGTTTCCAACATTTATTTCCTCTTTATTTACAGTTGTTGTCGATTTCTCACTCTATGTATGTGTCTCTACTTTTGTTGGTTTCTCAGTGTTAGACTTCTTATCTTTAGTCGATATTTCAATGTTCTGAGAGTTAGCAGTGTTAACCAGTGACTCAGAGATCTCAACATTCATAGCATCAGCTGTCTTAACCTATGCAGTCTCTTTATCCATAACAATATTAAAATCATGTGTATCTACATTCATAGTAAAAAGAATTTCTGATTCCAGATAAGTATCATCATGAGTTATTTCTTTAGCCTTCTTTTCTGGTTGACTATGTATATGTACCATTGTCTCTGAAGTTATTGGTGGGGTGTCCTATGTCGGTGGAGAAAGGTTATCTTTGACCTTTGTAATAGGTACACTACCAATTCTACCTTTACCTTTGTCCTTTTGATATACCTTGGCAAAAGACATCCATTTTTTGTCTATCCCTTTCTTTTTTCTTTTCTTTTTCAAAAAACAATATGTCCCATTTGTCAGCGGTTTCATCTGCTATTTCTTTCACTCTCCCAGCCATTAGACTAACCTGTCGGCGACCTCTCACAAAACCTGACTGGTTGGCTTCAACAATCAGTTCATCAATCTCTTCCCTGGAATTAACAGGGTGAACCGCCAATAATGCTTCAACCTTTAACTTTTTATCCAATTCCATCACTAACATTCTTTTAGCCTCTAACCTCAAATATAAGTCATTAGGCAGATCATATACAACCTCAATCAAAACTTTCTTGTAGATGTCAAGATGCAAAATAATGATTTCCTCTATTGTCTCCTTGTCAAAGTCCTTCAAAGAATGATAAAATTTATTCACATTGTTAAGATTACCTTCTTGTGTTATTTCATTGATCAATTCCTCCGGTGTAAGGGTATTTGGTGCCTTAGGTTGTTGTTTCTTCTTTGGAGTTAATTTATTCTTGGGCTCTCTCACAGCCTGTCGCTTCTTCCTTAATGTTCTTTTCCTTTTAGGAGAAGGAGAAGGTATCGGTGAAGGTTTCCTCTTCTTCCTTTCAACTCTTTTGAACTCTGTTGCCTTACCACTGTCTATATCAGAAGAAGTGACAACTGGTGAAACATGAGCTACCAGTTCGAGTCCTTCCAGTTCACTAGCAGAAATACCACTTAAGTTCATCACATTTTCCTTAACTTCTTTAGCCATTTTGGATGCATTTCTGGTGATTTTTTCTCTTCTTTTTCTCTGCTTCTACATCAAAACAACACTCTCAATAGTGTTAGCACTGCCAAAAATTTCTTCAGAAGGTTCCCTTGGTGCATCAAGAAGTGTCTTAGTATAAGTCTCAAGAATATTCAGATCAACTTCATTATCTCATCTTTGTTATCCAAATGGTTCTAGGAGTAATAGCTTCCATCCATGTTTCATCTCTTTTGATTACAAAACATATTTTCTTGTCATACTTATCCACAATACTCTGCGGTATCCTTTCTCTAGCCTTCATCTTGGTTTGAAAATTTTTGAAATAGTCTGCTACAATGTTATCACCTATGCTGATAATAGATTCCATGATCTTTCTACCTACCCGGATGTCATATGCAAATTCCTTGTGACCAATGGCGAGTATCTCCCTTTTGAAGTAAAGCATTAAACACACAAGTAGATTCCCAAAACGGAATGTTCCCTTCTTGTCACCCTTAATCTTTTTCAATTTATCTAGCAGCTCATCCTTAAGCCATTCACAGATGTCCATTTTAGCTTAACCATTTCATATGTACTATGTATACACAAGCTAGAAACATAATTTAACCTATTTGCATGAGTAACTCTATATCCAAATGCCATGCTCACATAATTCACATTTGCATGAGTGATGTCACTAACCCTAAGAGATCTGTTGTCAAATGTAGCTCTAGTTAGGTCCATAACACCCTTGTTTGGTATCTTCTTCTTTTTGTCGGGCCTAGTACCGATTGAGGGTAAATCAATAACTGCCTTGATTGCTTCCTTAGTAATTTTTAAAACAGAGTCTAGCCATATAAACTCCCCATGAACTCTACTCAGTACACAATGAACTATCTCATCCAGAAATTCAGGAATGTTCAGAATTTCAACAAATCCTAAATCCTTAACAATCTTATGCTCCGGTTGACTAAATCTTCTTCATCAGTTATAACATCTTTGTACATGTTTTTCAAATCACCAGACCCTAAATTCTGTATGTTGCAGTGAATATAAATCCTCGGGTCTTCGACAAAAGCAACTCCCTTCGAAATCTTAGAAAAGGCTCCGATGGAATCGTCTTGCTTAGCAATCTTAGAAATGATTTTAAACAAGGGTCTAGGGTGCTTAATGTCTTCTACCACAATAGGGTTTTCAATAAATTCAGGTGTAGAAGATGAAGATGCCATTTAGAAAGATAAATACCTATTAACTTGAAATCCTTGAATGCCTGAAAACACCTTGTTGCTTCGCCTTTAGAATGCCTTTCTTGTCTCTTTGCGCTCTTCAAATGCTTGGATGCTTCATGAATTGAAATGAGGGTTATCTTGTTCTTTATAACCAAAATGTTCTCCAACAACTGCATTAAATGCTCGTCGGTTAAGTGAAGTCTTAACATATCTACTGATAAAGAAGAAATATAACTTCTTACCATCAACCGAGGGTAGAATGTATGATTTTTAGTTTTCTGCCATACCCTCTAAGGATTATTCCTTAGTTAGATGAAGAATCTCCTACCGATGGAGGATTACTTTGTTCTATCGATGCAGAGATAGATTCATCAACTCTCTGATCTCTCTTCTTAATCCATTGTTTTAAAAATTCTTGCTTTATTTCGTTTACTTTTTCTTTTCCCTTCTCATTAGATCCATTATTGTTCTCCGGTATAGTCTTGCTTCTACAAAATTTTGCAATATGCCCAATCTTATTACATGCATAACAAGTTACATTATTCCTCTGAATAGCCTTTCCATATCCTTGACCGGTTTGTGTTCTGCATTGATTAGATAAATGTCCAAATCTACCACAAACATAGCATTTTACATTCATTCTGCAATTTTTTGAGTTATGAGAAACTTTATTGCATTTGGAACATTGACTGGTGGGTAAATTTGTATTCTGATTATTTCTAAATCTGCACTGATTTGCTCTATGACCAAATTTGTTGCAATTAAAACATTTCCCATTAAATTTATAAGCATTAGGTTGTCTTACCGATTTTTTATGATCTTGATTGTTTGCAGTCCCAGAACTTTCTTCATGTTCAAATCCAAGTCCAATTGTATCTCCATCAGGTTTCTATCTTTTCAGCATGTCATCAAGTCTTTCTCAACTTTTCTTGATTTTGTCTTTGTGTTCATTTGTAGTGATCAACTCATTTTCCAGAATGCCAACTTGTCTCCTAAGCCCCTCTTTATCATGTTGCATGTGAATCAAATCTATCTTTAGCATATCATTTTCATGACAAAGTCTCAGATTTTCATTTGCTCCATCATTAAGTCTCCTAGTCAAGTCTTCTTCATTCTTCTTCCTATCTTCAATATCCTTACATAGCCTCATGGTTAAATTTTGCATTTCATTCTTCATGTTAGTGTTCTCTTGCCTCAACTTCTCTACAATATCCCTAAGAGTTTCCTTTTCATCATTATGTTTCTACATTTGCTCATGAAGTTCCTTCCTCTTGTTTTGTGCTATAACCAGGTTCTCCTGAAGTCCTTTAATGAATTCCTGGGCAGTCCTTAGATCATATTCAAGTTTTATATTCTTCAATTTTTCTGCATCAAAATCTTCAAGAGCTCCTCCCAACTGTTTTCTCAAACTCTCCATTGGTACCAGTTTCAGAATCTTCCTCAAGCTGTTAGGATTTTGCAAATAGAGGACCAAGCTCTGATACCAATTGTTAGATGCAATGACAGTCCCAAAGATAGTGAGAGGGGGGGGTGAATTAGTGTCTAGATGGTTAATGGAATATTTGAACTTATTTATAGCTTTTCTTAGTAAACAAGTAATAATGAAGCAAAGAGAAATAACAAAGACAACATTAATGCACACTATAACACAAGATATTTTGGCGAGGAAACCTAGTAAAGGAAAAACCTTGGTGGGATTTGTGACACACAATATTTACTCATTGGCCAATATGAATAAATATTACTTACAATAGGGGCTTGCACATGCAGGAAGGCCAACAACCTAAAGTGCACTGCTCAATGAAAGAGTCTCACTGACTACAAAATGGATAATTAAATCCAAGACAATGTACTGCTCAAAATAGCATCAGCAATGCTTGATTCAGTACCGGTTAAAGCTTAGTCAGAAACCTTAACCAAAAACCTGTCGGCGAATGATATTCGCTCACATAATCTATCTTCTATGATCTATTGCATAATCGCCTTTCTTCTATTATGTATATTTTCTCATATCAAAATGACCTATAAGATCTCATACATATATGAGTCTTTACAATACATCATGTCGGCTTACAAATAATTAATTACATTACAATTCAATTCATATAAACAAAATGTGTCTTATGTCGGCCTTAGTGTCGGTATGCTTTATTGCCGGTGTAAACTAGATGCTAATGAATGAACTTGTTGTGCCTGTTGGTGCTGGTAGATGATGTCTATGTTGCCAGTGAACCTGTAGATCTTGTTACTAGCTGGTTGTCAACAATGACAACATCAACCATTCTCATATGAGTGTAGAATGCCAATAGATGGAGCTTTTGGATTAAAAAGTTTGGATCCCAATTTGGATTTTACTTTGAGATACATTTCTTCTATGAGTTGCTTGGGAATCCACATAGTTTTTTATTTTCTTTTTGGGCCTTTGTGGGCTTTTGGATTTCTCCTTCTTTTGGATCATATTTTTCTTTTCTTGAGAATGTCTTTTTGAGGGGACATGTTGATCCTTGGAATTTTGTGGATTTTTGACTTTATGCATTTGATATTTGGCATGCAAATTGCTTCCAATAGAAATGGTATGGGTGCATAAGGATGAATGACTTGGAGATTCTATGGATGGGATGATGGAGGGAGGAGAGTGTGTGAAGGAATTAAAGGATGTGTGCCTTTGTTGATCATTCTTAGGGATCATTTGAGGTGATGGAGTGGTGGATGGAGGGATTTAAGGACCCAAGATGGATGGAAGGGATGAAGGGTTTTGCTTTGGAACATAAGGACCCAAAATGGATGTGGATGCGAAAGGAATAGACTTTTGGACATGAGTCCAAAAGGGATGTGGATGCTGAAGGAATGGAATTTTGGACGTAACGACTCAAAATAGATGTGAAAGATGGGGGATGGTGTGACTTTGATTTATACGAAGGGATTTTGGATTTAGGAGGAATGGAAGATATACCAACATCTTGAGCATGAGCTTTGTAGCCAGGGTCATGTGAACTTTCATTTTCTTTGACTTGAAGGGGTTCCAATGTGCCTTGTTCATGGAGGCCTAACCCTTTGCCTTGATAATTCATTTTTTCACAAATTATTTTTCCAATATGATACTTATTATTTTGGAAACAAGATGTGAGTCCATTTTCAGGGGGATGGGATGTGAAAGGGATTGTGATCTCTTGGAGGAAACCATAATGAATGAAGGTGGAAGAGCCAAGATGATAGGTATGGGATTCATGGATAGATTGAATATGAATGATGGGATCTCGTGGAGGACTAAGATCATGTCAAGGATTAGGATCATGTGTAGGATCACGAGGAATATTAGGAGCATGAGATGGATTGGTATCATGACATGGAGATGAGGGATTACTTTGATCTTGACTTGGGATGGGAACATGTGGTGGAGTGGGAGGGATGATTGGATCTTGAGATGGAAGGTAATTATGCAATGGGGTGGAGGTTAGACTTGGATTTTGAGATAGAGTGGCATCATGAGATGTAGGAATTCTTTGATCATGAAGTGGAGAGGAATATATGCTAGCATGCTTTGGAACAAGCTCTTGACATGTTTGGGGTTGTGGGGATGATATAATGGAGGAAGGTATGGATTCTTCAACTTGGGTGGATGGGGGATGGGAGCATCATGACGCTTAGGGGAATGGGGTTCTTCTTGGTTTGGAGGAGATGAAGGTGGATGTATGACTTGGGGAGATTGGGAAACTTTATTTTGAGGTGGGAATTTTGTCTCTTATGCTAGAATTTCTTGTATAAAATTATGAAGAAATGACTTGGAGGATGGGGATGATGAGGATTATGTGGATGTTTGGGATTAGATGGAAGATTGGGAGTATGGATTAGGGGATTAGGTGGAGGAGTAGGATTATGAAGGGGATTTGGATTAAATGGAGGATTAGGGGTATGAAGGGGATTAGGATTATGGTTTGGAGGATGGTAGTGTAAGGGAATTGGATGGGAAGTGGAGGCATACAAAAGATGGGGATAGGGATATGTAAGTATTCTTGAGAGTCCCTTTTGTTAGGTCATTGATCATGTGTCTCAGGTCTTCGATCTCCTTGCCTAGGTTGAGCACTTGGGTTGTGGATGGGGGAGAAGATGAAGGTATATATACTAGATGGGAGGGGTATGTTTGTGAGGGATAAGATGGGCACATGGATGAGGGATACGATGAATTTATCTTGTCAAAGGTAGAGGAAGGATAAGGAATGCAGGATGAATTGGTATTGGATATAATTGGTTGAGGTGGATTTGGATAACTTTGAGGCGTGTATGTGTTGGATGGGTGTGATTGATAGGGTGATCCTTGAACTTCCATAAGCATTTGCTCATACCAAGCTCTGATATTTGGGTTTTGGATTTGGTTTGGAGGTCTTTGATGAGGATTGAGATCGAGAAGTTCGGCTCTTTGGGCAGCCATCTTTTTCTTTTGGGCTTGGGTCAAGACTATGCAAGGGTGACTGCAAAATGGAAAGAGAGGAAAGATGGTTGGAGGTGGAAATGCTAGATGAATGGATATGGGATATGGAATTAGGACTTAGTGCTTTGATTGGAAAAAGATCAAACCTTAGGGTAGGATTTGATGGTTGGATTTGGATTGAACCTTGATCCTTTGATTAGGATTAGGTTGGATTGGATTGAACCATGATCCTTTGATTACAATTAGGTTGGATTGGATTGGATGACAACTTTTTCTCACTTGGGATAGACAAAGTTTCCAAGCAAGATTAGATAGGATGTAGGGATCAATGACTTAGCTATAAAGCAAGGTAAAAACCTAGCTAGGTTGAATCTAGATCATTTGATTAAGATAGGATTTGATTGGGTCTTTGCTAACTCAGGACAGAATTGTGTTCCTAAGTAAGGTTGGACGTGGATAAGGGTTTTAATCAACCTCAAAGATTAAAGATAATTAGGAACAATACTTGAGATAGATATTGTCTCAAGCACTATGCTAATTAAGGATTTTCAAAGAATGGAAAGATCTAGATTAACTTTTGCAAAGTTTTGATCTTGGTTTAGGGATGATGATGATTGGATTTGATTTGATAAATTTGGATTATAAGGTCAATTTTGGTTGAGTGTACTAAGTCCACATGAAGCATGGAAGGTTGGATTTGGAAGACGATGGTTAGAAAATGAGCATGCGAACCTTGATTGGATGAAGAAAATTTATAAGGATTAGTTCCTAAATGGAAGATTGTGGATGGATTAGGGATGGACTAAGAATGGTTATGATTGGAAGAATGATTAGGATTTATTAGGAGATGATAGTTGTGATGATTAGGAATGAAGAGATTAAGATGGAGAAGAATGATTAGGAGGGTTGACAGATGGAAGATTTGATTTGGAGGACACCTAGACATAAACAAAGAACTTTTTTTTTTTTTTTGAAATGTTTTGATTTTTATGAGTTTTTTATTTTTATTTTTTATTTTTGGACTTGAGTTTTTCACTTAATATGAAAACACAATGAAATTATGCAAAATACAAAATCTTATGGCTCAATTTGGATTTGTGTCCCCTTTTGGTTTCAAGTGGGGAAGGTGGTGTAGACATTCAAACACATAAGACACACCAACAAGCCTACACATGTGGGATTATTAATCCTTGTATACACAAGGCACCACAAGAAAAGATGGCTAAAGAGTTTCAACTAGGCTTCATGGGCTCAACTAGGGGGTGTCCTTTATATACGCAAGGTACCTAAGGCCCAAATCCATAGATAAAGGAGAATAATGCCAAACAACCGAAAGGAGACAATAACCCAATCTCCACCTTCACTTCCCATTGTATAAAATTTTTTGGAGCTTAGCCAAGATTGACAAGATTCTACTTTAAACCAATGTGATCAAGTGGGCAGATTTAGTGATTTCAAAAGAAGATTTTGATGTTTTAAAAGCAGGAAAATTACTGCCTTCCAAAATTTTGAAGTTGAAACCCCACACCTATGGAATACGCAGCCAACTACATATTACACATTACATCATATAAAAGCACCTCTGCAAATTGATTAATTCATGAAGGGTAGATTTATTATGAGAGAAGATTTAAACATTCATAACAAAAGAGGAATTTTTTTTTTCTTTCACGTCAATATGGATTTGTTTTAAAGTTTAAAAAAAAAGACTTCTGTGAAGGAAAGCTCGTGGGTTTGTGTATGAACCGTGAGCATGATGAGTATTTGTGTATATATCAAAGATAGGTAGATTTTTGTATGCTACCTATAGCAGCTCTATCTATACCTCCAATGTTGATGTATATATGTTATCAGAACTTGAGAACACACTGTGCATATATTAATTTGGTAGGCGTAAAGCTTAATTATCTATTAATGTCTCCCAAAATTTGGAAGCACAAACAACGCTAATGGACTATTTAACAAAATTCCTCAAAGAGATGTAATATCAAGGCAAACAAATATTGCAAGGTATGCGATGAAAAGGGGCTAAAAATATTTCAAACAAATGCAATCAACCCAAGTCGACAGCTATGCAAAGCGTGGAAAGCACAGGAATGGCATGCAAACCTTTCAAGAAAAATTGCAGGGAATCGTTCAAATCACTTGTCAAGGTACAAGTAATCTGAATGTAAAATTCTCCACAAATCATACAGGATATATGTCCTAGCGTAGCATAAGAGAGATGTAAGCAATTATATCTTGACTATGACAATGAATCAACAACTATAACAGTTAAACAACATATTAGTAGATAAACAAGAAACTTGTAATGTTCAAAATAAAAGTCAATCCAACAGATTCATAGCTTTGGAAATAGGAAGGGTAGAATCCGAATGGATCCATTATAACATATGAATACTCATGGACATTTCACCATTAAATAGTTATAGGATTAGTTCACAAATCAAACTATTTAAAACGAGATATCAAGAAAGACTAAAATAAAATCATAATGAGACATGAATGAAAAGACAAACTCTCTCATGATGCTCCCATTGCTAATATACTCTTTCTTTTCCTCCTCTTCACAACCCCGATGTTCCGAGTTTGACAAATGAAGATTTTGAGAGATGGATGATGTTGAATGTGGATCGCTCTCACAATCACATAACAAAGTAAGGATGTGTGGATAAGGATTCTGACATGATGAGGGTGTTATGATAAATGGATTATGGATATGCAACCAAAATGGCAACATAACGCTATGATGAAAAGTGGGTCGATTGATAAGAGATAAGGGCTCAATTTATAGAGTTTAGGGCTTAGCAATGGACACATAAGATCAAAAGTGAGATGAAGAGCTTAGATTTAAAGGGAATGCGGTCCCATATTAGAAGACCTAGCCTTGTGACAAGGGGAAGATAGTGTTAGACAACTCAGATAACCAGAGGACAACTGAGAAGGGGGGTGTGAATCAATTGTCACCAGATTATTGAACTTTAAGCATTCAATTCCTTAATACCAGAATACATAAACTCAATACTGAAATACATAAACCAAATACCGGAATAATAGATATAGAAATTAAACATAAAAATAAATCACATAACAGTTACCATCCATCCAGAACACATAGCACCAAGATTTGTGCGTGGAAAACTTGATAAAGGGAAAAACCACGGTGGGAAGCCTACCCATAGTCAAATAATACTTCAGCAGTAAGTATGTGATTACAATATGAAGGGGCCTACACATGCAGGAAGGCCAACAGCCTAGAGTGCACTGTTCATCACAAAAGGAGCCTCACTGACTATAGAAAACATTAGACTACAATCTGAAATGAAGATTGAACTGCAAGTATAGCATTGCCTATGCCTGAGTACAGTTCCAGTTAAGCTCAATATCGGAGGCCTTAAACCTCTCTTACAAACCCAATTCGATCACCTATGATCAACCAAAACCTCTACATATGATTACAACATTATTTGCACATAGATAATCATATATCCCATAATCCCTTAAGTCCATACATATATGCCCATGATCTACAAAGAGATCTTACATCATATTTATACCAACCCAAGACCTAAACAATTAGGTCGGCCACCTAAAAGATAATACAATAAATTCATAACATAAACCCACAATCCAATGATCAACCAAGTCATCTTAGGCCGAAAATAATGTAAACCAATCATTAAATCCCATCGGTAACGCATCGGGAACATCCTCCAACACACTACATAAAGTGATCCATAACCTAGATTACACCGGACCCAAAATAGGTCGCCATAAACCAAATCCAACACCATCGATCAATAGGAACATGAACAAGACAACCAACAACATCCCAAAAGTCATTTAGAAGCTGCACCAACACTTATCACGTGCATCAAAAGATCTTCAACAAAGCTCTATCAGTAAAACCCTTATTGGTGACCAAAAGGCTTACTAGAACAAATGATAGCATCTGAGTCATCAAATCCCAAACCAATTGATCATGATACACATCTGAATAGCATGAATGGTAGATCCAAACCAATACCACAAACCAAAGCATACTGAAGCATACCAGATCAATATCATAAGCCAACCACTCTATTGAAACCAACCGAAAAACCGGTAAAAAACCAAAACTGTCAGTGTTGCCATCAATGACAAAACATCAATGCAACACATAATCAATGCCTCCAAATTTCTAACAATCTCCCCTTTGGCATTGATGGCAACACTAGATGTGAAAAACATCCAAGTGCTGAGAAATGCCAAACAAGTCTCCGCCAAAGGAAGATAGTCAACACTCTCCCATAAGATGATATTACAATGAAGCTCTGAACCAAACTCCCCCTTTGACTAATATTATGTTAAGCTTTGTTTCTCACATATATCTCTCCCCCTTTGACATCAATGCCAAAGATCTAGCATAAATATCAAAGATAGATCATAAATCCACTGAACCACATAGTTGACTACTCCCCTTTAGTAGCATCACCACGTCAATCCGGAATGAATAGTAGCTCTGTAAATGCATGCCAAACTAATGCCAATCAACATCACTCAGGTCTCTATTAGAGGGGTAGAAACCCCCAATCTATCTCTGAAGTACTCAAATGATTCTTTCGGCAAAGGTTTAGTGAAAATGTTTGCAATCTTCTCTTTAGTGTTCACATAAACCAATTTGACTTCATTTGCTTCCACCTTTTCTTTCAACAGTTATACTTGATAGATATGTGCTTTGTCTTAGAATGAAATACTAGATTCTATGATATATCAATAGAAATAGAGTTATCATAGTGAATAACTGTTGGTTCATTACAATCCACCTTTATATCCTTCAAAATTTGCTTCATCCATAGAACTTGTGTATAGTTAGTAGCAACAACAACATACTCAGCTTCAATAGTAAATAAAGATGTACATGAATGCTTTTTGTTGATCCATGAAATAAGTTTCTTTCCAAGAAAGAAATCTCCATCGAATGTGCTCTTCCGGTCATCAACATCTCCATCCCAATCTACATCTGTATATGCACTTAATGTAAAGTCATCATTTTTAGGATATCACAAACCATATTACGTTGTTCCCTACAAATACCTAAAAATCCTTTTCACCGCACTCACATGATTTTGTCTAGGATCACTCTGATATCTTGATACAATACAAACTGCATTCATTATATCTAGTATATTCTGAGTCGGATATAACAAACCTCCAATCATAGACTTGTACCTTGTAGGATTTACCGGTGTAGATGCATCATTCTTTGACAATTTCTCACTTGTAACCATAGGTGTACCAACTGGTTTAGAATTTTCCAAACCAAATTTCTTCAACAACTCTCTAGCATACTTAGTTTGACAGATGAAAATACTTTTATTAGTTTGAGTAATTTGCAAACCTAAGAAAAATCTCATCTCCCCACTCATAGACATCTCAAATTCGTTCTTCATATTGTTAGAGAATTTCATACAAAACTTATCTTCACCTCCAAAAATGATATCATCAACAAAGACTTCAATAATCAATATGTCATCATCAGTGACCTTATAATATAAATTACTGTCAGCATTACCTTTAGTGAAACCAAGCTTCAAAAGATATTTATCCAGTCTTGCATACCAAGCTCTAGGGGCTTGTTTCAATCCATATAAAGTTTTCTTTAACCTGCAAACCATTTTTTTGTCATCTAAAAGTGAAAATTTATCAGGTTGCTCAATATAAACTTCCTCTTCAAGATCTCCATTCAGAATTGAACACTTGACATCCATCTGATAAACCTTGTAGTTCTTATGTGCATCATAAGCAACAAATAATCTCATAGCTTCAATCCTAGCTATCGGTGCAAAGCTTTCATCATAATCAATTCCTTCCTTTTAAGAATATCCTTTACAAACCAATCTAGCTTTATTCCTCACAATTTGTCCATCTTCATTCAATTTATTCCTAAAAACCCATTTAGTTCCAATAACATTCTTATTTTTAGGTCGGGGAACTAAAATCCATGTGTTATTCTTTTTTATCTAATCTAGTTTTTCTTCCATAGCTTTCATCCAACATTCATCTTTACAAGCTTCAATTACTGATGTCGATTCAACTCGAGAAATTAAACATACCTCATTAGCTGCCAACCATCTTTTTGTCATCACTCCTTTTTTTTTGTCTCCAATGATATGATCTTCTAAATGATTCAACCTTACATACCTAGGAGTCTTCTGACTTTCTATTCCTCTGCCCTGATCTTTAGTTACTGTTGAATGTTCTGATACTGTCAGAGTAATTGCTTCAACATTCTGCTCTGGTGCAGGTGCTACCGGTTTAGTTATGATCCTTACCACTGTCGGTTCCTTCTCATAACTGATTTGACTTATGATCTACTCATCCACCTTTACATTTGTGCTCTCCACAATTCTCTGCAATCTTTTGTTATAACATCTATATGCTTTACTTTCATTAGAATAACCAAGAAATATTCCTTCGTCACATATAGGATCAAACTTTCCAATGGAATCATCTCTTTTGATATAGCATTTACTACCAAAGATTCTGAAATACTTGTATACACCTAAAAATGGTCTGAAGATAGTTAATTAAATATGCAGTTATTTTATTAATTCCCCTTCCCAATTAATTGAATTCACAAGCAATTTGATTAATTTCTCTATTCATCTACTAGCTAATAAATCTACATGATATATTTACATATTTCATTTCATATCCCCCTTTGATTAATTAATTCTAAATTAATTAATGTCCCCCCATATAAATCAATTCTTCTAATCCCTAATTAAAATTAACAAGCTCAAGTTTCTTGAGATTAATTATCATTTTCCAAATTATTTGAATTTTTAAATTCAAATGAGCACATGGATCCTAACTTTTAACCCCCTAACCTAACCATCCCCTAACTTAACCCATTCCACCTAACCTTGGGTTTAACTAACCCTATCCTATCTTGCACATTCTAACTTCCTTATCCTAACCTCCCATGGTGTGGATATTCTCCCCTTGAGACACATGGCACTTTTTCCACATGTCTCTCTCCTTGGACACTTGCCCTCTCATGAGCAAGGCTCCTTGACACTTTTCACCACAGAGATGACAAATGTCTCTTCCTCCAACCTTGTCTCCAACTTCCTCAATCTTGGCCCTTGATATCTTCAGATCAGATTTGGACCTTTGATTCTTGCCACCTCAGCTTTGGCCTTGGAATTCCTATAAATACCCCTCATTTTGGAGCAATAAGGATCCTTTGCATTCATAGCTTTAGCATCATTACTATAGGCAATTTTAATTTCAATCATCTAGTAATTAGCATTTTGGATTAATCATAGCAATGCATTTTATATCATTTGCATAATCAATCATGATCAAGTAACTACTCAATTCTTGAGTTGCCACTTTGGAGGTCATTGCTCTGCTGAGATTCAATCAATCCAACACCTTCAAGGTCCTCAAGAATAGAGGAAAATGGGACATTTCAAGGAGGGCTTATGGTTTGCATTTTTAATCTAGTTTTCAATTAAGCTTTTCATTTATGTTTTATTATCTCATTATATGTGTATGCCTTCTTATATGCTACATTTTTAGCTTCACATTAATTGGCGCCCACCATGGGGCCTATCCCCTTTGATCTTTAACAAGTTTGCTTGTAGAAAATTTCATTGATAGGTTGATTAGCTCTTTCAGAGTGTAGATTAGCTCTCTTGGGCTCCTGAATCGCGTTCTTGGACTCTTTTGTAGCATTCTGACACCTCAAATGGCATTTTTGGGAGACTTCTCAACTCTGCTTTCATATTTTTCTATACTTTAGCACTTTCAGTCTGTACTTTAGCATTTTTGGTATCTATTGTGGCATTTTTGGTACATTTGCCAACATTTTCGGTCTATTTGACAACGTTTTTGGTGTGCAGAACACCCTTTTTCATATGCAAAACAACATTTCTGGTGTGCAGAGTAGCATTTTGGGTCCATTTGCTAGCGTTCTTGGCACATATGATGGTGTTTTTGGTCAATTTGATGGCATTTTCAGTTTTTAATTGATTTTATAAATATTGTATGTTGCATTCCTTATTTTTGCTTTTGGACTGTCATTTTCCTAAACCTAGTTTGCAGATTATTGGTTTTGCAGGTACTTATTTCGTTGTGAAAGACCAGAGTCATAAACTATTTTGCCATCAAAGAATGCAATATAAACTACTAACTTTGTTTGCAGCCGCGAGATTTTGCACTTATTTTTGTTAAATTAGGCACATAGACTAATTACAATGGAAATTAACAAACATGTCTTATGTGTTTTGATGATAGGTGAGTATTCTCTCACCTTTCTTAGGTAATCAGAAAGACAGACTCATCTTTTGCTTTCAATAGTGCATATCTTTAGTGGGCCTGCCCTCCCGAGGAGCCTATAAGGCCAAAGCCATTAAGGTCAGTGAGAGGGGAACAACCCAAGTGAGAATGGCTAATGCCAAATACTCCAACCCACTATAAAATAAACATGATTTGATGAAAATCAAGTCAACGACAGTGCTCAGGAATAGCTCTCCTCCGTACCTTCGAGTATATCAAACCTTGGTTTTCAAGTCTAGGAGACCTCTTAATTGAGTTTATACCCCAATGCGTCGAATGAATCCCTTACTAGTTCCAATGAAACTACCCGGTTTACCTCCAAACAATATTAAATTCTTAGTGCATGGAGGGGAAAGAATCTCTCCTTAAGATACTCACCATATGTCCCTCTTGAGCATATGTGCGAACTCTCCTTTTGAGACCTTATTGCTAGGCTCATAATGGGACTCCACTAGCTCTCGCAAAGGCAAAAACATGGGCGCCCTTTAGGGGGTGACAAGGTTGTGTGAGCTGACAGGGTACCAAGTTGTGGGCTAAGAATTAATAATGAAGACAATCTCCTTAAGATAGACTGATTGATGTGTTTTCAACTGTTCAAAACCCATGAAAAATTAGGCTTTCTTTAAATCTTCTTGAACATACACTTTATGTGTCCTTTGGGACAAAAATATAATTTGATTTCTATGTTTGTAAGTCAAGTCAAGATCTCATCCATTGAAATAAAACAAACATTGAAAACTCAAATTTCAAATTGTCGAATTCACAAGTTTCACAGCAGATTAGCTCTTTCAGTCCAAACAGTCGCATTCATAGTCAAAACAGGTCGCATCTACGGTCCAAATAATCGCATTCACAGTCCAAACGGTCGCATTCACAGTCCAAACAGTAGCTTTGTTGGTCCAAATAGTCGCACCTACGGTCCAAACAGTCGCAAATACAGTCCAAATAGTAGCTCTATCAGTCCAAACAGTCGCACCTACGGTCCAAACAGTCACATTTCCAATCCAAACGTCAGGTCTCTTGGTATGAATGTTAAATTTCTCATATTTCAACATTAACTCTTCGAGGTTGAGCACATTAGAGTTTTTGGTCTAAACAACAGAGTTCTTGGTCTAAACAGCAGAGTTCCTAGTCTAAACAGCAGAGTTCTTAGTCTAAACAGTAGCTCTCTTGGTCTAAAGGTCAGCTCCCTTGGTCTAATCAACAACTCTTGTGAGTTGAATGTCAAATTGCTCATGTTGCAACATTAGATCTCCTAGTTTGTACTTGTTAGGTCTAAATATCAGTTCTCTAAGTCTGAAAATCACAAAGTTGGGTCAAAATTGCAATCTCCTAAGTTCAAACACTTAATTTGCTAAGTCTACACATCATTATTTTGGACTTTAGATTCACTGCATTCCATAATAGCATTTATGGTCTATTTCTCAGCATTTTTGGTTAGTTTGTCAATGTTTTTGGTCCATATAACAGCGTTTCTAGTTAGTTTGTCAACATTTCTGGTCCGTATAGTAGTGTTTCTAGTCATTTTGTCAGCGCTTCTAGTAAGCTGCATCGAAATCAGAAAACAAAAACAACCCATTTCTCAGACAGTCAAACATAGAGACTAGGTCATCTTCGTGGGTCATTCAATCAGTTTATCTTCTGTCAAAACAGATTCAAGAGCTAGACATGCTAAAGGTTCTCAAGTATTCACCTCAAACAAGTTTAAAGATCTAACACCTTAAAGTGCCACATCACATTTTATTTGATAAACTAATCATTCAAACATAGTTTCTCATTAGGATCTATCATCCTTTATCATGAAACTACAATGCTTGATTAGAATAACCTCATTCTTTATCATAGGATATATCGTTCTTATTGAACTTGGTCATATCAAAAATCACAAAATTTGCACTCCAAAACTAAGATCGAAAAAATTGCCAACAAACAAATACTTGAAAAGATCATTTCCTCAACAATTGATCACTTAGTTTTGGCACATTACTCAAGATTTAAATCTTGCAAAAACATTCAAAACACATGTATGCCCATTCTAACCAGGGCTCAAAGATGAAATATTGCAGAAATAGAAACAGAAACTTTTGAAATAACTGAAGATTATAGAAACATGGAACACGAAGATGAAATACAAGTTGAAGAGGAAATAACAAAACAACATGTCAGAGACATCAAAAAAGATCCTCAATTCGATAAATATATGTAGAAAATATTGGAGGGAGAAAAAGAAAAATATTTCCTAATGTTAGCAAAATCTGGTGCTACACTCCCCCAAGATTTTGATGTGAACAAATTGACACAAAAGAGAAGTGACCCCCCCCCCCCCTTAATAACGAATAATATGAGGATATTTTTTGTCTCAAAATCAATGACACGTCAGTTCCTAGTAACACCAGAACCAATGAGGAAACTTGCATTCCCAAAACGGATGACATAGAAATTCTAAATAACGTTCAATCCAATGAGGATACAAGAAGGGGTAGAGATGATACAAGAAGAGATCAAGATCCTCCTAGAATGCAAAATCATGGTTATACAAGAACAAATCATGTTGATAATCCTATCACAACTCTCACACAACAAATACAAACACAAATTCAAGATATGCAGAGAGGAAATGCTAGAAGATACTCACTTCAAGAAATTTATCCTTATCCATTCGACAAAAATCTAAACATGATACCATTTCCTATAGGTTTTGAAACTCCTAGATACGAAAAAATATGATGGAAGCACTGACCCCCAAGATCATATACAAGAATTTTGCACAATGAGTATGGAGTTTGCACATGAGGATACCTACTTGATGAGATATTTCCAAAAATCTTAACTGGACTAGCTATGGAATGGTTCTCCAAACTTCCATCTAGAATCGGATCATTCTCAGAATTGATGGATAAGTTTGTTTCACAATACTCTTACAACATACAACATGAAGTAACAATGCTAGACCTATGTAACATCAAACAAAAGAGTGGAGAACCTTTCATGACATTTTACAGAGATGGAGATGGTTAGCTTCACGATATCCTCATACAGTGCCAGAGTATGAAAAAATGGACATATTCATCAACAACCTAAATGATCAAATGAGTTATCATCTAAAAATGCAAAGACATCAAATTTTTGGAAAGATGATTGATAATGGAATCATAATGGAGGAAGACATGATAAAGAAGGGTGAGTTGAAAATATACAAAGAAGGAGTTCACCCTCCTAACAACACTAACAACAACAACAATAATAAGCCAAAGTTTTGGAATAGAAATCGTAATGTAGTCAATGATGGGATAGTGGATAACAACAATGTGAAACCAAAACAACCAATTTTTAATTTATCCAATCACTCAACAACGGCTCAGCAAAACAACAATCACCAAAAAGCAACTATCAAAAATTTCTTTCAAAGGCAATTTACAAACATTGGTGAACCCCTTGGATCCGCATTAAAAACCCTTCTCGCAAACAAATTGATTAATTTACTAGAAGAAAGAAACTTTGAACCAAAGGTCAAACCTTCTTGGTGGAATGACAACCATTATTGTGATTTCCATCGAAACAAAGGACACCAAACAAATGCTTGTCAATAATTAAAACATGTCATCGAAGATTTGATTGATAATGGAGTGATAACTGTGGATGGACATACAACAAACGAATCTCACACAACTTTCAAAACTCCGCTTTCTAACTATGAGAAGGGTGAATAATCAACAGTGCAGAATGGCAAAGGTAAAGAAAAGGTAAACTATTCTCATGCATATGACAATGTGGTAAATGTGCTTGTGGTTAAAGAGAAACAACATCAAGAACTCTCTCATGTTCACATGAAGAAAAGCCAAAGTGGTTTTTCCAGGTCCTACAACAAACATGTCATCCACTACAAAACAATACAATCTAGTGGATCAATTACAGAAAACACCTGCACAAATATCCATCTTAGAACTTTTAAAGCTTTCACCTGCACACAAATAAATTCTAGAAAGAGCATTAGTCGATACAACAGTGTCCAAAGATCTTGATATAGATCAATTCCAAATCATGGTGGGACACCTCACAACCCCTCACTGATTATCATTTACTGATGAAGATGACATGTCCTTGCAACATCCCCATAACACTCCCTTGCATATTGAAGTCCTCATTCACAAGACGCGTGTTAAACGTGTCCTAATAGATGGTGGAGCTGGCTTAAATATTTTCTCATTGAGTCTTGTCTATGCTCTACGTTGTTCAGAAGATGCAGTTTATCCCCGAAAAAAGATCAACATCAAAACATATGATGAAGAAGAGCGTTCCTCTAAAGGAATTGTGATATTACCCATCAGAGTGGGACCTTTGCAAAAAGACACAGCATGCCAAGTTCTAGACTTGGACTTATCATACAACATGCCCTTGGGAAGACCTTGGATACATGACATACAAGCTGTTCCATCCACATATCATCAGTGCCTAAAATTTCCCTACAACGGGCAGGAAATCTTGATCTCAGCAGATTCAAATCCATTTCAGTATTTTAGTAATCTCAAAACAGCTCAAGAAGTCATTGTTCCTCATGATAGGGAGGCATCATCTTCAAACACACAAACTAAAGAAAAATCATTTGCCTCAAATTTGTCAAGTATGGAAAAACAAATTCAGCTAAGAGATCGAGGGAACGAAGAATATTCAATATCGCAATTACCACTTTCTCCTAAATCCTATGGAAAACCATCAAACTCTAACAACAACCAATTGTGAAACATCTTCCAATATTTGGTGGAGCATTTGTTAGTGCTGGAACCTTATCAGAGGAAACAAAAGACAAAGATGTGCTACATTGGCTATACAAAGATGAAGAAGTCCAACAAAAGATCAACAATGTCAGAATACCCACTGAAAAGTATGGAAAAGGATTTAACATTCGTCAAAAAATGGGATACACTGGAACAGGTCCTATAGGAAAAAGAAAAGAAGGTATCTCAGAACCTATCCAACCTCATACTCAGCAGGCTACAGACAAAGCAGGCTTAGGGTATGGACAAGTTACTTTAAAAGAAGACACATTGTCTAACCAACAACAAGAAGAACATGAAAACAAACAAGAACAACTTGCAATTGAAAGGGAAGAAGCATTTGCAAAGCAACAAGCACAAGCAAACATGAAATGGAAAAAGAGGCAATCTTCTAATCAACAAGAGAAACACGCCAATGATACCTCCCAAACAAAATTAAATCTTAATCAAAACGAGAAAGAAGCTAATACAAGTCAAGGAGAGCTCATATCAAAGTTGACAGAACTCAATCTCAGTCCAGAAGAAGTTGAATATGAAAGAAGAAAAGATATAGCAAGAAAAACAAAAGAAACACATCAAAAGCTATATGAACAAATTTGTAGATTGCAAGCTACAAGTGAGACAGATTCTGATGAATGGGAATGGGATTCCTATCATTTTGAAGAATCGGCTGAAGAAAATTACTTTGAAGAAGATGTAGGAGTTGATGTAGTTCACATGTATGCAAGGCAAACGTTAGGAACTAGACCACTTGAATTAGAATCACATTCGGTTGACTTGGACTTAATTGAGGACGATCAAGAACTCCTTATGTGAGGTCATTATAATGAGGGTACTGTTCTAGATATTGATATACATATCAAAAACTTTGACATATCTATCATGACCCTTGATACCCTCGAAACATCTCAACCGGAGGACCCCTTACCTCCAATCCACCCTAAACTTATTGATTGTGAAAATGAAGGACATATTGCCATTGATACCTTTCCGAATGACCATGCCATATCCGTATATCTTAATGTAATCAAACCCGCAACAACTTTCACCAGGAATTTTAGCAACGCATCTTCTAGTCAAGTCGGTGCCAAATCTCCCAGTTGCAAAAAAGGAAAATAAAGAAAACAATATTAGGTCTAATGCTGAAAACCATTTCTTGGCAACATTAGATCAGGAAAGAGTAAAAAGAAAGGACACATCTAATGGTGAAAACCTCCTCAAGGGACCAGAAGATGGGAGATTTGACACTTTACCTGAGTACTATCAAGAAAGGTCATCAATCTTGATTGAACCAATACAGGTAGTTAACATTGGGACAACAAAACAAACAAAGATCCTACATACAACAAATTCTGTCAGAAGAAGAAATGCAACAATATATGGAATTCTTCAAATGACGGCAAATCAATTTTGCATGGTCATATGCAGACATGCCAGGATTGGATCCAGATCTTATTATGCACCACTTAAATGTCAGTCCAGGAGCTAAACCAATCAAACAAAAATTAAGGAAGATGCATCTACATATCGCTCTCCTGGTCAAAGCAGAACTAAAGAAATTACTGGATGTAGGATTCATTAGACCTGTAGCATATCCTGAATGGGTATCAAACATCGTTCCTATTTCAAAACTAGACAAAAGTATCAGAGTATGCACAAACTTCAGAGATCTTAATAACGCATGTCCAAAGGATGACTTTCCTTTGCCTAGCATTGACATCATTATAGATTTAATGATTGGACACTCTATGTTTTCTCTAATGGATGGTTTCTTCGGATACAATTAGATTAAAATAGCACCTGAAGATCAAAAAAAGACAGCTTTCACATGTCCGTGGGGTACTTTTTGCTGGAACGTCATGCCTTTTGGACTAAAGAACATGGGTGCCACATATCAAAGAGCTATGAAAATGATATTCCATGACATGATGCATACATTCATGGAAGACTATGTGGATGACATCTTGGCCAAATCATACAACAACGAATAACATATAGAGATACTGGAAAAGATCTTTGACTAGTTAGAACAGTACAAGCTATGGCTAAATCCTATGAAATGTGTCTTTGGTGTCACTTCAGGAAAGCTATTGGGATATATTGTTTCAGCTAGAGGTATCGAAGTAGATCTAGCTCAGGTCAAAGCAATCATGGAAATGGCATCTCCTAAGAATATAACTCAACTCAGATCACTCCAAGGAAGACTCTAGTCAATCAGAAGATTTGTTGCTCAACTAGCAGATAAATGTCAACCATTTACTCATCTATTGCATAAAAATGTTCATTTCAAGTGGGACCATCAATGTGAGGACACATTCAACAAGATTAAGGCATATCTCATGCAACCACCCGTCCTAATGTCACCAATTCCAGGAAAGTCTTTGTTACTCTATGTATCGACCACTGAAGTATCATTAGGAGTTCTACTTGAACAATAGGATAATGAAGGAAAAGAATGGACCATCTACTACATCAGCGGAACACTAGTGGGATATGATCTCAACTATTCCCCAACAGAAAAAGCATGCTTGGTGGTGGTTTTTGCTTCTCAAAAATTAAGACACTATCTACTATCTCACTCCATCAAGTTGATAGCTAAAATTGACCCATTGAAGTATTTTCTCAACAAGGCAACATTGACAGGATGATTAGCGAAATGGATCATGATCCTGAGTGAGTTTGATATTGAGTATGTGGACAAAAAAGCTATCAAGGGACAAGTCATTGCTAACCAACTAGCCAAGGAACTGCTTCAAGATGATTGTCCTTTACACATTGAGTTTCCCGATGCTGATATCCTAACAGTCACCACAAAAACATGGAAATTATACTTTGATGGTTCATATACACAACATGGATCAGGAGAAGGTATTCTATTCATCACACCACAAGGTCATACAACTCCAAAAGCATACAAATTAAGCTTCCCATGCACCAACAACACAGTAGAATATGAAGCTTTGGTTACAGGTATCAAAATGGCTATAGAATGGAACATTACACAACTCCAAGTCTTTGGAGACTCTCATCTTGTCATCAATCAAATTAATGATGATTACCAAACAAAGGATGACAAATTAATGCCTTACAAAAAGATGGTTGATGATTTCAAGAAGTATTTTGTTGAAATAACTTTTGAGAAAATTCCAAGGAATGACAACAAAGCAGCAGATGCCATGGCAACACTTGCTTCTCGACTTCAAATACAAGAAAATCAACAGCGTTATGAATTCCTGGTGGAAGAGTTGTTTTACCCTGCTCATAATTGTCCTGATTCCCAAACTATCTATCACCTTGTTGGGCATGATTCCTCCCGCTATGGCCAAACTTACACATACCTGAAAGATAACACCCTACCTCCTAATTTATCAAAGAACCAAAAGAGAAACTTTATTCGCCAATCCTCCCATTATACTCTTGTCGCAGATACCCTATTTAAACGACATCTAGATGGTACTCTTTTAAGATGTCTCGAACAAGAAGAATCTGAGAAGGCCTTACATGAAGTCCATAATGACATTTGTGACACTCATTCAAGTGGTCTTACCCTTTCGAAAAAACTCATACGCTTGGGCTATTATTGGCCAACTATGGAACGAGATTCTTTTCAGATAGCTAGAACATGCAAACAATGTCAGATCCATGGGAATTTGATTCATGCACCAACACAAGAACTTCAAGCTTTGGTAACATCTTGACCTTTCTGCCAATGGGGTCTTGATCTAGTGGGAAAGATAAATCCTTCTTCATCCAATGGTCACAAATTCATCCTTGTAGCTACATAATATTTCACAAAATGGATTGAGGCAATACCTCTCACAAATATCACAGGAAAACAAATTGTTGCATTTATCTTGAATTATATCATTTGTTGCTGTGAAATGCCCATGACTATTATCACTGATAATGGGCGACCGTTCAAGAATCAAGATGTACAAGAGCTATGTGAGAAATTCAAGATCCAACACAAATTTTCTACACCCTACTATCCACAAGGGAATGGGCAAGCAAAAGCATCAAACAAAACTATTTTGAAAATCCTCAAAAAGATAGTGAATGATGGTACCAGAGATTGGCATATTCAATTGAACCCTTCTCTATGGGCCTACCATACCAGTATCCGCACACCAACAGGTGCCACACCTTTCTCTCTTGTTTATGGATATCATTAAAATGTCTTATCCCAGATGAAGAACAACGAGTATCTAGATTGCAGGAGTCAGAATTGATCCATGAATGAAGACAAAATATCTTTGATCATTTAAAGGTATATCAGCAAAGAATGTGCCAAATTTATAATCACAGGGTCAAACCACGAATCTTTCAAGTTGGGGAACTAGTACTAAAGGAAAATCCACGAAACCAGTCAGATCGAGAAAAGAAAGGAAAGTTTGAACCAAACTGGTTAGGTCTGTTTGTGGTCACAACAATATTTGGGTCAGGAGCATATCAACTATCAACACAGGATGGGGATCAGCTTGATGAACCCATCAATAGCATGCATCTGAAGAAATTTTATGTCTGAAAAAATAGAAAAATGCAAAAACAGTGAAAAAGCAGAAAAATCCAATAATAATGAAAAAGTAGAAAAATCCAAAAATAGTGAAAAAGCTGGAAAATACAAAAACAGTGAAAAACAATGAAAAATAAAAACAAAACAAATCAAATATGATAAAAAGTGCAATAAAAACAGATGGTGAAAACCTGGTAAACAGATGCTATATGTCAGCTAGCTCTTCCATCTATTGGTTCATGCATCCTTCCACTTGCATTCTTTTCCATCAGCATTGTTCATATCCATCATAAATCCTTTGTACATACGTAGGCATCCCAAGTGATTTCTCACCATGGTTTGGATCATTGTATATATCATAATAAGTTTTGTTTATAGACTGGGGGCAAAAGTTTCGATCATTTTGAGCTTAATCAAACAGGTAGAACAACAGTTAGAAAACACTTGTCAAGCGAAAAAACTAAGACACATCCAACGTTGAACATAAGATCACATTGTCAAACCATCAGTTATCACATATCAATGGATGATATATCTTGACTCATGATTTTAACACTTTGACAATAATGGTTCAACTATTTTATTTTCATTCTCGCTATCATGATTTCTAAGTAACTCCAGGATGTCTTTGACTAGAGGAACAAGGAAGGAACATAATATTTTTCTTGTCTACTGTCTATAAATTAATCGTTAATATGTGCAAAGTTGTCTCAAGACATGATCATCAGAGTATCATGGAAGACATTGTTGGTATTATGGATGTGTTGCATTGGTTTTTTCATTGATGTCAACACTTATCAACACTTATCCTTCTGGAGATCTTTGGTTATGCTCACCGGCAAGTTCAGTGACTTATACACAGTCACCGGTATATTGTTCACTGGTAGGTTATATTGTTCACCGGCATTGAGGATGACTTGTTATCATCTAGAGATCACTTGGTTATGTTGAAAACATGGTTTGGACACTTGGTTTTGGTATTTTGGTTATTGGTCTAATTGGGTTGACATATTTGTTGTTACCAGCAAATTGGTCTAGGTTATGGACCGGCATGCATTATCTATTCTAGATTAGCACGACACGTTATGGAGATGATTTAATCAATTGGATATTGTTGTAATTGTATTGAGCTGACATGATGCATCGCATCTTGACTTATCTGTAATTGATTTTATTGTAATATTCTTTATTAGCTGACCTACACATTTGGTCTTAGGTTTTGGTATATATGTAAGATCTCATTTGTGAGATGATGAAGAAAAAGAAAAGAATAGAACAGAGAGATGGTATATGGTTATGGTATTGTAACATGGTATGTGTGAATATTGAAGATCATATGAGCAGACCATAGAGAAGGTGATTATCAGAGCTTAACAAGCACTAAATCCAGCATTGGAGATGCTACTTTGAACAGTACATTATCATTGGATTTAATCATCCAATTGTAGTTAGTGTGACTCCTGTTTTGTGATTGAGCAATGAGCTCTAGGTGGTTGGCCTTTACCCCATTTGTATACACATACTATCTGCAGTAGTATCATTTGATTGTGGGTAAGGTTTTCCACCATTGTTTTTCCCCTTACAGGGTTTTCACATACAAATCTCTATGTTATGTGTTGTGGATATTGTTTCTCTTTCTGTTATATGCATTGAGTTTCATCGATATTAATATTAACTATTAATCTGTCAACCGACATTAAGTTTGGTTTACCGATATTAAGTATCAAGTTTGATTAAGTTATATTTGGGTTGAAATTAATTGACAATTGATTCACCCCCCCTCTCAGTTGCTTCTGAGTCCTAACAGACATTTCAGACTTGCATATAGGAATGGTTAATATTACCTGCTTTATGCAAGCAACACTCAGATCATCCTGGTTCAATTATACCTCGATGCTTGTGCTAACTTGCAATATCAAAACCCAATAAAGTAGTGCTCAGGTCATCATGATTCAATTATACCATTGATGTTTGTACTCACTTCCCACATTTTAAAGGCTCAATGATGAAACAAAGCAATGACTCCATGACTGGTCCGATCGCCGCATTGCATTTCATTTTGCATGGGATCACAACGCTCATCTTTTTCAAGGCCAAAGACTAACATGGTGTTATCTCTCTTATTATGTGATTAAGTACATTGGACAATAACAAAAATAATCAATTCATTCATCTTGCATGATAAGTTAGTTCATCTCATGTAACCATTGCATACTAAGGCAACATTCATATAAAGCATCCAATCATTCATTCATTTAGTTAGATCATTGCATGGCATTCATCTAATATCAAATCATATAAAGTAGCATCATTGCATTGCATTGCATCCATCTCATATTAACATGCATGAGAAAATCAGAAAAATATCATAAACATAGAAAGCATTGCATTGTGCATACATCACATAGTGCTTATAAGAATCACCGTGTTAGGCCCGGAGACAACTAAGAGGGGGGGTGAATCAGTTGTCAACTAATTTTAAACCAAAAACAACTTAACCATCTTAATGCTTAATACCAGTAAACCAGTTAAGTATGTCGATAGACAATGTTAACAGTTAATAGCTATACTGGTAAAGATTAAAGCATGAAACATAAACACAAAGTCATCCACAATACATAACACCAATATTTATATGTGGAAACCCTGTAAGGGGAAAAACCATAGTGGGAAACCTTACCCACAATCAGATGATACTATTGTAGATAGTAAGTGTACATAAATGGGGTATGCACATGTAGAAAGGCCAACAACCTAGAGCTTACTGCTCAATCACAAAATGGGAGTCACACTGACTACAGTTGGATGGTTAAATCCAATAAGAATGTACTGCACAAAATAGCATCTTTATATGTTGGATTCAGTACTGGTGTAATGCTGATATGCTTTCACAAAAACCTAGCTTCACCTTCAAATGATGTCTTCGTGTATAGCTCTACTTAATCTCGCATATGCCTTCACACAATTCTTTTTTGCATTCCACACTTGATCTTACAATTGAGATCTTACATTTATACCATAACCTAAGACCAATTTTAGTAGGTCGACTCTACAAGATATTACAATAAAAACATTTTACAAACAATATAATATCCGATGCGATAACTAATTGAACATGTCATCTTAATGCATTTACAACAATAATTAATCATTTCCTTAGTGTGCCATGCTAATCTGAAAAAGATAAACCTGGTGGTGTAACCCTAGGTAACCTTGGACCTATTTGTCGGTAAAAGCAAATATGCAAATATGAATATACCAATGAACAAAGCTCCAGGACAAGATGTCCAAATGATGTCTTCGATATTACCAAGTGTCTTCCACATAATTCCGAGCGTTTGTGATCATTATATCTTGCCGGTGAACCATATACCAGTAACAGTGTAATAGTTACTTGTTTGCCAGTGAATGTTGTTGGATCTCCAAAGTGCTAGTGTTTTAGTAGGTGTTGACATCAATGAAAAAACCATACCAAAATACCAACAATCTCCCCCTTTGGCATTGATGGCAACACAAGATGGAAAAACCATCAAAGTGCCAAAACAGAAATGCCAAGTATCAAAAACCAACAATCTCCAAAAAGATTATAACCAGAAATCAGAGAGTAACAATCTCTCCTAAACAACAATCTCTCCCCCTGGGAGCAACATGCGTTATGCAAAGTTTCCATACCAATCTTTCCAAAATATAATGTGTTTTTCCATAGATATCTCTCCCCCTTTGACATCAAATGCCAAAGTTACAATAATAAAATGTTCATATACAAAATACCAACTACTCCCCCTTAGAAGTAGCTTCCTCATCAAAGATCAGAGTAAAAGTTTTGTCTTTTAATTCTGCTGGTTGATGACAATCATCAACAATCTAAGTCTCTACCGGTGGTGGTATGACTCCAAGCTGACTTCTGAGATATTCAAAAGTCTCCTTAGGCAAAGGTTTTGTGAAAATATCTCCAAGTTGTTCTTTAGTGTTCACATAAACCAGTTTTATCTCCTTCTCTTCAACTTTTCCCTTAGAAAATTTAGTTTGATAGAAACATGTTTTGTTTTAGAATGTAGTACTAGATTCTTAGATATATCAATTGCTGCAGTGTTATCACAATATATGGTAATAGGTTCCTTGCATTTTATCTTTATGTCTTTCAACATTTGCTTAAGCCATAGTACTTGTGTATAGTTAGTTGTTGCTGCAACATATTCTGATTCTACTGTTGATAAAGATGTACAACTCTATTTCTTACTTAACCAAGAAACTAATCTATTTCCAAGAAAAAATGCTCCTCCGATGGTGCTTTTTCTATCATCCACATCTCTAGCCCAATTTGCATCTGTGTATGCACGTAATTCAAAGTTTTCATCTCTAGGATACCATAATCCAAGATTTATAGTGCCTTGTAAGTACCGGAAAATCCTTTTTACTGTTGATTCATGATTTTCTCTAGGATTACTTTGAAATCTTGAAACAATACATACTGCATTCATAATATCAGGTCTAGTTTGTGTTAAATACAGTAAACCTCCTATCATAGATTTGTATTTAGATGGATTAACAGGTGTAGATTCATCCCTTTGAGATAATTTGTCATTTGTAGTCATAGGTGTGCTTACCGGTTTAGAGTTCTCCATCCCAAATTTCTTTAGTAACTCTTTTAAGTATTTTGATTGACTCAATAATATACCTTTGTCAATTTGTGAAATCTGCAATCCTAAAAAGAATTTTATTTCTCCAATCATAGACATTTCAAATTCTTGTTGCATTTTAGTAGAAAATTCCTTACATAAACCATCTTCTCCTCCAAAGATTATATCATCAACAAATACTTCTATAATCAAGATGTCATCATTAGTTATTTTGTAATATAAATTGTTGTCTACATTTCCTTTGGTAAAATCAATCTTTAAAAGATACTTATCCAATCTTGCATACCAAGCTCTTGGGGCTTGTTTCAGTCCATACAGAGCTTTCCTTAACCTACAAACCATATCATTATCATTTGTTAAAGAAAATCCATCAGGTTGTTCAATGTATACTTCCTCTTCAAGATCTTCATTAAAAAATGCACATTTAATATCCATTTGATAAACTTTGTAGTTCTTGTGTGCTGCAAAAGACAAGAATAATCTATTTGCCTCAATTCTAGCTACCAGTGCAAAGGTTTCATTGTAGTCAATTCTTTCTTTTTGAGAATATCCCTTACACACTAGTTTTTCTTTATTTCTGATAACTTTACCATCTTCATTAAGTTTGTTTTTGAATACCCATTTGGTTCCAATTACATTTTTATCTTTAGGCCGGGGAACTAATGTCCAAGTATTATTTTTCTCAATTTGTTCTAATTCTTCTTTCATAGCTTTAGTCCAATACTTATCTTCACATGCCTCGTTAACATATGATGGTTCTAATTGAGAAATAAGACATACCTCTTCATTTGCCAATCTTTCTCTTGTCATAACTCCTTTAAATTTGTTTCCAATTATCTGATCTTTAGAATGATTCAATCTTACATACCGGGGTGTATTTGTTTGCTATGGTTCTTCAGTCATAGTGGAATTTTCAGATGATACCGATGTACCTGGATCTTCATTTTGTACCGGTGGATTCAATGTAGGTTCATTTATTAGAATTTCTGTTGCTGGTTTAGAATCTATGTACGTTGAAGTTCCTCTAAATTGTTCATCAATCTTTACATTTGTACTTTCAACAATTTTCTGTAATCTCTTGTTAAAACATCTATATGCTTTACTCTTAGATGAATAACCAAGAAATATTCCTTCATCACTTCTAGAATCAAATTTCCCAATATACTCATCTCTTCTAATATAACATTTACTTCCAAAAATTTTGAAGTCTTTAAGAGTAGGAGTATTGCCAAACCATAGTTCATGAGGGGTCTTACCGGTTTCACCTTTGATGTGAACTTTGTTGAATGTATAGACCGTTGTGCTGACTGCTTCTCTCCAATACACGTGGTAAATTTGCTTCTGATAACATACTTCTTGCTGCATCCAAGATAATTCTATTTTTCCTTTCAACAACTCCATTATGTTGTGGTGTTTGAGGTGCTTATAGTTGTCTTCTGATTCCATTCACTACACAGAATGTATTAAAGTTCTTAGATGTGAATTCTCCTCCTTGATCTGATCTTAAACATTTGATTTTCTTACCGGTTTCATTTTTAACCATTGCTTTGAATAGTTTGAACTTTCCAAGTGCTTCTAATTTTTCTCTGAAAAAAGTAACCCAACACATTCTAGAATAGTCATCAATGATTAGCATGTAATATCTATCGTGCCTTGTAAGCTTTTGGTTCTAGCTGGACCACATAAATCAGTGTGAATTAAATCAAGAGCATTATTTGATTTTTCTGGAATACTTTTGAAACTAGCTCTAACTTGTTTTCCAAATTGACATTCCTTACATATTGTATTCTGAGGTTTGACAATCTTAGGTAAGTCTCTAACTGCCTTAGTAGTACTGATCTTTACCATACAATCAAATTTTACATGACAGAGTCTCTTATGCCATAACCAACTTTCATCTATATGTGCAATCAAGCATGTCTTTTCACTGTTCTGTAAATGAAAGATATTACCTCTAGTCTGATTACCGATTGCAATTTCTAAGCCAGTTCTGTTCATGATTTTGCATTTTCCATTTTTAAATTGTAACTGAAATCCTTTCTCAACTAATTGACCAACACTTAAAAGATTATGCTTTAATCCTTCAACATAGTAGACATTGTCAGTGTTGTGCTTACCATCAAGAGATATTATACCCTTAGCTTTGATTGAACAGGCTTTGTCATCTCCAAATCTTACTAAACCTCCATTGTATTCATGAAAGCTCAAGAATTTACCTTTGTCTCATGTCATATGATGTGAGCATCCTGAGTCAATGATCTATTCATCCTTTACTTCAACTTTAGCTGTTAGGGCTTGTTCTACCGATTGAACAGTAGGTGCCAGTTGATCTTCTGTTATAGAAACAAAAACCCATCCATTGTCTATTGGATCCTCATCAGAATCATCAGTCACACCTTCATTTGCAATGTGACAAGATTTGTCTTTGTTTTTCTTAAATCTGTATCTCTGATATTCAGGATTAGGCTTGTATGTCCTTCTAGCTTCTTCTCTTAGTCTATCATGTCTATCAGGGCATATCAAAGCCATATGACCAATCTTATTGCAGTTAAAACATTTAAAGGGTGCTTTACCTTCATACTTACTTCCAATTGGACCTTTAGGCATTTTCCTTGCAAATAGTGCTTCAAGTTCTTCAAGTTCTTCATTTTCTTTCCTGCTTTCTTCAAGTTCTCTTGCATAAAAGGCTTTCCAATCAAATTTGTCAAATGATGGAGCAAATGATGTTGATGCTTTAAAGGCTAAATCTATCTTTATAGTAGCAACAGGACCAAATTCTTCAATTTCAAAAGCTAAAAGTTTCCCAATCAATGTATCCCTAGTTACTGATGTATTAGGCATTGTTCTTAATTCATTTATAGCAGTAACCTTCATTTTGTATGTCGGTGGCAATCCTCTTAAAACTTTTGAAACAATTTCATCTTCACTTAGAGTTCCTCCACAACATTTTATACCCAAAACAATTTGATTTACTCTTTCCATAAAAACAGAAATTCTTTCATCTTCTTCCATTTTCAGATTTTCATACCTAACCCGGAAGCTTTCAAGTTTTGCAATTTTGACTGTGGAATCTCCTTCATTCAGTGTTTCCAAATGATCCCAAATAGCTTTAGCAGTAGACCTATCAGATAGTCCCATGATCTACTGATCTGATAATGCGCTCAAAAGTGCTTCTCTTGCTTTGCAATCATTTTCTTCATCTTTAGTCAAGTTAGTTGGAGCAGGCTGACCTGGAGTAGTAGCAGTATAACCATTCTTTGTAACATACCAGATGTCCTTTCCAATGCAATTCAGATGTGTCTCCATTCTGATCTTCCATATCCCATAGTTGGTTCCATCAAGTTTAGGACTGTCCTTCCTGAAATAATTAGTAGACATTGGATCTCCTCAAGTTGTTAAACTTCTGCAAAAGAGGACTCTACTCTGATACCAATTGTTAGGTCCCAGAGACAACTGAGAGGGGGTGTGAATCAGTTGTCAACTAATTTTAAACCAAAAACAACTTAACCATCTCAATGATTAATACCGGTAACCCAGTTAAGTATGCCGGTAGACAGTGTTAACAATTAATAGCTATACTAGCAAAGATTAATGCATGAAACATAAACACAAAGTCATCCACAACACATAACACCAATATTTGTACATGGAAACCCTGTAAGGGGAAAAACCATGGTGGGAAACCTTACCCACAATCAAATGATACTATTGCAGATAGTAAGTGTACATAAATGGGGTCTGCACATGTAGAAAGGCCAACAGCCTAGAGCTCACTGCTCAATCACAAAATGGGAGTCACACTGATTACAGTTGGATGGTTAAATCCAATAAGAATGTACTACACAAAAATAACATCTTTATATGTTGGATTCAGTACCGGTGTAATGCTGATATGCTTTCACAAAAACCTAGCTTCACCTTCAAATGATGTCTTCATGTATAGCTCTGCTTAATCTCTCATATACCTTCACACAATTCTTTTTCGCATTCCACACTTGATCTTACAATTGAGATCTTACATTTATGCCATAACCTAAGACCAATTTTAGTAGGTCGGCTCTACAAGATATTACAATAAAAACATTTTATAAACAATATAATATCCGATGCAATAACTGATTGAACATGTCAGCTCAATGCATTTACAACAATAATTAATCATTTCCTTAGCATGCCATGCTGATCTGGAAAAGATAAACATGTCAGTGTAACCCTAGGTAACCCTAGACCTATTTGCTGGTAAAAGCAAATATGCAAATATGAATATACCAATGAACAAAACTCCAAGACAAGATGTCCAAATGATGTCTTTGACATTACCAAGTGTCTTCCACATAATTCCAAGTGCCGGTGATCATTATATCTTGCTAGTGAACCATATACCAGTAACTATGTAATAGTTACTTGCTTGCCCATGAATGTTGTTGGATCTCCAGAGTGCTAGTGTTTTAGTAGGTGTTGACATCAATGACAAAACCATACCAAAATACCAACACACTGTACATGTTTGTATTTGCATACCATCATGATCATATAGAATCCATAAGCATATAGAAAATAATGCATACATCATGAAAGTAACTACACAGCATAATCATATATCAAATAGAATGCATCCATTATCTCATAGGTCATGTAGAGCGAATAGGATCGACTGCATATCATATCATCAAAACAAGATCATTGTCCAAGGTACAATGATATCAAAAAAATATATGAGATACATCACAAATATATATCACAGGAATCATCAATATCTCATCACAAAAAGGTGTGTACATGAATGGATCAATGCCCCATATCAGTGTGACCACTAGGATGTAGAGTGAAACTCTGTCCTGATGCGGCAGGTATAGTAACACCAGTTGATACCCCTGTACCTGGGTCCCCACCTAGGGGATCTCTCTGAATTGGCCTTGTCACTCCTTGACTCTCAGTCTGGCTTTGTCCCGATCTCCTTCTCAGCTGTGAAAATCCTGGAGCCCTCTGATCAACATGAACAACAGAGAAGTATAAGGTCCTATAATACTCAGCCTCTTGGATCCCTTGGCACATCATCTTTAGGGAAGTCTTCCCTAAAATAGACTCTCTTGACAACTGTACCTATGCCTCAGCCTGCCAACACCTATCCCTAGCTGCATCTCTCTCGACTATGATAGAAGCCATCTGAGAGTCCCTCTCTACTAGTCGACTCTCTAGCTGCTGAACCTGAGCCTGTAAGTCTATAATCTGAGACTGCTACTAATGAGATGACATCCTAATGAAGATCCGTCAAGGTGCCTTTGCCTGTGGTTGCTCAACCTGTGATACTGTCATAGGTACCTGCTCAACCTAGGGAATCTCCTTCTCTAGGACCTGATGCCCCTGATCCCCTAGACCTGATCTCCTCCATCTGACCACCTAGGCCATCCAATATTTATATACATCTCTGGCAGATCTAGAACTACTAGCTCCTGGTGTGCCTATCGCTGCCACTGCCATTGCTGACCATCTCCCCCATCATCATCTCCCCCATCCCCCCCATCATCATCTCCTCCATCGCCATCTCCAACACCATGATCTCCTGCATCTCCTCCATATCCATTTCCATCTTTGTCACCATCTTTGTCTCCACCTCCTCCTCCCCTACCATCCCTCCATCGTCTAGGAGCTCTACGTCATAGTCTCTCATCATCCTCATCTAAAACTAGCTCTGGCTCATCCGGACATGTCAGCCTCAGAAACCTGTGTACAATACAATGCACGACGTACTCATTTGTCATCCCACTATCCATCACATCTGGAAGATAATCCCAATCCAGTGGCCCCAATGATCAAAACTCTACACATGCCTAGTCATATGAAATAGAAGGCCCCCAAGTAGCCACATCCAGTCTCCATTGAGCATAATGAGTTGTACCCTGTGGTATCCTCTGTATCCTATTGTACTATCTCAACACCCTCATACAAAGGAATTTCTCGATGACATAGGGTGTCGATCCAATCAGGTATCATGTTATGAATACATACAACATCTCCATTGCATCCTCGGTCCAAATCTCACAATCCCTGTATGGTCTCCATATCATAGTATCTAGATCATCCAAGGTCCGTCGCCAGTACTCCAATTTGCCCAGCTTTCACTGGACAATGATACCTAGATACCTGTCAGCATAAGGCCTGCCTATAGGTCTATCTATGTCAGCCAATGGTCATGTGACAGGCAGGTGCTCCTAGGCCCATATCTGAAGCACGGTTACCCCTGTTGATAATGCAACTGATCTTTGGTACACAACTCGGTGCAGGTCATGATACAAGTGCGCCAGCATGCATGACCCCCATGCAAATTGGGTCCCCTGTGTCACCATCTGCTCAAGAAGAAGACCCCATCCAACAGATAATCCCTTTGACCAATGATCAAGACAAAGGAAACCTCCAATGAATCTAGTGAGAATAGTGGGTAATGTGGCATAACCTAGCTCTAGCATCTCTTGCCACGCAATGTCATATCCGCCTATCTCATCATCCTTGAACACTCAAAAAAGTGCATCTGTCCCACCCCACTCGCTGAGATCGTAATACACTAGCTCGCCCATCACAAGGATGCGCAGTATCCGATATACATCCTTAGGTGTCACCGTCATCTCGCCCGTCAGCAAATGAAAAGTGTTATGCTCACTATGCCAACGCTCTGCTAAGGTTGTTAATAATCCTCGGTTTATCAAGGGTCGGGGCATGTTGAGAAGGGAAGATAAACCACACCTGCCAATGTGGTTTCGCTCTACCTGGCTAAGGTGGGGTATCAACATCCATGTCTTCGGGAAGTGCTCCCGAGATTGGAGAACACTAAAGTGCTCATGCAATCAAATCATTTCATCATATCAATTTCTTGATTTATCTATCTATCAAATCAATCTATCTATCGATCTATCTTGCTCAATTGAGATTTTTATCAAATCTTGTTGGGCCTCTATCAATGATGCTCATCTATCATGAGGTCATTATCAATCCTATCTCATCTTATGCTTACATCAAGATAATCAAAACTGATCATCAAATTTATCAATTAGGAGCGTCTAATTTTAGCAATTAGATAGCTAATCAAATCTTACCCTATCGAAATAAAAAATCAAATCAAATTGACAACAAATCCAACCTCTTTATCAAATCAATTCATCAATAATCAAAAAATTCAATAAATGGCAAAAAAAAATGACAAATCAAATCATTTTCTTCAAAAAATCAGCAAATCAGATCATTTTCTCAAAATCACCCAAATTGAAAAAATGCAAAAATTCTCAATAATCAAAAAAATCATCAAAAAATCAAAAGATCGCAAAAATCAAATGAAATCATCAACAAATCGTAAAATCTTGAACAAATCAACAAATCGAAAAGAAAAAAATTGCCGAATAAATCCAAAAATCGCCAAATAAATTCCAAAAATCGTCAAAAACTCCAAAAATCATAAAAGAAAATAAAATAAAAAACTCAAAATAAAATAAAATTGCAGGTCGGGTCTCCCCTCGCGTCGGTGGCACCCTTGGCACTGCCCATAGTGGAGGCAATGACATTGTGGGCGCCAATAGCGACACTAGTAGCGACGCCCGTGATGGCACCTACGGAGGCATCGACGGCTGCCGCCAAGGCGCCTCCACTCTCCAAAAATGTTTTTTTTTTTTAAATGGATTTTTTTTTCAAAAACGTGATGAATACATAAGTAAAATATTTTTTTGGGGGGGATACGACGAACATTTTTGAAAAATCCTACGAACCCATTTTGTAAATCAAAAAACCCATCTCAAAAATGTAATTTTTTTACAAACCCATCTGGTGAAATTGCTAAAAAATGATTTTTTATATAACTAGCTAAATTTTTCAAAAATCAACTAAAAATTTCACAAAGCTAGGTTTTCTCGAAGTACGTACCGGTGGACCATATGCTGGAGGATGCTCGTGTCGCTGAACTCGCTCAAACCTTTGTTGGTGGTACGAGATAGCCATTTCTTCCTCCAGAGCAAATTTTCTCAAACAACTAAAGTGCACAAATGAAGAGTGGTGAAAGGAATTCACCTTTTTAAACTCATAATGGGGCATTTAAGTGGGATTTTTATTCCACTGATTTTTAATCATCTAATCAACTAATCAACCTGGCAGGGCAGCATTTTCATATTTCTTATTGAGAAATGAATCGGATTGACTCTGAAAATCTCTAAAAATCAGAAAATCATTAAAAATCTAAAAAAAGAAAAAATTTCAAAAAAATTCAAAAAATTCAAAAATTATCCAATTCATCTCCCGAGGGGACATCCTCGCATCAATATCTATCAGTCAGCATCTAGGGCATCATATTGATATTTATCATCTCAAAAATCGAAACCGCATCAAATTTGCATCATATCGAGATTTATCATCTCAAATCAAATCGGTATCATATCGAAACCAAATCCGCATCAAATCAAGATCAAATCTGCATCTTATCAAAATCAATATCAGCAAAATTATCAATCGAGTTTTCTTTGAACCAACACGTCTTCACACATCGCTTCAAAGAGGGGCAAAATGTATACACCTAAAAATGGTCTGAAGATAGTTAATTAAATATGCAGTTATTTGATTAATTCCCCTTCCCAATTAATTGAATTCACAAACAATTTGATTAATTTCTCTATTCATCTACTAGTAAATAAATCTACATGGTATATTTACATATTTCATTTCATATCTCCCTTTGATTAATTAATTCTAAATTAATTACTGTCCCCCCATATAAAACAATTCTTCTAATCCCTAATTAAAATTAACAAACTCAAGTTTCTTGAGATTAATTATCATTTTCCAAATTATTTGAATTTTTAAATTCAAATGAACACATGGCTCCTAACTTCTAACCACCTAACCTAACCATCCCCTAACCTAACCCATTCCACTTAACCCTGGGTTTAACTAACCCTATCCTATCTTGCACATTCTAACTTCCTTATCCTAACCTCCCATGGTGTGGATATTCTCCCCTTGAGACACATGGCCCTTTTTCCACATGTCTCCCCCCTTGGACACTTGCCCTCTCATGAGCAAGGCTCCTTGACACTTGTCACCACAGAGATGACAAGTGTCTCTTCCTCCAACCTTTTCTCCAACTTCCTCAATCTTGGCCCTTGATATCTTCAGATCAGATTTGGACCATTGATTCCTGCCACCTCAACTTTGGCCTTGGAATTCCTATAAATACCCCCCATTTTGGAGCAATAAGGATCCCTTGCGTTCATAGCTTTAGTATCATTACTATAGGCAATTTTAATTTCAATCATCTAGTAATTAGCATTTTGGATTAATCATAGCATTGCATTTTATATCATTTGCATAATCAATCATGACCAAGTAGCTACTCAACTCTTGAGTTTCTACTTTGGAGGTCATTACTCCACTGAGAGCCAATCATTCCAACACCTTCAAGGTCCTCAAGAATAGAGGAAAATGGGAAATTTCAAGGAAGGCTTATGGTTTTCATTTTTAATCTAGTTTTCAATTAAGCTTTTCATTTGTTTTATTGTCTCATTATATGTGTATGCCTTCTTATATACTACATTTTTAGCATCACAATACTTAACTGTTGGTGTATGACCAAACCATAACTCATAAGGTGTCTTACCCATGTCTCCTTTTATATGAACTCTGTTGAATGTGTATATCGTTGTGCTTACAGCTTCTCTCCAGTAGACATGAGGTAGATTAGCTTCTGTCATCATAGTTCTAGTTGCATCCAAGATAGTGTTGTTCTTCCTTTCCACAACCTCATTTTGTTGAGGTATCTGGGGCGCAGACAACTATCTCCTTATCCCATTCATCTCACAATAGCTGTTAAATTCACCGGATGTGAATTCTCCACCCCGATCTGACCTTAAGCATTTAATCTTCAATCCTGTCTCTTTCTCAACTTTAGATTGAAAGTTTTTAAACTTTTCAAATTCTTCAGACTTCTCCCTTAGAAAAGTAATCCACATCATTCTTGAATAGTCATCAATGATTGGCATGAAATATCTATCACCCTGAAAAATTTTGATTCTGGCAGGTCCACACAAATTGGTATGAATAAGATCAATAACATCATTAGATTTGTCTTGTATACTCTTAAAAGTAGTTCCGACTTGCTTTCCCATTTGGCACTCCTTGCATACTAGATTATAGGGATTTGCAATCTTAGGTATATCTTTAACTGCCTTAGTAGAACTAATCTTCACAATGCAATCAAAGTTCACATGACACAACCTTGTATGCCATAGCCAACTCTCATCAATTTGTGCAATCAAACATGTCTTCTCATCAGAGTTCAAATGAAAGATATTACCTTTAGTCTGTGTACCAGTTGCTATCTCCAATCCAGATCTGTTGATAATCTTGCATTTTCCATCCTTGAACTGTAACTGAACTCCCTTATCCACCACCTATCCTACACTCAAAATATTATGCCTTAAACCTTCAACATGATTAATATTATCAGTTTTGTGCTTACCATACAATGATATTGTTCTTTTTCCCTTGATCATACATGCTTTGTCATCTCCAAATCTAACCAAACCAACAGCAAATTGTTGCAAAGATAAGAACTTCCTTTTATCTCTAGTCATATGATGTGAACATCCACTGTCAATTACCCATTCATCCTTATCTTTAATTTTAGCAGGAAGGGTCTTCTCTTCAGGTATCAGATCATTTTCTTTGATAGCCAAAAATACCCATTCCTTTCCATTGTCAGATCCACTAGCTGAATCTTGTACCGATTCATCATTAGAATCAGTCACACCTTCCTCATTAGCATAGTAGCATGATTTGTCTTTATTTCTCCTATACTTATGCTTGTTCTGATAATCATGGTTAGGCCTAAAAGATCTTCTAGCTTTTTCTTCAAATCTTGAATTCCTTTCAGGACATCTAGATACAAAAAGACCTATTTTATTACATGCAAAGAATTTAGAAGGTGATTTTCCTTCATACTTACTTCCTACGAGTCCTTTAGGTACTCTTTAGGCAAATAAGGCTTCAAGCTGCTTAAACTCTTCATCTTCTTTCTTCATATCCTCTAGTTCCTTTGCATATAAATCTTTCCAATCACTCTTATCGATAGATGATGTAGATGCATGAAAAGTAGGTTCAAATTTTATAACTCCAAAAGGTCCAAATTCCTCAAGATCAAAAGAAGATAATTTCCCAACCAAGGTATCCCTATTAACATAATCATTTGCCATAGTTCTCAATTCATTAATTGCAGTAGCCTTCATCTTATAAGCTAGTGGCAAAGCTCTTAATACTTTAGAAATAATTTCATCTTCGCTCAGAGATCCACCAAAACATTGAATTCCCAGAACAATCTCATTAACTCTCTCCATAAAAGCAGTAATCCTTTCATCTTCTTCCATCTTCAGGTTCTCATACCTTACTCGGTAACCATCAAGTTTAGTAATTTTAACAGTAGGGTCACCTTCATTCAGAGTCTCCAATTTGTCCCATATAGCCTTTGCAGTTGATTTGTTAGTTAGTCCCATTATTTGTTGATCAGAGAGTGCACACAAGAGGGCTTCTCTAGCTCTACAATCATTCTCAAGATCTTTATCCAGACCCGCCGAAGGAGGATTGCTGGATGTCGGATTAAAAAGTCTTACACCTTTCTTAGTGATCTCCCAAATCTCCTTTCCAAGACATCTCATATGAGTCTCCATCTGAATCTTCCATACCTTGTAATATTTTCCATCAAGCCTAAGAATTTCTCTCTGGAAAACAACTGCAGATGAACTCGATGAACTTGCACTATTAGACACCATAGGATCTTCCTCAAGCAGTTAAGCTTCTGCAAAGAGGACTAAGCTCTAATACCAATTTTTTAGACAGCTTAGATAACCAAAGGACCACTGAGAGGGGGGGGTGAATCAGTTGTCACCAGATTATAGAACTTTAAGCATTCAAATCCTTAATACCAATACACATAAACTCAATACCAGAATGCATAAACTAAATACTGGAATAATATATATAGAAATCAAACATAAACATAAATCTTATAACAGTTACCATCCATCCAGAACACATGACTCCAATATTTTTACATGGAAAACCTGGTAAAGGGAAAATCCACAGTGGGAAGCCTACCCATAGTCAGATAATACTTCTGCAGTAAGTATGTGATTATAATATGAAGGGCCTTACACATGCAGGAAGGCCAACAACCTAGAGCGCACTTCTCATCACAAAACAAGCCTCACTGACTACAAAAAACATCGAAGTATAGTTCCGGTTAAGCTCAATACCGGAGGCCTTAAACCTCTCTTACAAACCCAATTTGATCACCTATGATCAACCAAAACCTCTGCATATGTTTACATTATTCACACACAGATAATCCTATATCCCATAATCCCTTAAGCCCATACATATATGCCCATGATCTACAAAGAGATCTTACATCATATTTATACCAACCTGAGACCTAAACAATTAGGTCGGCTACCTAAAAGATAATACAATAAATTCATAACATAAACCCACAATCTAATGATCAACCAAGTCTTCTTAGGCCGAAAACAATGTAAACCAATCATTAAATCTCGTCGGTAACACATCGGGAACATCCTCCAACACGTTACATAAACCAGTCCATAACCTAGATAACGCCGGACCCAAAATAGGTTGCCATAAACCAAATCCAACACCACTGATCAATAGAAACATGAACAAGATAACCAATAGCATCTTGAAAGCCATCTAGAAGCCGCACCAACACCACTTATCATGTGTATCAAAAGATCTTCAACAAAGCTCTGCTGGTAAAACCCTTATCGATGACCAAAAGGCTTACTAGAACAAATGATAGCATCTGAGTCATCAAATCCCAAACCAATTGATTGTGATACATGTCTGAATAGCATGAATGATAGACCTAAACAAATACCACAAACCAAAGCATACCATATCAATATCATAAGCCAACCACTCTACCGAAACCAACCGGAAACTGGTAAACAACCAAAACTATCGGTGTTGCCATCAATGATAAAACATCAATTCCTCCAAATTGCCAACAGATGGGGGCAAGGATAAGTGTTCTCACACATGTATGAGCACATCTTGAGAAGAACAAAGAGTTGAGTTCAGTGTAATACTTGTGGAAAGGAGTAGGGACTATGAAAAGGGGGTTTATGGCATACATGTCGAAAGGGGAAAATGTAGGGTGGCTCTATGGGGAAGAGAAAATCTCACACATGTGTGAGCACCCCTTGGTCAAAGGTGATGTGCAGATGTTGAAGTGACTTGTGCGTGCAAGTCCTTCAAGAGGGGTTCACATGTAGAGTCACATGTGGATTTTGGGTAGATGTGCAGTATTTTTAATTTGAATAAACACTAATAGGGACTAGGCCTTGGGTTAATTATTTTAATGGGGGGATTAAGATGTGGATTTGTAGGAATCACTAAATTACCTAATTAATTACGATTAGGAATAAAGTTGGAATATTCCATAAAGGTGAGTTTGATTTATTAAAATAAATCAACTTTAGGATAAACGAAACATGTATAATTAATTAATAAATTAGTTATATATGTGGAAGGGGAAAATCAATTAAATTTAACTTAATTAATTTAGGGGAATAATAGGTTAAAAGGATTAATTAAATTAATCAAGGGATAGAGGATTAATTAATTAAATATTAATTTAATCAATTTTATGTGTCTACATCAACCTTCTCAAAATAACTTACAATGTCTTCTCCTTCTTCCATTCTCATGTTTTCATATCTTCTCTTAGCCGTTAACCTCTTTGTCATCTTAACTCTCTCATTTCCTTCATAGATGTCTTTCAACTTCCACCACACCTCATAAGCAGCATTCAAAGAGATAACATTAGTTAACGCAGTTTTTGATAATGCATTGAAAATAGCATACCTTTCTTTTTCATTTTCTTCATAGGCTTGAATCTCATCTGGACTATTAAGGCCATTCGTCGGTAGAACATACTTAGTCTCCACAACCTTCCAAGTGTTGTAACCTAGAGAAACCAAAAAACCTCTCATCTTCACTTTCTAGAAGCTATAATCAGATACTTCAAAGATAGGAATGGATAACTTGTGTGACATTGGATCAATATCTACCTCAAGTGGTTAAGATTTATATCAAGGAACCAAAGATCTGATACCAATTGTTGAATATCCGGGGCAACTGAGAGGGAGGGGGGGGGGGGGGTGGGGGTGAATCGGTTGACAATAAAAATTTCTTTTAACTTTAATTCACAAATCTAGAATGATTAACATAATTAACAAAACATGAGAGCACATGCACGAAACATATCACACACAAAATTTATGTGAAAAACCCAAGAAGGGAAAAAACATGGAGAATGCTAATTCTTAATATATAAACATCGATTAAGGTGACACCGGTTAAGGTGATTTTTAAAAAGGATAGCTCACTGACAAGGTGCTCACTACAGGTGGGATTACTTCCCTGAAAGGCTCACTATTGGTGGGCTCACTGCCCTGAAAGGCTCACCGCCAAAGAATAAAGAAAGATAAAGAGAATCCACCACAAAAACAAAGTCTTCACTGCCAGAACTACTTTCGGTAATAATCCGCAACACTATACTCACACAACAACTGGGTTCCTTCAATCTCACATGTCTTCAACACAAAAATCCGTATATCATCTCATCAATCCATACACCTACATATATTGTCTCCGAAAAAATATAATTCTTAATGTCGACTAAGACAAATATCTAAAATAGGTCTCTAACAAACATTCTGATGGTGGGAAGGAATGAGAAGTGGAGCATATTACACCGTTCCTCATTGAATCATGTCAACACGTTACATACATCACCAAAGGTGGACCCAAAACACATCCGCACACTATGTTACACATCTTCAATATCTAGTCCAAAATCTCGAGCTCTGGACCAATCTGGACCTAAAGATAGTATAGAGTCACATCTTTTGAAACACAAAACTCATTCGATAAGACTGGGAAACCTCCAAATGTACAACATGCCTTAATCAAACACTTCTGCTCAACATACCACATCCGGACCACAGGATTTGACATCAATGACAACACATAATATAATGCTAACAACCTTTGTGTTTTCTGGATGCTTTTAATCATTTGATTGCTTATTTTTGTCCTTTTGTGCCACTTTTTATTATCATATTTTTCTTTTTCTTTTTCTTTTTTATATTTGTTTTATTGCATCTAGTCCTAGTGATCGATTCCTTACATTGTCATAGTTATCCTTATCATTCATGTGTCAACATGCCTATGACATCATGTTTTTGGCACACTATGCTATTTCTAAGCTTCTTCTCTTTTCTCTGTTTTTTTCTTTGTGTTATTTTGTTGCTTGTATCCCTATTGTTCCATCCATCACACTATCATGGTTTTCCTCATCATTCATATGATGATGTGTTAATGATCTATTGTCTCTCTTAGATCACTAAGCTATTTGCAGCTTCTTTGTTTGTTTTTTAGTCCATATGCACATTGCACATCATCCTCATGATCCCTTACATCATGGTGCATAATGCTAAGTGCTACAACAAAATAAAGGTTGCTCTTTTCAAATGAAGATACCATGACAACATATTTCCATCAGTCATCTTCTTATTTAATCTCACCCATTATCCTAATCATGTGTCATCTTGTTGCATTACATTCTTTTTCAATTTCATCATCTAGCATGTGCATCCATGCAATCTAAAATATTATCATCTAGTCATCCTTGCGACATTAATCAATATGCCCAATCCTAGCCCATCATATAGTTTATCCTCATGGAATATACATCATCCGAACATGATTTCTCTCAAGTCATCTTTTATACACCATGACACATTTTTTCTATCCTCCCTTGTCTTTTCTTGAGAGATATAATGGTCTTTATTTTTTCCAACACCTCTATTGAGGGGGCATCACTTGCCATCCCTAAGTGATCGGGACAACTTTTTACCAAAGCTTCATTCTATCCCACGCTACCTTTTAATCTTCTTTGACACAATGTCAATTAGCTATATTATATCAAAGAGGGGCAAAATATAGTCACTTCAAAAAATTCATAGGCATAATCAATCAAATCCATAACCCACATCCTATTCCCATTATCTAGTTGATTTCATCACCTAGTATAATTCCCCTTAACGTAAGGTTCCATAATTAAATATTTGTTATTATTTAATTAAAAAGGTTTCTTCTCCTCATAATAAATCAAATAAATGAGCAAATAATTATCATATCCCACTTATTTTTCATCTCATGCATGTGGCTAAGATAATTAAGTAATATTATTATTTAATTGCCTACATTTTGTCAACACCATCCAAGAATTATGGGCACCTAAGAACACTTGTCCTTATGGTTACACTATTCCCTCCAACAAACCCAAGAATCTAGCCTCACTAGATGCACATGTTTCTTATTCCTCTCATAGTAAAAAAAACATTAAATTTAGTAAGTCAATCCTAACCAGTCCTTATGGTTCCACTATTCCCTGCAACAAATCCAAGAATCTAGCCTCACTAGATGCACGTGTTTCTTATTCCTCTCATGGCAAAAAGAAAATATTAAATCTAGTAAGTCAATCCTAGCCATTCACATTCTAACTACCTCCATCTTATTCATAAATTCCCTCCTTAATCTTTGGGAAATTCTTTCAACAATTATCCACCATGAGATATCTCTAAATTCAAGCATCCCCATCCACTTTTCATCCATTATCATTTGCAAACATCAAGAAAGTATGATTTGTTGGGCACATGCAATTTTAATGGCATAATATTGATGAGCAATAAATTTGATAGAATGGACTTACTTGATGCATTGATGCATGATGAAATTGACAAAATAGAATTGTTGAATGCATAATTATAGTTGTCCCAATAATAAATAGAATAATGAATTTATATACTTAAGGACGAGATCGAGACAACTAAAGAATTAATATAATCAACTCAACTACAATGAGAAAAAATTTCTAATTTGAAAAAAAAATAAAAAAATTGTTGAATAATTCATTTAATTGATAAATATTTGAGTACACAAAATTTTACAAAAATGAAAAATCTCTAAGCAATATATAATTTTATATATGTATATATTAAACCTTTATATAATCTTGAAGATATATATAATTTATTTATATATAAATGTACCCTTTCATAGTATAACAAATACAAAAGTTATATTTCAAAGGATAAATATAGTAATTATTATATTTTAAACATATTAGGAAGAGTATAGACAAATATTAAGCATCACTTGTTACAATAAATTATTATTTTCAATATATATATATTCCAAGTCTTCCATCTGTATTTAAACATGTGGACATTTCCAACATTGTTTATTTTTACATCTTTGTCGATAAAGAAATTATGTCCCTTACAACACGTTATCTCGGGAGCCGTGAGAAAATGGGAAGCATCTCTTTCTACATGGCAGGCCCCACTTTATCTATTTCACCGCGTGCTTTAAACAATAGTGAACAATTAATTTTTTTTGGCGTACGAAGAAATTGTTTAGGTCACCAGTTATTTCCCACGTGCTGGAAATACTGCCAAACCAGTAGTTCAACTTTTCTTCTGCAAACAGCTTTTCACAAAGAGGTAAAAATTCTCGCCAAAGATCGGCTGGAACAAGCAGAATTAGCATTTTCTTTGTAATTTCTGAATTAGGTACACCTCCATATGGATTTTCTTGCTCTCGGAAATGCTGAAAAGAGTAATGAAAGAGAAGTGTCTGTGGGTAAAGAGGAAGCCATGATTGGAGAATCAAAAGAAAATTCTAAGGACAAACAGCGTGCCTCTTGTACTATTACTGGTATTTCTCAAGCTTTTCATTTTTTCACTACTGGTATTTCTCAAGCTTTTGTTTCGTTTCTTCATTTCAAGTTTTCATGGAAAAGGATGATCAATGGAGGAGGAAAGAGGACTAGGTAGGCTAGTGCTTTTACATGATTTCTTTAGCATTTTGAGGAAAATATTTCTTACTTCTTTTTATTCGTACAGGTCAACAGATCCTGTCAAATTTTGATGTAATTTGTTTTACAAAGTTAGAATTCAGAAATATCAGTATATCTTTTATGGACTGTGAACACAGTAATTGTTAAAATACTTCTTTAGCATATTGAGGAAAATATTTCTTGGGTCAACAGATCCTGTCAAATTTTGATAAAATTTGTTTTACAAAGTTAGAATTCAGAAATATCAGTATTTCTTAATTCATGGACTGTGAACAAAGAATAATTGCTAAAAAATCTCTTTAGCATATTGAGGAAAATATTTATCGCTTCTTATTATTCGTACAGGTCAACAGATCCCTTCAAATTTTGATGAAATTTGTCTTACAAAGTTAAAATTTAGAGATATCCGTAGATCTTTCATGTAGTTAACATAAAATAGTTGTTAAAGTTTGATTTTTTTCTGAATAGCTAGAGCATCTGAGAGTTTATATGTACAGGCGAGGCTGGTTCCTCTTCCTGGATGAAGCTCATGGCTGACTCTAATCCAGCAACTCAGTTGGCTCTGTCTTCCGGCAGTGGTGAAGAAAGTTTTAAATCAAAGAATCTGCGTCGCCAGCAATCTGGTTTTGGTTCAGTCATACCTATGCTTTTTGCAGGATTACAACAGAGACAACCAGATATGGAAGGGTTGTTGCAGCCGCTACTAAGGTACTAAAATATTGAAGAGACCTGCAAAGATTTTTCAAATTGAGTTAGAAAATAAGTTTTAAGGAAAGAAAAGTCTTATGCGATGAAGGATTTTTTTCGGCGAGGTAATCTTTAGTTTGATTTAAACGAATAACTTTGTAAAAGTCAATATATTATTATTATTTTGCTAGGGCGGCTGGATCTGCCGTTCCAGAGAAGCAATCTGGGGCTACTGCTCAGTTGACCATTTTCTATGACGGAATGGTAAACGTATATGATGATCTTTCTGCAGATAAGGTGTGTATATTCTACCGTTTGTAGGAAATTTTTTTTAGATGAGTTGATCTTTTGTCTGCCGATGATCCATCATCCAAAAATAAAAAATATTACTTCTGATTTTGTCTGTAAATGTTTTCCTCGTATTTCATATCAAATTTTTTTCCCTCCAAGCTTCAAAGTGATTTCCCTCCAATCTTCAAATCGGATTCCATGATCCATTTGAAACTTTACCAAACAAATCACAGAGTCAAAATCAGAAATAATACATACTTTTGTGTGCTATAAACTATTTTATTTATTAAAATCTTTGTTGAGATTTCAGGCACAGGCCATCATGTTACTGGCAAGCAGTGGGAATAATGGTAATTTTCGGTCACAGCCTCCACCGGAAAAATCAGTTTCGTTAGCGATTTACAATCAGCCTACTCGCAAGGTCTCAGGTATGAGGCAAAACAACTCTTATTTATTCCATAAATTGTCTTGTTTTACACTACTTTTCTTTTTTCTTTTTTTCTCAGTTTACACTGTTTTTACTAAATGAGATGTTTTTAAATTTATTATTAATATTTTTTAATGGAGAGTTTAGATCGCATTTTTTGGATTTTGGTATCTACATCTTAATGTTAACGATAGATTATAGATGTAATAAAAAAAATCACACAATCAAACTACTATATTTAATTTAAAAAAAATGTTGAACCATTATTTATCATCATGTGCAAAACAGATTTGTCTTGCAAACTAACATAACTATGACCATTTAAATGAACTTTATCTATCCAGCAAGGTATATGGATTTTTTAACCAAAAAGAATAATAAATATTAGTTAATTTATATTCATTGTATATCAATTTTAAATACAATCTTGCTAAAATTGCATCCAGCTTGCTGGTCCAGAGCACAGACTGCAGAGAATAATTCCTAAATGGAAGAGCCAGAAGGGTTCCACCAATAACATCATTCGTGTCTATCTCTTTTAAAATTTTAGCATGTGCGGATTTAAAAAAAAATACACAGAATCATATTCCTTGCGTGGCGTCTAATCATATTACTAGGATCATAGTTCCATTCTCAGGCACCACACAGTAAAGTACAGTACTGCTAGGAGATAGAAAAAGAGGAGTAATCGATAAATCTGTATTAATTTTTTAGTCAGTTTATTAAGGCGAGAGAAATTATAAAGAGAGCTGTTTAAAATATAAGAAATTATTTAAATATAAAAATTAAATATTAATATCAGTTATTAACACTAATTTATTATAGATCTAATAAATGTTTATGTTTAAATTATAGATATAAGGTTTTTACTATCAGAATAGTGAGTTAGAGAAGAAAATCATAGAGTATGAATTGAAATATTGATAAAAAACAGAGGCACATTCAAATTTAGAAACTCAAAATTATTAAATGTTAATTACATATAAATTATTAAAAAAAGATAAATATATTTATAAATACAAATAACTAATAATCTTTTTAAAACGATCTTATATTTTGATGGATGGAATGATACATATTTATGTTGTACATAAATTTGCAATCTTTTTCATATTTTTCCTCTACTCTGTCTCACACAAATTTATCCAAGAACTCTCTTTAACTCCAAGTATGAAAATAAAATTTATACACATATTTTTTAGCTGTGAATAACATCTATTTGAAATGCACAGCAGATCTTCCAATTGCCAGGAAGCAATCTTTGCAACGCTTTCTGGAGAAGCGCCAGGACAGGTACGCCAAACACAGAAATGCTTATGTATTATTTATAATTTTAATTCTGAAAACACAAACTTTTCTTATAATATGCAATGCTTTTGTAGGCGGCATGCGAAAGCTCCCCATGCAAGAGAAGAAAACGTAAAGCCAAGTCCACATCCACATCCCACCTCTTCCTTGCCTTCTTTACAGGCTAACTAGAGTTTTTCACTCTGAAAATGAAATCTTTTAAAACCTTGTACAGTCTTGTTTGTAATAGCTGGCCTTTGTGACAAATGTTAGTAATCCAGAAACTCTCAGTTTTTGTGTAGCTTTGGACTGGGTCGCTCTCAGTTGTTTGGTATTTTTATAAAATTTGGTTTTTAATTCCTCGCTTAACTTTGACGCAACACTTCCCACGATGAAAGTACAAACCAGTCAGAGGAGATTTATTGTTGTTAGTGCTACTTTTTAAGTTTTGAATAAAATTGACGACCGTTTACACAATTTTAGATGTTTATTTGACGGGAGAAATGGCTGGCAACCGGCCCAAATTCGATGGCCATATGTCTGTATTTGGGCATTTGTATTTTTTAATATTCGAAAGATATTATTTCGTGATATCAAATTTTAATCTATAATGTTGATCATCTTGTTTTTGAATTAGATTGTAGGATAATTTTTTTATTTTCTTTAATTTTTATTTTATATATATATGTATAGATACGTCTATACATACACACATCAATATATGTATATACATATACGTATACATGTATATATATATGTGTATGTATTGTATATGTATGTGTATGTATATATGTATATGTATTGTACATGTACATGTATATGCATACATGTCGATGTATATGTATATATATTGTGTGTACATGTGTATATAATAGTAGGATTACCTCAACTACTCAATATCACCCTTTGGAAGGGTGGCATTAGCCTCGAGGAAGAATTAAGTCTAGAGATAAGACATAATTGGGTGGTAGGTTAGGGAAGCTAACCTAAGACTGGAACAATAGCATGATATTTTTTTGTTTCTCTCTATCTTTGGATTCCTATCAAATGATCCAACACAAAATCCTATCTATAAAGAATAGTGATGAAAAAAGATTAGAAAGTAGATTTGTGTGTCTGTGTGTGTGTTGGATTATGAAAAAATTATACTAATTAATCTTTAATATCCCTTTTTAACATGCATCACATAATAAACAATTTTTACACCTAGAACAAAAAAAAGAATTGATATGTTTATTTTATCAAATTATGAAAATTATACACCGAAAATGTTTTATAGCAAAAGTTCATGATGAACCATATATATATAATGTGTCTACAAACTTGATGATGTGCAAGTTGAATTAATAGTAATGAAAGTGAAAAATGTGTCAAATTGGGGCAAGTTAATAGTCCAGGCCTTTAGGTTTGTTGTCCAAATCAATTTTGAAGCCAAAATTGGAAAAAAAAAATTGAGAAATACAAGCACGTTACATGTAACATAACATGCTCGCATTATGCAATGCAAGAATGCTATACAATGTGCCCACTTTCTATAGCGAGAGCATGTTATATGATGTGCTTGTGTTATGTAGTGCAAGCTTAATACACAGTGTGCTCACATTTTTAAACAACTTTTTTTCAATGAGTTGACCATTTAGTGCCTTAGCATATCTAGCAACTCATTGACCATTTTGAGGTTTAACATCTTTATTAATGTGTTGACAAAATGCTCTTCCCCAGACTAATTTAGCTAGTTTGATATTTGCATCATATTTTATGATTTTAGTTGGGCCTATTGGTTGTTCTTCAATGTAATTGATGGGATTGGGTTTGATTTCTACATTATATATTAAGAACACAAATATATTATGTTTAGGCTAGTGAGCCCCATTTCCACAATATTATATTAAGAACATAATTCATAGAGTTCCAATGGATGATCCATGTATACTAAATACATCTAAAATATTCTCGATCAATCCCTACAATGATTATGAAGAATAAATAAATTATGTACCAAGACACACTTAATGTAGTGAGAGGAATTGCCCATGTAAGAAAGAGAAACATGTAGAATGTAGATACAAAGCTCTATGAAAAGAATGCATAAACTATACATGCAATGAATTAAGGAATAGATCTTACAAACTATCAAGAAATGAATTTAGGTTAAACATTCATAACCTAGAGACGCTCTCAATATGGAGATCTAATACAGATTGTTAAACCATCATCTCATGACTACTTGTTCTCAAATACATTTCTAAGTATGCATCTAAAGTTGGAAGAAAATTAGATAATTGTGTTAATATGTTGGCAAGAATATACCCAAATTAAAGATCAGAAGACTAGGCTTTGAAAGCATATCAAAAATTTATTGCAGAGATTGTTATAGAAAGAGATAGAGGAGCATAAAAAACATGTCATATTTTACAAAAGAAAAAACATCTTGTGATTTGTAAAAACAATTATCATTGAATGTTGGTAAAAAGGTGTTTCATCACCTAGAAAGAAAATAATCGAAGGTAGTGAGATACAATCCTACATGCACTTCCCATTTCACCTAGAAATGGTAACACTAATCGAATTCACAAGATCATTCATGTATGCTACTTTTAATAATGGATCCAAATGAAAAGATAGAAAATAAAAAAACAACAGTTCAAATATTTTCATAGTTCTATAGTATTCCAAGAGAAGCTTTTTGTTGGAGTCGATTACTTCTATATATAAACATTTATGACAAATAGATAGAGATATAGGCCTCAACAAAGAAGAAATCATTAATAAATGGAAGCACATGAATACACAAAAATATAATGCATGTCATATTGATCACATAAATCAAATTGAAGATTTCCTTGAAGAGGAAGACTATTTTGATAAACATGTGCATGAATAAGATACTATAGAAATTAATGAATGAATTTTTTTTATCTCAAATAAGCCTTGCTAATAGAGTCAATTTAAATAAATTTAAAATTTTGGGTTATGTGATTTTGACAATAATAAAAAATTTAAAAAAATACAATGTTCATGCACATTTGTATGATAGTATAATTCAATTTGTAAACATGAACAAGATATCCCAACAAGATGTTTGTTCCATCTAAAATTTGTGCAACCAAAACTAAGCCTTATGACCAAAATAACAACTAGCACAAATTTATCATTACAAATCACTCAATTGGTAATTCCTCAAAAAAATTACTACATATTTTCATATAAGGTACTATGAGCATTAGAAAAACCTATTTAATGGTGGAGATTGTTGGAAGTATACTAAAAATATGTGCTTGAGAGATATTTGAGAGATGTGTTGTCATTGATGTCAACATATTTATCTGACTGTGACAATGATGCAGTGAAGTTTAGTGAGTTAGTTTGTTCAACGTAGTCAACATGATGAAGGTCAGAGTTTGTGGATTAAAGGGTTTGTAGAGGGTTGTGTATAGATGTTTCAGTGCAATTTTCAGAGATCTGCATGAAAATTTGATTGAGTTATGGGTATCCGTGTTGTGGCTAGTTTTTTCAGTTGTTCAATGGTGACAGAGTGTATGTATTTTGATCCGCATTGCTTTGCACTGTAATATCTTGATCTGCGAATTTGGAAGTATGTTTGGGATGTTGATGTGTATCTTCAAATCAAGTGGTTCATGGTTTGGGGGTCTGCAAGTTATTTTTCAAGGTTGACAGTATTTGCAGTTAGTGTTCTTGAGGTTCGGTATGAAGATGTTGATCATTCTAGTAATTCGTGTTGGTATGGATGTTGCTTTGGTAATTCATGATGTTTGGGATGTTTCTAGATCATGTGCCCTTTTGTGTTGGTGGTTCACATTGATCGTTGAGCTTGTAATTGATGATTTTTCTCTGGTGTGTTAGTGTTCTTCATGTTTTTGGCCGATCGGATGATTGTAGTGTGTTGCGGATGTTCGATGCATAATTCTTGGAGGTGTTTTGTGTTCAAGGTGATGATTTGGGTCCATGCTATGTCTTAGCCGAAATTGTTTTGGTCTACATGTGATAATTTGTATCTGATCAACAACTATATAATTACAATTGTTTTATGCGTGTTGGGTCGACCTTGTTGATCTTTCCAAGATCTATGTCATGTATAAGTAAATGTAATATCTTTTTATTTGAGTGTGTTTTTGGATGAGAGTGAGTATATGTGCAAATAATGTATTAATATTTTGAAGGCGGAGAAGAAGTGTGAAGAAGAGAAAGTTTCCATGTGCTTAACCGGAACTATAACAAGCATTAAGGAGATGTTATTTCCCAGTTCATTACTTTTGGATGTGATCTAAATTTGTTTGTAAGGCATTGAGCCTTCCCTGGGTTGTAGCCCTTTTTGTTTTTGAGCAGTAAGCTCTAGGTAGTGTGCTTGAATGCATGTGTGTTCCCTATTGTAATACTTTTATACTTCTAACAAAGTATACTCATATTGTGGATGTGTTCTCACGATGATTTTTCCCCTAGCAGGGTTTCCACATCAAAAATCTTGGTGTTATGTGTGTTTATGACGTGTTGTTGATTTATGCTTTCATGTTTAATTATTAGATCTAAGAATAAGTTCAAGTTGTGTAGGTTTTTGGAGTCAAATGATTCACCTCCCCTCTTAGTTGTTTTCCCTATTTCATCAATTGGTATTAGAGAAGGTTCCTCCAAAGAACACTGACTACTTGAGGTGATTCGGGATGGCAACCTACAAGAAGGATAGTCCGAGATTTGATGTCACTAACTACTCTCTTTGGAAGAATAGCATGGAGTGTCACTTGAGATGCATTAGTGAACTTATTGGACTATTACTAAAAACAAGTATACCATTCATGTGAATGGTCCTACTCTGAATGAGATAAATGAAGTTGAATGCAATATTAGAGCTAAGGAAGTATTGTTGAGTGCTCTAACTGAATCTAAGATGAAAAATGTGTAGAACACAAGACATTATTGAGAGGGGGGTGAATCAATGATTATAAAAAATTTCAACTTGTGTGTGCAACCGGTAGAATAATGAAAACACTAGCAAGCAATCACACACAAAAGCACATCACATAACACAGGATATACGAGGAAAACCCAATATGGGAAAAACCTCTGTGAGAAATGCTGCTAGAGATCTACTACTCCAATCCAGCCTCACAATGAAATAACAGTTTTACAATGTTTAGGGAACCAACCTAAGGAGAACCAACCCCTATCAATTTATGGGCACCTACCCAAAGGAGCACCAACCCCTAATCAATTATGAGCATCAGCAAAAGGAGCACCAACCCCTATACCAAGCACCCACTCAGTGACATACAATGAGATAAAAATCAATACAATGATAAGCACCTTATTACAAATGAGTTTTGTAACCTCTGCAAACTATTCACTCTGTCGGTTGAACTCTTTTTTGTCACACTGCTTCTTCTCTACCGGATCTTAGTTCTCTCTTTCTGAATTCTCTTCAACTCAACTTTTTCTTTGTCGGATCTTCTCTCACACTTTCTCTGCTCTGTGTCACTCTCTACTACTATCTGTAATACCCTAAAAATGGTCACCTAAACCATGGGCCCCTAATCTCGACTACATCACCAAGGTCCTAACCAAAGGCAATTAAATCAATCTTGAGCTCCTAATTAATTAATTCCTAAATCATCAATGTCACATGGCAAATAAATCATTCCATATTAATTAAATGTTTATTTAATTAATTAATCATTCCAAGTAAATCATTTTAATCAATTATCATATTTATCTAATTAAATATCCTAACATATTTAATTAATAAATAAATTTGCCATTAATTTACAAAAGGAATTGATTTTTTTAAAAAAAGAATTAATTTACAAAAAAAGGAATTAAATTGAGAAAAGAAATCAACTTGAGATATTTCTTTTTCTAAATTTGAGATAACTTGAGAAATCTCAAAAAAGAAAGAAATGCAATTGAATTGAATAAATCATTTTCTCTAAAATTAAAACTCCAAAGCAAATCTTGAGGAAAGAAGTTTAGTTGCATTGAATAGGTTTTTTCTATTAAAAATCTTGAGCAAATAACAGGAATGTGCATGGAATCAACTAATTTTATCTCAGGGTGTGTGCACAAAGATGGTGGTCAGAAAAGTGGACACCACCCAAAAAAAACTTGGAAAAACAGGCAGTGCATACGCGGTTTTAAAATTTCAAATTCTTGTGTACGCGCTTAGGTTTGTTCTTCCCGAGCCTAGAAAAGGTAGTGTGTACGCGCTAAGCTTAGGAAACTGAGCGCGTAGGCGCTACGCCTAGGAAAATTAGCGCATACGCGCTGCTTATAGGAAAATGAGCACGTATGCGCTAATAATCCTAGTAAAACCGCGTACGCGGTGCCTGATGAAAAAAGTTTTTAAAAAAAACTGGGTCCTCATTTACCTGAAAAGCACATTTTTTACTTTCTTTTTTTCCCATTTTTTAAGCTAAACCGCGAACAGGGTACGAACTTTGTCCTCGGGCTATGGATCAAGCTTAGTTTTGTTTTTTTTGGTCTTTCTTTCTAGTTTATGCAATATGTTTTACATTTTGAATTTAATTTCATTAATTTTGACTAGGTTTTTTCATTTTTTGTCTCAAAAACTAGATTCTTCTAATCTTGAACAAGAACAACCAAATGCACCTCCTGAAAACCCACAAGAACAACCAAATGCACCTCCTAAAAACACAGAAGAACAACCCCCAATTCCTCCTTTTGACCGCACAACTGAAACACAGGAAGAATTAATTAATCAATTAGGGCAAAATACATCCAAAATCAATAGACTGATTGTAAAATTGAAAACTTTTGAACTTGACCATCATCAATCCCTCACCACTAGCTTAGAAACATTAGCTAGTGGTTCCATAGCTGTTTCCACTGAAATTACCAAATGGGGAAGCTTTAGGGATAGGTGTCATCAATTCTATGCCAATGGGCTATCATACGATGGAGTTAAAAACAAAAATATTTCTGAACAACAAATATGTGCCCTTTTTGTTGACCCCAAAACTGGTCAGTCATTACCTCCTAATGCAAAGAGGTTTCCCATACATTGGTGTACCAATGTGTAGATGAAGAATCATTTTTGGCAAAGGTGGTGGATGGTCTTTGACGATCCACCTTGTAATAATTATGAGGTGCCATTATATTTTTTGAGAAAAATATATTGTGAGTTTGTGCTCAATGTGCGCCCAAATTATTTTGACATGAGAGAGTTTCATGGTAGAGGTGGTGGCTCTGCCCAAGATAGACCTGGAGCTTGTAGGCGATTAGCCGCGGAGAGTCGCCCCTTCCTAGCACCCAAACCCAAGGTGCATCAGGTTGTCCCATTAGAGTTGAAAGAGTCAATGGAGCTACAGACTCTTCAGGTGGCCACAACATTGACTGGTGCCATCATCCAGCATGGGACATCATTAGCACACCTTATTGTATTAGATGATGAGCCGTTAGAGGGCGACAGAGAGCCCTTCGAGCATATCTGTGTTAGTTGCTCGGGGATATGCTTGGGGATAGATGATGCAGCCGGTGCAGATGGATACTCATATCATCTATGCACGATTTGTGGTTGTAGATGTCAGGCTCACACGGTTGAGGATGTCACACTGACAGATGAGTTGATGGACATGGTGTTTGCCCATGAGCCATAGACACAGGTGTGCTGATTTGAATTCATAACATTTTATTTATCAGTCACTTTAATTTTGTAATTACATTAATGAATTTTCATTTATACATCGATTTAAATTGAGACAAATAATATGCATTTTAGGATGTAGCAGCGCTATCCCATACACCTCCCCTGGTTACCACAACTGCAACTTCGACGCCTGAGGTATAAATTTTGTAACATGTTAAAATAGAATAGTACACTTTGAATTCAAAAAAATACAAGATATACTAACTATCTTTAATGCTTGGTCCAATTTCTGGTTTGTAGCTGTTGACAGGGGACGAAATGTCCTAGATTGATGACATCACACTGTCAATGATTGATTTTGGTCTACAAGGCTATACAGTATCATATTTTGTACATCTCTTTTTATGTATTGTTTTGATGGAATATGCAAGTCATTTCATTTTAGATTTTTAAAATTATGTTTAATTTATTATCTGTACTAATATCTCATGTTAATTTTCTATTTTAAGGGCACCCCCTCCGCATCTAGGGCTCGTCCGAAGAAAAAGAATATCTTGAAGATGCCAAAACATGTGAAGAAGGTAATTGAACACATTTTTAGTTGTACAATTGTTTGAAAATGTTGAAATCAAGTATTAGTTGGGGTTTGTAGATTGATTAGTGTTTTTTGTCTATTTTACATGTACAGTGGCCATTGAGCTTTGTGGATATGTTGAATGCACCTGATTCGCCCGCGAATCAAGAGAGGGCGGAGGTATGTATCTCTACTTTATTTTCTTGATTTCATGATTATATGCACGCGTACAAGTGAACTTGTGATATATTATAATCTTATATTTTTTTCATACAACAAATATCCATACCTATTTCGTCAATGGAGAACCCTCCTCCTTGCACTGGAGAAGCATATCAGGATCCGGTACACTTTTGTTTGATATGTAAAATTAATTGTTTTCAACCTTCAATACTTATCATTATATTAATTGTATTTAATCTTTGTACATTTTTTGTATAGGTAATAGCGACCATTTCTACATCGATGGTGAGCCATCCTCAGTCCATTGGAGAAGCATCTGAGGCACAGGTACGTCATTGTTCTCTATATTATAGCTTTTAAGTGTTTTTGATATACTTATGTTAGTACATTGTATTAATTGTACATTTAATCTACAATAGACTCCTTCGTAGTACGGCCATAACATGGATCCATTTAAGTATGTCTTCAAGAAAACTCCTAAGAGTGACAAGGTTAGGAGAGCGAAGACATTAGCTCTTGGATCAGCCGATGAGGTAATCTACATTTCAATTGCAAAGGAATTAAAGTTAAATGCATAGTTATGATGTCAATTATGAACTATTTTCTACAAAAGAATTCTAACTTGGCTTTTGAATTGTGGTTTTGCAGCCATCTATAGAGTCGTGTACTACGCCAAAGAGGCTTGATTTTGATGATCCACCAGAAGTTTAGGATCATATAGTGTTAGTTTTGGTCATAGAATGACCAATACATGTAGATATATTCTACATTTTTATTGTATATCGATTTGGACATGGCATATGCCACATTTTTGTAATACTTGTATTGACTTGGCAGACATGCCTTTTTTTATATATATAAATATCGATATTCGATCCAAATAAATGTGTAATGAGTTCATTATTTTTTATTCATTGTATTTTGTGGTTGTCCTTTTATAAATTTAAATGAATATTTGTATATGTAATCAACAATATGAATATAAACAACAAAATATATATGATATAAAGCATTGCAATCGTGGAATATGATTTGATAAAATTTCTAAAATGTTGAATTAACCGTACAAAACTCTTTGTATTTAGTTCATTATTGTGTATTCGTTGTATTTGGTGGCTGCCCTTTTATAAATTTAAATGAATATTTGCATATGTAATTAACAATATGAATATAAACAACAAAAAACGAAAATATGAATTTAAACAACAATGTGTTTGGTACGAGAGCACCCTCACGCTCGCAATGGTCAAATTTTATTCCTCGTGTGCACAAACCAACATCGCGAGCACGTTCAGGTGGGCATGTTTATGCTAGGCATGCCCCTGTCGTGCATCCTAAAGCACAAGAACGTCGAGAGTCATACCCTACCAGTGAGATCTCTCAAGTGCTCTGAGTCCAAAAAATTGTCAAAATTTGACGGATTGTTTCTTCCAATCCACGACACATACGGTTGATCTATTTGATCCCGTGGGGTTGCGTGAGGCTCGTTTACAATGGCATATCTTGGTTTTTGATGAATAAAATCCATTTTCAATTAGTAGCATTTTTTTGCCTGCTCAAAAAACCATCAATTGCTTGCAAGGAAAAGTTCCAAGATTGGCTAGAATTGATTATGTTCCTCGTGTGCACAAACCTACGTCACGAGCGCATCCGGGTGGGCATGTTTACACTAGGCATGCACCTATTGTGCATCCCAAAGCACCAGAACGTCAAGAGTCATACCCAACCGGTGAGATCTCTCAAGTGCCCTGAGTCCAAAAAATTGTCAAAATTTGATGAACTATTTCTTCCAATCCATGACACATACGGTCGATCTGTTTGATCCCGTAGGGTCACGTGAGGCTCGTCTACAATGGCCTATCTCAGTTTTTGACAACTCCAAGCCATTTTCAATTAGTAGCATTTTTTCGCCTGCTCAAAAAACCGTCAATTGCTTGCAAGGAAAAGTTGCAAGATTGGCTAGAATTGATTTTGTTCCTTGTGTACACAAACTGACGTCGTGAGCACATCTAGGTGGGCATGTTTACGCTAGGCATGCCCCTGTCATGCATCCCAAAGCACCAGAATGTCAAGAGCCATACCCTACCGGTGAGATCTCTCAAGTGCCCTGAGTCCAAAAAATTATCAAAATTTGACGGACTATTTCTTCCAATCCACGACTCATACAGTCAATCTGTTTGATCTCGTGGGGTCATGTGAGGCTCATCTACAATTGCCTATCTCAGTTTTCGATGACTCGAAGCCATTTTTAATTAGTAGCATTTTTACGCCTGCTCAAAAAACCGTCAATTGCTTGCAAGGAAAAGTTGCAAGATTGGCTAGAATTGATTATGTTCCCTGTGTGCACAAACCGACATCGCGAGCACGTCCGGGTGGGCATGTTTACACTAGGCATGCATTTTTCATGCATCCCAAAGCACCAGAACGTCGAGAGTCATACCCTACTAGTGAGATCTCTCAAGTGCCCTGAGTCCAAAAAATTGTCAAAATTTGATAGACTGTTTCTTCCAATCCACGACACATACGGTCAATCTTTTTGATCCTGTTGGGTCATGTGAGGCTCGTCTACAATGGCCTATCTTAGTTTTTGACGACTCGAAGCCATTTTCAATTAGTAGCATTTTTTCGCCTGCTCAAAAAACCGTCAGTTACTTGTAAGGAAAAGTTGCAAGATTGGCTAGAATTGATTCTATTCCTCGTGTACACAAACCGACATCGCGAGTGCGTCCGGGTGGGCATTTTTACACTAGGCATGTACCTATCATGTATTCCAAAGCACCAGAACATCGAGAGTCATACCCTACTGGTGAGATCTCTCAAGTGCCCCGAGTCCAAAAAATTGTCAAAATTTGACGGACTGTTTCTTCCAATCCATGACTCATATGATCGATCTGTTTGATCCTGTAGGGTTGCATGAGGCTCCTCTACAATGGCCTATCTCGGTTTTCGATGACTCCGAGCCATTTTCAATTAGTAGCATTTTTTCGCCTGCTCAAAAAACCGTCAGTTGCTTGCAAGGAAAAGTTGCAAGATTGGATAGAATTGATTTTGTTCCTCGTGTGCACAAACCGACGTTGCGAGCACGTCCGGGTGGGCATTTTTATGCTAGGCATGCCCCTGTCATGCATCCCAAAGCACCAGAATGTCGAGAGTCATACCCTTCCGATGCAATGTAGAAGTTGCTTGACAACTTTTTTGACAATTTTTTTGACAACAATGACAATTTTTGCTCAAATTGTATCTAGTCTCAATCTATCACCCCTATGACCCGATAATGACTCAAATAATTATCTATGATTATACAAGAATCAAGAATGCTCATGATTGACTAGGGACACATCACATATACTCAAAACATAGTCACAAAACATTGACACACAAAATAGGCACAAAACATTGTCACATATTATTCAAATCAGCTCTTGGCTATTTGATTATACAAAAAATTGTCTTACAAATAATCTCATGGGCTTTTATACAAAATTTGGCATTACAATATATGCGACTCAGCTCATCGCCATTTTAATATACAAATCATCTCATGGGCTTTAATACAAAATTTGGCATTACAATATGTGCGATTCAGCTCATCGCCATTTTAATATACAAAATTTGGCATGTACATATGTACAAATCAACTCATTGCCACTTAAATATACAAAATTATGCCCCTAAACATGTAAAAATCAGCTCATGGGCATTTATATATACAAAAAATGAATATAGAACAATTTATCGACGATTTATACAAAATTCTCAAAATCATTCTACTCTGAACCGTAGAATCAATCAAGTGAGCCTTTAGGATCGGCTCTAACCTGTATTGTGTCAAGTATTGCCTCGTGGTCAGATTCATGAACTTTCCATAAAATCTTGTTATGAGGTCTACCACGATACTTCATCAAATGAATATTTGTTGCAACAACAAGGTTAGAGAAATGAAGAATATGTCTGTGTGTTTCAAAGTCCTTGAACAACCAAACATCAAAATTCTTGATAGGGTATCTCCGAAGCCATGTTCTTGTCATGACAATAGACCCTATTGGGTACTCAATACCCTCTCCGTCAATGATTGTGGTTGTCAATTTTCTTTTAGGCTCAACACAATAACACAAATAGTAATTTGTTCCTTCTTCATTGTTCTCTTCTGCAACAACTGCATACACATGACCTGCATTTTATAAAGTGTTAATTAATACCAAAAATAAAGTATGATGTACAACAAAATGAACCAAAAAGAATACTTGCAAAAAAATTAACTCAAAAAATCACCTAAATCCACTAGGTCGAATCCATGGTCAAAATCCACTAATGTCTCCATCTGGCTCAATTGTAGTGCTTTGGGAATTTGATATGAATCAATGGGAACCAACGATCTACAAGACCATTTGTCAACCCACTCTTTTGATTCACATTATTCCCACAAACAATACATGCATGAAGAGCAAAAACATACCATCTGTCTCATATAAATTACCAGTGAACTTGAATTTGAACTCATAAATGAGTGCATGTCACTCAATCCTGCAACTGTACAACAATCTAGATAGTTTTCAATGTTAGATTCAGTAATCAACCAAAAATATTTGCAAACCAATGACGTACCTAGATTACTTGGACCCATCGTAGACTTACACCATCGCACAATTGTTTCTGCATCTACCAACTTAGCACCACCTTCGTACTTCAATTCTTCCCTAGCTAGGGCTCTTTTCACACATGCTCCTACACCATCGTGCTCTCCCTTACCATGTCCAGCCTCAGTGAAATTCCAAAAATGTTGTACACCGCTTGTCACATGCATCCTTGCCAGCCAATAAAACATCCTTGCATTCTTGAATTGTGGGGTGCAATTATCTGACCATATTAAGTGTCGGTTGTATCGTATGTTCCTTTCCCTTAAACTATCATAGAAAACTTTAAAGCATCCTTGTACAAACTCTGTTTAATGAGTACAATCATCACTTATGTAGAAGTGATACTCTCTTACAACCTTTCTATCCTCCTCTGTGCTATCATCTACATGCATGAATACTATGTGTACAAAAATAGAAACTTGTGTAGAGTGATAATACATGGATTGCACTTCATTTTGAGGTTGTAGAGTATAATTTTCAATGAAATCAATGATAGAGACAATGGTGCCAAGAGGAAATGTGTCCTTACACAACTTGAATTGCTCATCTAACCATTGAGCTCTATGTGTATGCATTATGTACTCATAAACTAGTTTCTCTTGAAACATTTTCATAAATTGAGCTACACATATATCATTTTTCACTAGCTCACATCTCTTCAAATCTTTTCCATCTTTAACTCCATATGTGACTATCTTGTATTTTCCAAAAGAAACTAGTTTCGTACCAATTTCATGTGTGCTCTCCAAATGTATGCATCTTGGTAAACATTGCAAACCACCACATATAGCACAAGAACCTTCCAAACAAGGCATCTTATAATAAATGCAACCATCATGTCTATTACATAACACACTTGAAATAAATTCTCTTGCTGACTTAGGAGGTGCTTGTATATTACATTCCTGCAAAACATCGTTAGTGTGCAAAGTAGAACAAATATGATGGAAAATATCATAATGCATGGAAAATTCAATATGCATCCTACAACAACATGTGGTGTGTACATGATTAATCTTAATATAAAAAGGTTTTGCCATTTCAAAAAATCTTTGAGAAATTTTTATTTGAGGGAACTTTTGAAGTAATCTTTCACAAAATTTAGTTTGAGTCATATCCAAATAGTGTTTCACATGTGGCTCATGATTTTTAGACCCAATTCGCCTTCTAACAACATCTCTTTGGTTGGGTGATACTCTTGTGTTGTCATGCCAAAAATTTTCAATTAATGTTTTTAGTGCATCTACAACAACCTTGTCTTTGCGTGGTAGTCTACTCAAGAATGCCCAAAGAGAATTATTGTTAGGTTCCTCTATTTGTTCTCACCTCTTTAATGTTTTACTTAATGTTGTACTACTAACGTTCAATGACTTACTTGTTTTGCTTATCAAATGATCTTTTTTAATTTTCTTGCTCATTATGGTTGATGTAATGACACGTCAAGTAGCATTAGAATCTTTACTACGTGATTTTGAACCAATAGATTGATATGCATCAAATAGATTTCTGACAATAGTTCTTTCATTGTTACTTTCAGATGATCTTAGGCCTAGAATTTTCATTGTCTCTCTAAAATTCAAATTTTTAATCATTTGAACAATTAATTGACATCTTGCGGTTTGATTTAAGTTTTTAAAATTGTTTTTCCATATTCTTTTAACCATTCTCCTACAAGTTCGTTCATTCATTTTATTGGGCATTGACTTCAATATATTCTCATCAATGTCAATTAGATACTTTGGTTTCCTACGAATGATTCTAGGAGGTGTTAACATCGGTGCATTATGTACATTCAATTCATCAAGTAGAGAAGGTGTAATATGTTCATCATTTAATTGATTATTCAATGCGGTATCTTCTTCAATTGCATTAGGTTCAAACGATAAATTATCAAATGTTTCTTCTTCAATTGCATTAGGTTCAAATGGTAAACTATCAAATGTTTCTTCTTCAATTGCATTAGGTGCATTATATTCGTTTGGTAAATTGAATTGAGATGTTGAGGTTGACATACCTTCTTCTCCCATTGTTCTTATGTCATGCAATTTCTTCATATGCTTCCTTTGTCTTTCCTTTTGAGCCTCTCGTTGTTCCATCGTTCCTAGCTTGTTCTTTCCCATGGTTGAGATCGGTTGACCTAAATAGAATCATATTACATATATATGTAAAGAAAAGTTCAAAAATAAATAAATAACCATAAGTATGCATCTTATCACTATTTTTTGGAATCAAACTATTAAACAATCACAATTTAATCATTTGAAACCATGCAAAAACAAAAAACTAATAAAAACAACAATTCAATCATTTGAAATCATGCAAAAACCAAACAATTCACTTACTTTTATGTATACAACAGTGATAGAAGTGCAGACATAGTTCCATTGGGGCCTTCAACAACCTCAAAAAGTTCTTTTGAGGTCGTTGAGGCTCTTGGGAAACTAAAACTATGTCTATAAACCGCGTACGTGCTACATTGATAACCGCATACGAGCTACTAGGCCATAAAATGTTGGCAAGTCCAACAGTATTCTCGACTTGTGAGTAAAAAGTACCGCGTATGTGCTAAAAAGCCTTTAAAAAGTTATGGAAGGGGTATGGAGGAAGGGAGAGGGAGAGAGGGAGAGAAGAGGGGGGGAAGGGAGAGAGAAGGAGAGGAGAGGGGAGAGGGAGAGAGAGGGAGAGAGGGAGAGGAGAGGGGAGAGGGAGAGAGAGGGAGAGGAGAGGGGAGAGGGAGAGGGAGGGAGAGAGGGAGAGAACATGGGGGGAAGGGAGTGGTAGAGGGAGGGAGAGAGGGAGAGAAGAGGGGAGAGAGAGAGAGAGAGAGAGAGAGAGAGAGAGAGAGAGGGAGAGAGGGAGAGGAGAGGGGAGAGGGAGAGAGAGAGGAGGGGTGGGAGAGGGAAAGAGAGGGAGAGAGGGAGAGGAGAGGGGAGAGGGAGAGAGAGGGAGAGAACATGGGGGGAAGGGAGAGGTAGAGGGAGGGAGAGAGGGATAGAGGGAGAGAGGGAGAGGTAGAGGGAGGGAGAGAGGGATAGAGGGAGAGAGGGAGAGAAGAGGGGGGAGAGAGAGAGAGAGAGAGAGAGAGAGAGAGAGAGAGAGAGAGAGAGAGAGAGAGAGAGAGAGAGGTGGAGGGAGAGGAGGGAGAGAGACAGAGAGACAGAGAGAGACAGAGAGAGATAGACAGAGACAGAGAGAGAGAGAGAGAGAGAGAGAGAGGGGGAGAGGGAGAGAGACAGAGACAGAGACAAAGACATAGACAGAGAGAGGGAAGGAGGGAGAGGGAGAGAGACAGAGACAAAGAGAGAAGGAGAGAGAGGTAGATGGTGGGAGAGAGAGAGAGAGAGAGAGAGAGAGAGAGAGAGAGAGAGAGAGAGAGAGAAGAGGGGAGAGGGAGAGGAGGAGGGAGGTGGAGGGAGAGGAGGAGGGAGAGGAAGAGGGGGGTGGGAGAGGGGGGAGAGAGAGAGAGAGAGAGAGGGAGAGAGAGAGAGAGAGGGGAAGGAGGGAGAGGGAGAGAGACATAGAGAGAGAGAGAGAGGAAAGGAGGGAGAGGGAGAGAGAGAAAGAGAGGGGGGGAGGGAAGGTAGAGAGAGAGAGAGAGAGAGAGAGAGAGAGAGAGAGAGAGGAGGGGAGAGGGAGAGAGAGAGATGAAGGGAGGAGGGAGAGGAGAGGGGAGAGGGAGAGAGAGGGAGAGGAGAGGGGAGAGTGGAGGAGAGGGGAGAGGAGAGGGGAGAGGGAAGGAGAGAGAGAGAGAGAGAGAGAGAGAGAGAGAGAGAGAGAGAGAGAGAGAGAGAGAGAGAGAGAGAGAGAGAGAGAGCATGGGGGGAAGGGAGAGGTAGAGGGAGGGAGAGAGGGAGAGAAGAGGGGGAGGGAAGGTAGAGAGAGGGAGAGAGAGAGAGAGAGAGAGAGAGAGAGAGAGAGAGAGAGAGAGAGAGAGAGAGAGAGAGGGGGTGGGAGAGGGAGAGAGAGGGAGGGGAGAAGGAGAGAGAGGGAGAGGAGAGGGAGAGGAGAGGGGAGAGGGAGAGAGAGGGAGAGGGAGAGAGGGAGAGAGAGGGAGGGAGAGAACATGGGGGGAAGGGAGAGGTAGAGGGAGGGAGAGAATACATGATAAAAATCAAAGAGGAAGTTGCAGATAAGAAATAAATTCACTTACTTCTATAGAAGCGCAGACATAATTGCAGTGGGGTATGGAGGGAGAGAAGAAGAGAAAGAGGGATGGGGTATGGAGGAAGGGAGAAGAGGAGAGAGAGAGATATGCGTTTGAGAGGGAGAGACGATATGCTTACATGTGTATATATATGTTTAATATATTATATGTACATAAACATATTATATATACAATATCATATTATACACATATTATATATTACATATATTATATGAATATACACATATTATACATAGAATATCATAATATACAATAGCGCGTACATGCTATTTAATGGGAAACACACATGTACGCGCTTTTGACTTTTTAGGCTTGGAAATAGGCCTAGATGACAAAGCTACAGATTGGAAGTTTAATTTCCCTCCATTTCTCTCATTTTTTACGTGTTTTATTTTATCAACTTGGTTTATCGACTTTTTCATCATCAGGTTTACACTTAATAAAGTGGGTATTTCTAAAATTGCCACCATATTTTCACCCATCTTCTAAGATTTCTAACCATATAATTTTTTTTCAATTTGAACAACAATAACATATTATTATTGAATTTCTTTTACTAGTGTCTCCATAGTTCTCATAGACATAGGTTCACCATTTTTTGAATAAATTTTGATATACGTATCCAAATTTTTAAAAAATTATATATTATTGTAGTGCACTTAATTATTTACAATTTAAAAAAAAAAAATTGTATTTTTGATTTGTTTAGTGCAACTTATGCTTTGCGCACAAACAGGTACCGAATTTTTAGGATGTGCTCAATTGGAAAAATCATTAAAAAAAAATACTCAGCAAAAAATTACAAAAAAATACACATCTTCTAGTGCTCACTCTTAACTATCTTTCTACCAAAGGATTTGTCAAAATACTAAATCTAACTATGACTTTTTTGATGCGCACGTCAGACACTATGTTATATTTTTCAAAAAAAAAACAAGGTCAGTTTTTCGTGCGCGAAGGATTTGACCCCCTTAATCTTATCCAATTTTGAAAAAGTTTAATAGTTTGGAAACTAGATTCGAGTACTACAATATTTGTTCTTTGATTATCTTCATATCTTGAGTGGATGACTTTCAAATTTTGCCTCTAAGTTCAGGTTCACCTGATTTCAGAAAAAAAGTGTCCACTTATACCCCCCTTTTTGACCACCATCTTTGTGCACTTACCCCTCAAGTGCATGGAATCAACTAATTTTATCTCCAATGCAAACTCAAACTTATAATCTTAATGCATTCAATCAAGCTTTAATTCAAATTTATCTCAAGAATAACTGAATCTAATCTTCTTTGAAACTGAATCAAAGCATCCAATTATTTCAATTCACTTGGATTGTGCTTTTTCTTGAGGAATCTCAACCACTCATCATTAATTGATCTTGAGCGTTGGTCTCTCTTTGGATTCTCTATAAATTCAGCCTTTCATCTCTCATTCAAGACACCCTGAAGATTTATTGTTATTATGCAGTTTTTGCTCTAGAGTCATTGAGATTATTGTATCTTACCTTTTTGTATATTAGTTTAATCATGATTGCTTGTATTCATCTAGCTTAATCTTGCATCTATTTAGCTTAATTTTGTGCTCATATAGATTAAATCCTTCGTCTTGGTTTAGTCTAGTCACTGGTATTGCTTAGACAAATCTGAGATCAAGTCTATACTCGCATCTTTTAGGAGGCAATAGGTCGATTTGTTATGGTTTTTTTTACATTCATTAATTATATCTATCTAACCATGCATGCAATGATTTATTGAAGTGTTTGTGTCTTACATCTTACAGATTACCACTTTTCACACACACTATCTTACTAGTTCAGTCTCTGTTGGTTTAATAGACTATTATGCTCTATAACAATTTACCGGTTACCTTAAGCCTTGCTTGTTAAACCCTTCTTACTGGTTCTTCTTCTAACACAGTAAATTCAATATTTTTACTATCAACACTCAAGTTGGTCAACTCTCACCTGGCAGAATCACACTTTCTCATCACTCATCCAACATCATGCTTAAGTCTTTGATCTATATATTTATACGCATGCTTTCCCGCCAAAACAAAAAACTCAAACTTTACGTGCCTAGGGTTTTGTTCACTGACCACGATCCATATCAAATCGAATCTCATCTTCTTGAATCAACAACCTGCAACAGATCAATGAAAAGCTCTATCCTTATTTATTCTTCTGATGAACATTTACTATATTTAGAAAACTAGACCCTGTTAATCGACCTTGATTTTGTCGATCACAATAAATGATCTAGTTGTTCGCTTCTCCAGATCAACAAGATGATCAAATATCCTTCTTCAATCATAATACCAAAAAATAAAATCTCTGCATTTCAATCTTCTTTGAGCCACAATCCTTTACAATCGATCTGTGATTTCCGCAGTCTTCATTTAATACCGACCTAGTCGGCAACTACCTCGCCGATGCGCTATTCACCTACCACTACTTGTTCGCCACCTAGAATCCATGTGACATCTCTGTTAGCATCCAACTTATTTGATTGTGTTGGTTCAAACTCAATCATTGACCAAACATACTACCGGTATACACCAACCGTTAACCTTCATATCATGCACTTCTATGTTATGTCAGTTAGGACATGTTATCATTTACCGGTGATAGTCTTCAACCATTTTGCCAAAGTGGCAAACACTTCACATCCTTTCATCTTCTTATCTGGGTCCTTCAATTTTTCTCTTTGCTTGCTTACCAATTTACATACTTACTAGTTGACATCAACATGCCAACAATCTCCAATGTCGGTAACAATAACTTGCATCCTGCCAAAAATCTCAAATACCGGTAACAACATCTTGCATACCAGTTATCATCAATGAAAACACAATGCCAACAATCTCTCCCTTTGGCATTGATGTCAACACACATTTTCTTCACAATCCAAGCTCTTTCTCCAACTGTGTTATTTCTCCCCCTTTGACAACAATGACAAAGGGCTCAAACACCAACTTCTGGTAGGTTAGACCACTGGACTCTTTCTCCCGGCAGGCCAATTGCAACTTTTGTAGGTAGACAAATTTAATAGACAACTATAAAACTCACAAACGAGGATTGATGACCAAGTTCTCCCCCTATGAAGTTACTCTCCCGGTCAAGCTGACGTCGATTTTGGTAGATAAACAAATTGAATAGACAACCTCCCAAAGTCTCAAACCTGTTGGAATTGCAACACAAACACTTGATCTCCCCCTATGTCCAACATATGATCCAAGAGTTAAAAAAAAAAAAGTATAACAGTGAACACCCCCTAAACCATAGATCTCCATACATATTTAAGTGCAGAAAGTTGGTGGGAAACCTCTTAACTTGTGTCTTAGATACTCAAATGTGTTTAACGGTAGAAGTTTTGTGAAGATATCAACAACTTGTTCACTTGTAGGGACATATTCTACCTTTACTTCTTTCTCTACAACCTTCTCCTTGAGAAAATAGTATTTGATGGCAATGTGCTTTGTCCTTGAGTGCATAACTAGATTCTTTGAAATGTTGATTGCACTTGAGTTATCACACCAGATAGGAATAGGGTCAAATATTTTTATTTGAATGTCCTTGAGGGTCTGCTTCATCCATAACACCTGAGAACAACATGTAGCAACAACAATATACTCTGCCTTAGCAATCTTCCATTCATCAATGCATCTTGCCCAATCCGCATCAGTGTAGGCTTGTAAAGTGAAATCTCCTTACTTTGGATACTATAAGCCATAATTAAGTGTTCCTTCTATGTACCTAAAGATTCTTCTAACTGCATTCACATGTGACTGTTTAGGTGCAACTTGAAATCTTGCCACCATACATACTGCCTACACTATATCTGGTCTTGAGGTAGTAAGATATAACAGACTACCAATCATAGATCTATACAGGGTCTAATCCACTTTCGGTGACTCATCAACCTTGCTCACTTGCATCCGGTCACCATGGGGGTACTAACCAGTTTGTTATCCTCCATCTGAAACTTCTTCAACATATCTCTGGCATACTTGATTTGAGAGATAAATATTCCTTTGTCTTGTAGTGAAATATGCAAACCAAGAAAATATGACAGTTCTCCAAGCATTGACATCTCAAACTTTGATTGCATCTGATCAACAAACTCTTTACACAAGGTATCCTTGTTGCCTCCAAAATTATATCATCCACATACACAACAACAATAACCAAGTGGTGTCCATTTGTTTTGATGTATAAATTACCATATGCATTTCCCTTTCTGAAACCTTTCTCTCAAAGATACTTATCTAACCTTGAATACCATGCTCTTGGAGCCTGCTTCAAACCTTGCAATGCCTTCTTCAACCAGCACACAAAAGTTTCATCATTATGCAGCAAAAAACCTTTTGGTTGTTCTATGTACTCTTCTTCTTCCAAATTACCATTCAAGAAGGCAGATTTAACGTCCATTTGATATACCTTGTATCCTTTGTAGGTAGAAAATGCTAAGAACATTCTAATAGCCTCAAGTCTTTCAATCGGTGCAAATGTTTCTTCAAAATCAATTCCTTCTACTTGAGAATACCCTTTGCACAATAACCTTGCTTTATGACTGAAAATCTTACCTTCTTCATTCATCTTGTTCCGATAAACCCATTTAGTACCAATGACATTTTTATCTGCTGGTCTAGGAACTAACTCCCAAGTCTTGTTCTTTTCAATTTGTTGCACCTCTTCTTCCATTGCATCCATCCATTTCTCACTTTTGTTGGCCTCATTAAATGTTTTGGGTTCCATTTCAGTCATGAGGCAGAAAATCTCTTGTTCATTGTTTCAGGCAATCCTTCTTCTAATCTGTACACCATCATTTTTATTACCTATAATCTGCTCTTCCAGGTGATTTTTCTGCACATATCTATTAGGGGTCTTGTTGGGTGCCTCTTCATGTTCACTTTCAGACTGTACTTCATCTTCATCACGAGGATCATCATACTGGTAACCTTGTGTTTGTCTTCCTTTGTGCAAGTCTTCATCTACTCTTACATGAACACTCTCAATGACTCTTCTCAGTCTTTTGTTGTAGCATTTGTAGGATTTTCTGTGAGTAGAGTAACCCAAGAAAATACCTTCATCACTCCTAGAATCAAAACCACCTAAACTATCTTCATCTCTCTTGATGAAGAATTTACTTCCAAAAAACTTTGAAATATTTAACTAATGGCTTTCGTTCATACCATAATTCATAAGGTGTCATTCTGCTATTTTCTCTCAGTTGAACCCAGTTCAATGTATATATAGTAGTATGAACTACTTCCTTCTAGTACATATCTGGTATGTTTGCTTCATTCAACATAGTTCTTTCCATCTCCTTCAAAAAATAACTTCAGCTTATCCCAAGTTTCCTTGACAGAAGAGTGATGCATAACCTTAACAAACTCATTATCAGACAATCCACTGAGAATATCATGCTTGGCCTTGGCATTGTTTTCATACTCCTTCTTAGCATTCAAATCTTTAGGAGGAGCATTAGGGACATTATACCCATTCTTCACAGACACCCAAACATCAAAACCTAGGGAGGATAGATAAGTTTCCATTCTTTTGCTCTAGAAGGCATAGTTGGTACCATCAAACATGGGAGCTTTGGAGGAGGAGGATTCATTCCTTGCCATTGTGTTATTAAACCAAAATCTACCCAAGCTAGAGAAATCTTTGACAAACAGGGAACATAAGGCTCTGATAGCAATTGTAGAACACAAGATATCACTAAGAGGGGGGTGACTCAGTGATTATAAACAATTTCAACTTGTGTAGAACCTATAGAATAATGAAAACACTAACAGGAAATCACACACAAAAGCACATCAAATAATACATGATATACGAGGAAAACCCAATGTGGGAAAAACCTCCGTGAGAAATGCTACTAGAGATCTACTGCTCCAATCCAACCTCACAATGAAATAACAATTTTACAATGTTTAGGGAACCAACCCAAGGAGCACCAACCCCTAGCAATTTATGGGCACCTACCCAAAGGAGCACCAACCCCTGCACCAAGCACCCACTCAGTGACATACAATGAGATAAAAAACAATACAATGATAAGCACCTTGTTACAAATGAGTTTTGTAACCTCTGCAAACTATTCACTCTGTCAGTTGAACTCTTTTCTATCACGCTTCTTCTTCTCTATCGGATCACAATTCTCTCTGTCTGAATCCTCTTCAACTCAGCTTCTACTTTGTCAGATCTTCTCTCACACTTTCTCATCTCTACATCACTCTCTATTGCTATCTTACCGGTTCAATCTTTGTTGGTTTAATAGACTGTTATGCTTTGTAATAGTTTACCGGTTACGTTAAGCCTTGATGGTTAAACCTTCTTACCGATTCTTCTTCTAACACTCAGTCAATTCAATATTTTTGATATCAACACTCAGAATGATCAACTCTCACCCGACAGAATCACACTTTCTCATCACTCATCCAACATCATACTTAAGTCTTTGATCTGCATATTTATACACATGCTTTCCCGCCAAAACAAAAAAACTCAAACTTTACGCACCTAGGGTTTTCTTCATTGACCATGATCCATATCGAATTGGATCTCATCTTCTTGAATCGACAACCTACAACAGATCAACAAAAGCTCTATCCTTATTTATTCTTCCAATGAATGTTTACTATATTTAGCAAACTGGACCTTGTTCATCGGCATTGATTTTGTTGATCACAATAATTGATCTAGTTGTTCTCTTCTCCATATCAACAAGATGATAAGATATCCTTCTTCGATCATAATACCAAAAATAAAATCTCCGCCTTTTGATCTGCTTTGAGCCGCAATCCTTTGCAATCGATATGTGATTTCCACAGTCTTCATTTAATACCAACCTAGTCGGCAACTGCCTCACTGATGCACTATTCACCTACCACCGCTTGTTCGCCACTTGGAGTCCACGTGACATCTCTGTCAGCATCCAACTTATTTGATTGTGTTGGTTTAAACTCGGTCACCGAACAAACATACTATCGGTATACACCAACCGGTTAACCTTCATATCATGCACTTCTCTATTCTGCGAATTAGGACATGTTATCATTTACCGGTGCCAGTCCTCAACCATTTTGCCAAAGTGGCAAACACTTCACATCTTTTCATCTTCTTATCCGGGTACTTCAATTTATCTCTTTGCTTTCTTATCAGTTGACATCAACATGCCAACAATCTCCAATCATGGTAACAATATCTTGCATGCCACCAACAATCTCCAATACGGGTAACAATAGCTTGCATGCCACCAACAATCTCCAATACGGTTAACAACATCTTGCATATTGGTTGACATCAATGATAACACAATGCCAACAAAATCTTATGGAATTGCAGACTACTCATGAGATCTGGAAAAAGTTAGAAACTTTGTATGAAGGTGACAGTTATGTGAAGATTGCTAAGTTGCAGAGCCTAAAAGGAAAGTATGAGATGTTGAGGATGGGCGAAGATGAGAACATCACTTCTTTCATGCAGAAGGTGAATGAACTAGTGTGCAATATCATATGTGTGGTGGAAAGTTGGAAGAATCAGAGATTGCTGCTAAAGTGCTAAGATCCTTACTCGCATCCTACAAACACAAAGTTATTGCTATTGAGGAGATCTAGATGGTGATTGATGTAACCAAGGACATGTTGATTGGTAAGCTTTTAGCCTTTGACTTGAGTGAGTTTGGTGATTCTCTTCCTTAGGTAGATTCTACATTCAAAGCTACTGTTTTCGGAAAGGATAAGTAGATATGATCCAGGAGAAATTTCTTCAAGGTGGATGTCCAGACATGAGAAGGAGAGGAAGGAAATTGAAGAAGACAAATGAGAGCTTGAGGAGATTTGTAATGCCTACCAAAATACCCTATAGAAAATAAAGAAAACTAACATACTAATGGAGATATTTTTTTGTTTAAAGTAACTTCAAATACAACACATATAAACAACTATTCAATATAGATTAATCATCCATTAACACATAATATTTATGAACATGAATCATATCACATACACTCATAAACCAATTACACAAGGGAAATTAAACATAACAAATCATTAATAAGCAATAACAATCTAGCCATTCCATTACGACACTTTACATCTGTAATAATTATTCATGCATATATGCATTATACTTAGTATTTCTTATTCATTAACTATGCCCATGCAACTCAATTACCTCTAACCTTCATGGTATGCAACCTACTTACTCATTTATGATATGCTACTCTTTTCAATGCAAGACCAACCCCTTTTCCTTAAATTCATTTTGTGCACCAAATCCAAATGTGCCTTAAGCATTTTCTATTAACATGATCTCTACTCTCCCACAATAATAATGCATAGAATTAATTTTTTCCTTTCTTATCCAATACTCCCATATCTACTCATGATTTCATAACTCTAGCATGATCATTTCCCTTTACATGATTCCTATGTGCTTAATGCAATAATCATAAATTCCTTCATTAAACAACTTCTTAAACACTATACACGGTCCCTTGTTTCTTTCTAACACAACCATAAATATAAATGCCATTAACACATACTCAATATCATTTATCAACTACAATTCCTACACAACAATAATCCTATTTACACAAATTCTTTTCTACTTTTAATCTACAAGCTCATCTAACAATCATAACATACACGTAATGATAAACACATACAATAGATACAATTACCTTATTTCCTTTAACTAAGCAATATTCAATTACTTTGAGATGCCCCCATGTCTTATTCTACTATTAGAGTGGTAAAGGTTAACTATACACGGTCCCTTGTTTCTTTCTAACACAACCATAAATATAAATGCCATTAACACATACTCAATATCATTTATCAACTAGAATTCCTACACAATAATAATCCTATTTACACAGGTTCTTTTCTACTTTTAATCTACAAGCTCATCTAACAATCATAACATATGCGTAATGATAAATGCATACAACAGATACAATTACCTTATTTCCTTTAACTAAGCAATATTCAATTACTTTGAGATGCCCCCATGTCTTATTCTACTACTAGAGTGGTAACCTCATTCCACATTAACTAAAACAATCTAAATCATTTCCTTAAGGTTAACTATTCATCTTACCAACTACCCATTCATTCTTTCAATCTTGAAGTATCCATTTATCAAGAATATCAACCTTTCAATGAGAACATTCTTTCAATATTTGCTTATACAGTCATACTCAATGATCATCTTATTTCAACATATTTATTACAATCCATTACAGAATTTAAAGATTTCATCATACTATGAGTCCTAATACTTAAATCTACCAAATTTGAGCTACATGTTTACATTTACCTTATCATGTTAATCACCATATCAAATTTCCTATTCTATTCTATCATAAACATGAACATAAATTCCTATTACATGACCTTGATATCCAAAACTCATGAATCCCTTTACAAACCATTACAAGATAATCTACAGCATATCTATTAATCATGAATTATATTTCATTTCAAAGATAATTACATTTCAATACCCATCTTACAAATTATAGGCCCTTTTCCTAAATATAATCTACTATATAATTACATGGTCATTTCAACAAGACCATAGCTCTCCTAATTACATAGTCTCATCTACAAATTCTCCAATATGATTACATTACATAACCCATGATATTAACTACATTCATTCGTTATATTATTCAACCATAAACTGCAATGAAGAAGAATCCACATCCACACATAAGAATCCTATGAGAACATCCCAATGGTAGAAAGACACCAACCACCCAACTATGTGGAGCTAAATGAGCCACCCCTCGTGCTAGGAGATGACAAGGTCCCAACACACACTCTAGACCTGAGCTGACACCTACTACCAAGAGACTCACAGCTCAAGTATCACAACCACACAAACACAACAACCAATCACATGACAACCACAAATAGAAACTCCTGGAGGCATAACAATAGACATGGCATAAGTACAACAAGCAAGGACACATGCAGGAGTGGAGTGTCATAACATGCTATCCTACAAATATAGACACACAACCCTTCAAGTCATAACCCCGATAGACATTTGGAGCCATCTCAACCTATGAGAGAATCAAGGGAGATTGACTTGCCACTGCAATGGCCTTCTCAAGCTTATCCTAAAACATCCTCCCTAGGATCAAGTCTTGGGGCTCAACTATTAATTATCCTGAATAGGTGATTCCTAATTACCCAATCCATCTAATTTATTATTAACGTTATCACTTGTTTATAATAAGGAAAACTTCTAATGTGCCCTAGCGATCTAGACTTCATGCATCCTTACTAGGAGCTTCATGCAAGCCTATCTCTCGTGACCCTGATCATCACAAGGAAGCCCACTCCCCCTAACATGGACCCATACAATAGTAAACAATGAGAGGCTCTAAATCAAAGTTAAAAACTAAAAACCATGATCATCAACATGTAGTCATAAACATACATGGACATCCACTTGATTCAAAGTAACATGTGAGCAAAATTGAGCCTCATTTCCAAATAATGCATCAAGGCCATAATAAGGCAATCAAAATCCATCTCAAACATCAAATGAAAGCTACAGCAAGGCACAATCACTTTTTGGATCAACAATAATAGAACAACACTCACAATCATGGCTCATTGACATGGAGGAGTTACATAGAAACTCAAAGGTAAGGCACATCCACTTACCAAGGCATTAAAAAAAATACATAAAAGCATCAAAACAGATCAAGGCCAATACTGGAAAACATTTGCAGACTAACAAAATGCCTCTGGTTCAAAAATCAAATCATAAAAGTCATGACAAAGTGACAAAACTGGTCAAAAACCCCAAACAAGGAGTTTTAGCACATTTGTTGCATAGTGAAGCGCATTTACTTAATGCTAAAACATATTTGTTACATTTGGAAACACATATACCTATTTTGAAACACATATAAGATAAGTTACAATGCATTTATTTAGTTTATGCGCATTTATCTGATCTTGCAATGCATTTACTAAACTAGACAACGCATTTGTAAAATGTTGAAACACATATGTTAAATCCTATTACGCATTTGTTTACTTTCAACACATTTATTTAATCAGTGAAAAAAACTCAGAACTTACGACATAAAAATGAAATCAAGGTCTAAACATAAGGCTTCAAATAAATATATCCAAGAGGTCGCCCAGACCTTAGGAACAAATAGGCATAAACAAAATAAAGTCTAATGAACTATAGACAAAGATATCTCAAAACATGGCTCACGGCTGTGAGACCAAAATCCCAACGTAGGGACTCATGGAGAATTTGGAAACAATCGAGATGCTCACAGGTAAACCATAAATCCAAAACAAACTCTATGAGCACATATACAACCAAAACAAAGCAGAGACACATGAAAGGAGAACTTTGTGATAGCTCCCTTACTACATAGCTAGATTGGGAGCTCCAAAGAGAGCCCAAACCAACACCTAGCAACCCAAATCTAGAGCATGTAAATCCATAGAATACACAGCAAAACAAAATAAACATTGCAGGAAGATAAATCACAAGCAAAAACTCTCAAACCCAAAGAGTGTCGTGAACGACATTGCACAGGAAGACAAATATTAAAACCCAAACTATACAAAATATTGTATAATACAAAGTTCATTCCCTAAATATTTCTTGTGCAAACTATATCAAACTATATAATATAAAGTTTATTTCAACCCAAGCTCCCGAAAACATTTGCAGAGGAGCATATAGAGACAAGAGTAAACTGAAGATGCAAAGGGAACGAGAAGCTCCTACCTGCAACCTCTGTGATGGAAGAAAGTTGCAGAAGTGCCCCAACCCAAACTAACAATCTCCAAAAGCTAAAACCAAAATCCAAGAGCCAAAAATAAAAATTGTAGAAGAATCTAGAAGAGAGTAACTAGACAACATTTGCAGCTCAAGTATAAAAAGCCATAAAACTCCAAAACCCTAACCTCATCGATAGCCAATCGAAATATTTCATTTTTGAATATATTTTACCTACCTATCTTAGGTTATAATTTTATTTCCCATTTCAATTTCAACCAATGGGAATAAATGGTATGTGGAATAAAATATTAAAACATTTTTATAAATATAAGTGGGGTATGATATTATTTTATTCTAAAGTATTTATTTCCCCAATACAATTAATAATCGAACTATATTGATAAACCATAGGCTATAAATTAAAAAATCTAAATGGGGAATTAATAAATAAATAACCACATAAAATATTAAACACTACTTAAATAATAAACTAATAAATATCAATTAAACAATAGATCAATCAAATAATAATTAATCAAATAAAACTATAATAACAATCCACCAATTAATTTAATCATCAATAAACTATATAAATCAAACATTTATTAATTAAATAAATAACCACATACTCACAACCCATCAAAAGACCACAACTCACTAGCTAACATGGTGAATCATGCCAAAACAACTGACAACCAAGGTAGACAACTTAAGCCTAGAGTATATGAAGGGAACTCATGCCAACTCTGACAACTTGCCATTGGGACTTAAAGACATGCTCATACCTATGAAGCCAAGTGGAGTCAATGTTAGGTACCTGCAAACATGCATCAACTCTAACCACAACATATACGATACCTATATATTATAATGAACAAGCAAGTGGTAGAGAATCGTGATGATATATCATGCTCGCAATGAGTGATATGGCATTGTCTCTACTCACGAAAAACAATCACATAATAACTAGACACATCATAACACCAACTCATCACATATAATCAAGAAGGAGGGTTAGCATAATCATAATGTTATCAAATTCATAGTCCATGTATAATCCATCTAGCATAGCAAGTGCATATAGATACCGTTAATATATATTCATCATATCATGATCATCAATAACAAGTATCACCATAAGCATCTAAAAAATAAATAGAGTCAACACATAGAATAATACCAATGAATATTATCATCAAGTAAACTAAGCTATGCCAATAGGGTCTATAAATGTACAAGGATAAGGATGAGTCAGGGTGGGGGACTACATCCTCCCCCCTTGGGCTCAACGTACTCCTTGAAGTTGCAAGGGTTAAGATGACAACAAACACGTATTAATCAAAAACTTCCTTTAAACATAGATAAATTATAATATTTCTTCTAAGACAATTACCAATAGTACACCTAATCTTCATTATTCATCGATCCATGAATCATTTTAGTTCAAATATTTTGTAGCTCGATGTAAGATAATGACAACAAAATTTTCCTCTTTTTGCTTCAAATATTTGAAATAAATGCATTACACAAGAAGTAAATGAATCACAAAACTCTTACTAATTACAATAATTATGCTAATTCATTAAAATATTCTCAAGGAAACTTCATTTAACTACACTTTGCAAAATACAAGTATAATTTCAATCACCGAGTCAGCACCAATAAGTAAAAATCACAAAAATTCGCTCCAATTAAGCATAACAACACTCCTTTAACATCTAGTTGCATGCAAACAAGAATATAGATATGCATTTTACACAATATTTTACACATAAGCATATTCTTATATTATTGAAGAAATAATGTCATAAGCCTGCCTCCAGCACTTTTGATTTCTCCGACCATTTCCTTGATCCTCTGACCATACTGTTGAATGTTTTCTCCTTCAGTCATCCATATATCATCAAATTTTCCTCTCAGACTCTCTTCTCTAGAAATCTTAACATGCTCATCACCGCTATAGATTTCTTCTAGTTTCTTCCAAACTTCATATACAGTCTACAATCCATGAACATCAACATATTCTGAATCAGACAAGGAACTGATGATGGCCTCTAATGCTTGATTGTTCTCCTGTTGCTCCTTCTTTTGATCATCTGTCGAAATCCCACTAGGGAAGTTATATTTAGTAACATGTTCCCAGTATTGACTTCCTAAGCTCTTGATATAGATCTGCATCCTATCACACTAGATTATGTAGTTTTCCCTATTGAACTTTGGACCTTCTTTCTTCATCATGTTCTCCTAGATCTTTTCCTCAAGCTATTAGGCTTACACTCAAGAGGACCTAGATAGCTCTAATACCAATTGATAATATGATGAAACAATAAGGATCCGATCAATTACTGAGAGGGGAGGATGAATCAGTAGATAGAAAATAAACTAAACTTTCACCAAACAAACTTTCAACTCAGAATCCAGTCACTAAACTAACCGGTTTAGTCACTATATCAAAAACTGTAACTACACTGTCAAACTTTACGGGTTGACCAAATCATCAATGATACAATGTAATAGATCTAAAACTCAAATACCATTTAACCAAAACATTAAACCACTTCACTAATATCAGTAATAGCTCATTTTAGATCATTTTCGGTAATCTAAACATATCTAAGTGGATTTACTAGTCATTCATATCAACCATGTCAAAAACACATCCACAAAATCATTCACAACTTGACACAATAATTTTTCATGTGGAAACCCAAATGGGAAAAACCATGGTGGAGATGAATACCCATAAGTATTCTGAACTCTTCTGAAGTTCGCCTTGTTAGAAGCTTATACAATAATGTCCTATTAAGAATAGATCTAGTTAAAGACCACCCAGTTAATGGATTGACCACAATACCCTATTAAAGGTAATACCCTGTTAGAGGTAACCTCGATGGAGGATTTCAAATCCAAGCTAATGGATCACCTTGTTAGAGGATTTCAACAACAAGCTCGTTAAAGCTTACCTTGTTAAGGGATTTAACTATTGTAATGGTTAGAGAACAACAGGTTCTTTGTTGATCTGGTAATAGCACTTCTTTGCTTAATCAAATCATTTTCTACTCTTATCTACCTTCACAACATTTAGCAGACACACCTTCTGGTTCGACAACAATCACACAACCAAATTTGCCAGCACAACATTGAATCAAATCATCGACCTTATAAGCAAATACATTAGGTCGATAACACAACACAAAACCTACAAATCTCATAGAGATTACAAACATATCGGTTCAATCTTAACCATTAGATTACATAGAAATCAACTACACATTGTTCTATACAACTTCAACCGCTCCTGGATCACCGCACATTGGATCCTATAGCTCATCACACATTTTTCACTTCATGCTATGCATTTGATCATTCCCAAGATAAACAGTTATCTCTATGTGCCAAATCCACTTCAAAACTCATCATATGCAACTTGCATACATGGCATCTTCATCTCAGATCATCATTCGGTCATAGATCATCATAACCGATTCTCCAAGCTCCATCAGTTAGGGTTCTGCTTATCAATTGGTTAGGGTTACTAGTTGATCTCTCTACTTCAATAATACTACCAGTTGCCTTCACTTCTTTACTACTGGTTTCTTTGTTGCATCATTATCGGTGGCAATACATCTTCATTACCAGTTGCAATTGACATCAATGACAACACTATACTTCATCAATGCAATCTTCATGCAACGCCAACAGTTGCTTTGGGCCTTGGCCAGTATTCCCGAAGGTCCGCGCATTGTTTTATGTTTTTGTGTTTGTTCTTAGTGATTTGAGCTAACATGTCACTGTTGCACATTTCATGAACCGGTTGGTCTTTGGGCCGACTTGATTGAGTTGTAATTATTTGCAGACGGTATAAATGGAATCTTGTGAATCATTTGAGAACATAGAAGTTATAAGCTAGAAGACAAAGTTACGAGATTGAGCGAAGATGTAGATCCGACGAGATCCTCAACTGGTGCACTGAGGCCGAAAGGCTGAGGTCCGGATTAGGGTAGAACTGGCAGACTGTTCCTAGAAGCCGATATGATATGTGGATGATCTGTAGATCTTGTAATTGTGTTGTAACCATTATTTGTATCTTGGGTTGTGATCCAGCATGTGGCATGTGTAATCCTTCAGACTATAATAAGATTTATTCATATTGTTTGCCAGTTATGTGTTATGTTATGTTACCGGTTGTTCTTTCTGCTATTTTTGGCATCTTGTTACTGGTTATCGGTATTTTTTGCATGGTTTATGTGTTAAGCTGCAAGGTTGCGCCGTCCTTCATTAGATCTCCCTGCTTTGACTACATCAATATATATATATATATATATATATATATATATGTATCTATACATATATGTATGTATATATGTGTGTGTACACATATATACATACATATATGTATATATACATGTACATATATATATATATATGTACATATATGTATATGTATACATACATACATCTATATATATATGTGTGTGTGTGTGTGTGTGTGTACATATATATATATCTACACATATATATGTACATATATATATCTACATGTACATATATATATATATGTACATATATATATGTATGTATATATGTATACATATATGTATATATATTATATATATATGTACACACACACATAACTACATATATACATATATACCTGTATATATATGTGTATACACCAAAAAGATTGATTAAAATCTAATAGAGAATGAAATATTACATAAAGAATCACCAAAAAACCCCAACCTGGTTCAAAGGTTTGGTGGTGGGGTTCGTTGGTGTCGTTGTCCACATTTTTCCCCAAAATTCATCCCTAACTATCGAAAAATGACAGTTAGGGCTTTTTGGGGGTTTTTATTCAAGAAAACCTTAAACAAAGGGGTTTGATCGAACCCCTTTAAATATTAATTCAAAAAAAACAAAAAAACTTTCAATCGAAACCCATATTCGATAAAAAGCTTTTTATAAAATAATTTCTATTGAAAGTGATTTTTGCTTTCAATCGAAACTGACTTTCGATAGAATGTGGGTAAAAATTGATTTTGGACAAAAGAGTGGAATTCTTTCATCCAAAATAGTGTACCCCACTATTGTGGGTTCACCCACAACATTCATCAAAATCTCTACCTTAACTAGCTTCACCCTTCCATCCTCAACCATATCTCTAACAAAATTATGTTGAATATCAATGTGTTTGGTTCGAGCATGAAATGTCAAGTTTTTAGCTAGGCATATCACACTCTAACTGTCACAATAAACTATCATTGCACCTTTTCTTATTCCAATATCTGAACATAGTCTCTTAAGCCAAATGGTTTCTTTACAAGCATAAGTAGCTACCATATGCTCTTCTTCAAAAATGGATAAAGAAACCATAGCCTGCCACTCACTCATGTAGTTTATTGCACCATCAAATGAAGTAAACACATAAGCACTAATGGATCTTCTACTATCAATATCACTTGTCCAATTTAAATCCACATAACCATGGATGTCAATGAAAATATCATCTCCTACCAAATTACCATGATAACACAAAGAATACTCTGAGGTACCCTTCAAATATTTGAAGACTCTTTTAACTGCATCCAAATGAACCTTGCCAGGACTAGATATATATCTGGAAAGAACTCCCACTCCTTGGGAAATGTATAGTCTAGTGCAAGTCATAACATACATCAAACTTACAACTACACTCTAGTAAGACACTCTTATCATGTCTTCCATCTCTGAGGGGGATGTAGGACAATTTGAAATAAATAATTATATTTTAAATTTAAAGGAAACACATAATGGTCTACAATCCTACATGTTAAACCTTTGTAGAACTAAATTCACATACATACTCTGGCCTAGCCAAAGATTTTTGTACACCCTATCTTTTCTTATTTCCATCCCAAGAATGTGTTTTTCTACGACAAGATCTTTCATCTCAAACTTAGCAACTAGATAATACTTTAGTTTTGGAATCATACCTTTCCCTTTACCAATGAATAACATATCATCACCATATAGTTCAATGTAGGAAAAATGACCGCCATCGTATTTATAATAAACATAGTGATCTAATTTAGAACAATCAAATCCCAAGATTAAAATATATGTATCAATTTTCTAGTGCCACATCCTAGGACTCTATTTGAGGCCATACAAAGATACCATAATTACAAATTGAATTACTTCTACCTTTTACCATAGTGCTATGACAAAAATCTAATGGATGTCATTTTTGCAATAGGAGAAAACATCTCACCATAATCAACACCCTCAACCCAAGAGTAGTGTTTCATAATCAACCCTCCTTTATACTTCTTAATACCTCCATCTAAACTAATCTTTTCCTTGAACACCCATTTGCAACGAATAGGTTTTCATCCTTTGAGAAATGATACAAGATCCCATGTATCATATTTTTTCCAAAGTTGTCATTTTTTCACCCATAGAAATCTTCCAAGATTCTACATCATTCATACCTAATGCCTCTTTTATATATCTAAGTTCATCCACATTAGCATTCAAAGAAAAAATGCATATCCAATCATTAGGTAAATACCTTTCAAGTGGTTGTCTATGTCTTGTAGACCTTTGAACAAGCCAAGTTGGAGGTTCTCCCTCCTCTTCTAAAGTATTTGAACTAAATGAGCTCTCCTCAATTTCTTGCCTATCTAGGGGTCTCAATTCAACGATTTAAGGCATAGAAGTAAATTGAATCACATATTCATGTTTAATCTATTCTAGCTACAATGTAACAAAATTAGGATTCATTTCTCTAAAATATCACTTCTACTATGTATTACCTATTGTGCAACAGGGTCACAAATCTTGTATCCTTTCACACCATAACCATATCTAATGAAGATACATTTCATATCCTTGATCTCTAACTTTGTTCACTTATCCTTTGGCACATTTACACATGCCTTGCAACCAAAAACTTTAAGATGTATCAATGAAGGCTTATGACCCAACCATGCCTCCATAGGCATTTTATCAACAAGAGCTGATGTATGAGACTTGTTAATCAAGTAGAAAGTCATAGCAACAACTTCAACCCAAAACTTTTTTTCTATACCAGCACCACTCAACACACTCCTATCCTTCTCTGTCAATGTCCTATTCATTCTTTTTGCAACTCCATTTTATTGTAGAGAATATGGAGTTGTTTTCTATCTATTAATGCTACAGTCTTTACAGAATCTATCGAAATTATTAGAGAAAATTCACCACCATTATTAGTCCTCAAACATTTTACTTTCTTTCCAGTTTGTAGCTCAACAAATGCTTTAAATTGACTGAAAACTTTAGATTTACTCTTTAGAAAATATACCCATGTCCTGTGACTAAAATCATCAATAAATGAAACATAATGTGGATTTTCTAATGAAAGGAACGTACCTACAGGACCAAACACATCAAAATGAATAAGATCCAAAATACCACAAGATTTATGAGAACTCTAGTAAAACTAAGCACAATTTTGTTTTCCATAAATGCAATGCTCACAAAGATCAAAGTCAAGATTATAATTATTCAAACCTTCAACAAGGTTCTTATGAAAGAAGTAAAGTAACCAATAAGCCAATCACGCAAATGAATACCATAACATAGAGAATTATACATTGAAAACCTCAAAGAGGAAAAACTATGGTGGGATTTGTGACCCACAATATCAATCCACTGGCCATATGAAAAGATATTACAAAATAAAGGGGCCTGCACTTGCAGGAAGGCTTACAACCTAGAGCACCCTACTCAATCACAAAAGGAGCCTCACTGACTACATACAAATCCAGACTACAATCCAGAGAAATGAATGAACTGAAAAGACAATATCTTCTTTGCCTAAATACAGTTTCGGTTAAGCTCTGTCTATTCCAGTCTGAAACCCTAAACCCTTACCGGAATAACCTCTTACATAAACTTCACATTACAAAACATTATCACATTCTCCTCTTCTTACAAATATCAAAATGATATAATCAACTAACCTATATACCCTTACAAACTTCCATGCCTTGTGTCAGCTTACAAAGATAATTACAAAATGAACATACATGTCGGCTCAATAACATATATACATAAATATCAAAATCAATTACCGATGTCAGATCTCCCAAAATGATGTCAGCCTTCAATACCAATAACCTAAAGAAGTCATGTCGGCCTGCAATGCCGGAACCCAAAGAATTCCTTCCAACCGGTGAAGATACCTATCGGTGTCGGTGTCGGTGAAGTGTCTGTCAGTAATCAACCAAACCAAAATATGAAGTCGGGACATGTTGCCATCAAAGACAACATATTGAAACCAACCAAATGAGTTTCAATTGCCAACAATATCCCCCTTTGGCATTGATGACAACACTCATGTGAAAAATGATAATGGTTTCCATCTGTTGGTTTCACCCTGAGACTGCTCCCCCTAAGCTAAATATCCATCTGAGATCATGACCAATGCAAAATACTCCATACCTCCATATCTCTTGATGCCAAGAATATATTTTTCACCTATACTCCCCCTTTGATATCAATGCCAAAAAATAACATAAACTGGGATGAAGAATGAAAGTTTGTACAAAGAATGTCCCAAAATACCTTACCGAAGCTGAATATATTTGAAAATTTCCGGATAGGCTTTCTCCAAAATCTCTAGATAGGTATCCCAACCTGATTTGAGTATGCCGGAAATAGATACAATTCCATTAAGCATATGGGCATATGACTCCTTATCCTTAAGTTTTGCTGGTGTGGGCTTACCAACCATATCAATACACTCCTTATGCACACTTTATGAATCCAACCAGGTACTCACCAATCCTCTAAGACCTCTAGCTATCCTTATAATTTTATCTTTATCCCTTTCAAGAGCTGAAACTTGAGCTTCCAAAACCAAAATCTGACTATCAATAGATGTAGTTAAAGAATGTGAACCATCAAAAGAATTGACTATACCTACAATCTTCTCCTGAGTATCCTTAATCCTTTCATCTAAATTTGGTGAAAGTAAACCTATGTTACAACATACTCTATAAATATTAGTACACTGCCTCAAAGAATTATCAATCAACTTTAGCTTATCATTAATCTCCTTCTTTTCTGACTCAATCATCTGATCAAATGTTGCTCTCTTAGCCTGTGTAAACCTCTCCAATTCCTATCAGTTTGATATTTTTTGTAAAGATTGAAAGTCCTTTGAAATGTGCTCTATGATTATTTTAAGCTGGTCGGATGGGCTTTCTTCTTTGTCAAATTTGCACTTTGGGAGAAGTCTATGCAAAATAGTGATAGACTGATCAATAACTCCTTTGTCCATAGATCCTTCCTTCATCATCTTCTGTGCAACCATCATCATGAGCTCAATACTCATCTCAGTAATGCTTTTTTGTTCAACCTACGAGGTGTCAATTGACAACAATGATGGGCTCACTACCAGTTCCTTATCATATTCCCCTTTCTTCTCCTCTGATGGTTTAACTTTTATAGCTTCTTCTCTTGCACTGGTGGCTTCACCACTTGGTGCAGTATTAGTTACTGTCAGTTCCTCCTTATGAACTATGACCTCAACCTATACATTCAGATCCAGAGGATTGTTGTGCTCAACATTTTTAACCTGTACACTTTTTGATTCAGCCGATATCTCAACATTTGCCTATACATTAGTTTCTACTGGGGGCTCTATATCCAGTATCTTAATATTTTTCAAAATTGTAGATGTGGTACCCATTATACCTCTACATTTTCCTTCAACCGGGATGTCTATAGTATCAGTTTTAGATTTTGGTGAAGTATAAAAACCAAGGTTTGATGCAAATAATTGAACCCATTCCTTGTGGGTCTCAGTGACTATCTCATTAACCCTACCTAACATAAGACTTACTATCCTGTGCTTGTTGTGAAAGATTTTCCTGTCTGCAATCTCAAGAGTTATGTCCAACTCCTTTGGAGTAATAGTTGCACAAGTAGATAACAACTCTTTAATCTTAATATGCTTGTCCTTGTTGGAAATATGCCTCGAATTCTCCTGACCAGTGTTTGGATCCACTTTTGTGGTCATCAGGTTAACATCTCCTATCGGGTTAGCCAGATTGAAGTCATCCTGATGACCCAGCGAAGTCACCTTCGGTCATCAGGGTAACTTCGACTATTGGGAGGATTGCATGGGTGTTGTGTTGATGACCCGATGGATTCACCTTAGGCGATCCAGGTTGTCATTGGCTATCGGAGGTTCCGGTTTAGGGTTACGGCGATACCCGATGAAGTCACCTTTTGATGATCGGTTTCATATCAGCAATCAGGTTGACATTATAGAAGTCATGCTAATGTCTAATGAGCTCGCTCCTTTTCTATCTTGGAGTACATCGCTCATTGGGGTAACAATTCTGGGTGTGTGTCAATGACCTGACATAGCCGCTTTACGTCATCGAGGTAATTCTACATATCGGGAAAGGTTGTTTGGTGCTATACCAATACCCGATGAGGTTGCCTTCGATGATCGGGTATCTTTGGGAGATCGGGTCTACCTATTGGAGGTTATCTCGAAGAGCTGATGGAGCCAACCTATTTTGGATCGCATTAGTGGAGCCATCTACTGTTGTATCAGAGGATCGGGATTACTTCTTCATTGTTTGGCCAAAGACCTAATGGTTTGGTGTAGACATCCTCAGAGTGATTGGGGTAACATCGCAGTGTTGTTTTCGATGAGCTGATGAGGTCCGCTCTTGGTTATCGGAGATTGGGGTAACATTTCACATGTTTTGCCGATGACTTGATGGAGTCGCCTTTAGCAATCGGGTATCATCAGAAGATCGGCCTGACCGATATAAAGCTATACCAATGGCCGATGTAGTGGAGACCAAATATGGATGTGAGATCGAACCGAGATCCAAAAAGGTGAACACTCGAACACTAAGGATGAGACTTTCGATGTATATGAATACGAACCAACCTGACTTTCAGATGAATGTGGGATATTTGGTTTCCATGAGTTCATGAACCGAGTGGCAGTCGCTCGACGGTTAGACTTCCTAGTGGTTGGAGCGACTAACTGTCAGAGTGGCTAGAGGAAACCGAAATGCAGTTGGATGGATGGAAGACCATTGGATTCCATAACGGTTATGCTTAACTGATACATTGTAATATTGGCTAATATATATGCTACCAGAAATGTAACCAATATGTGATAGAGGTTAAATGACAGAGTGCGAACAGAGTGAGAATCTCAGAGTGGCACAGAGCAGAAGGCATGGAGTATCATTAAAGTATAATAGGAACTCCAAGAGGCTTGGTCTCGCTCGATGTGTGAGGAGTGTGAGAGGCTACTGTGTGATGTATGTCTGGAGTCCTATAATCCTGAGTGTTCTGTATTGGTGATGTCTGTAATCCAAACTATAGATTTTGAGAACAAATATCTGAGAAGAGAATCTCGAAACTTTATTGTAATCGTTTGTTTATTGATAATAAAGTGACATCTCTTTGGTGGTGGGTTTTTTACCTGTAAAGGTTTTCCCACATAAATATTGGTGTTTTGTCTCTGTGTGTTTAGATATGTGAATCATTTGTCTGTGTCATTTTAATGTGTTGCAAAAGAATTTTAAAAGGCATTCCTGCTTTATTCCCCTATTGAATTGACGTTAAGAAGACATTTCTGCACTATGCTTTCCTTTTAGTCCTCCTCCATTACTGATAATCTTCTAGCATCTAATTTGTCATATAACTATGCCGGTATTTGATTTTCAATTTCTAACAAGGCTTTCTTATAAATATCCAAATACCATAAAATTTCTTCTTCAACTTCTCTCTGTTCATCATCATCTAAATGCTCATAATAAAATTGTACATTATTCAACATACCATCCTTAGTTATTTCATCAATCAATTCTGCACAAGTCTTGGGTGGAATAGTAGTTACATTACTGGTAACAAGTGCCAGATCAATGTCATCCATCTTCTTCTTCTCTCAGTACGAGATGGGGCAAAAGGTATTTCCTTTGGAGCTCGTTTCTATGTTGGTGCCCTGATTGTAAATTTCCTAACCAGATGCTTATTTGCTTCTACCTTAGTATCTTCAACTTTCTTCCTTAATACCCTCTTGAATGCTAAGGGTGTGTCATCATTAGATCCAGATTCTAATGGAATAGACTCAATAAATATTTTTGGTTCTTTCCTCTTCCTTCCTTTTTCCGGAACAACATCAATTAATGCCTTGATGTCCTATGAAACCTGTTCAACAAATTCACTTTCCTTGCCTAGCTGCTTCTCCCTTTTCTTCCGGTTAAACTCAATTTCAACCTCTTTCTTTTTATGCTTAGCAATACTAAAGGTTTTCTCAACTTCATCAATAGGTGCATCAATTAGAAACTATGCATAAGCATCTAGAATCTATGCATCAACTTCATAACCCATCTCTTCAATCCATATCTTCTGGGGCTTGATAGCTTCCATCAAAGTTTCATCTTTCTTAACCATGAAGCACATCTCAGTTGAGTATTTCTCAACAATTTTCTTTGGAACCCTCTCCCTAGAATTCATAGCCTTCTGGAATGCCTTAAATTAACCCCAAACTTTGTCATCTCGCTGACTAGCCAAACTCGCAATAGATTATTTCAGTTGCCTTCCTACCGGGATATCAAATGCCCATTGCCTCTTCCCAAAATCGGGGTTTCATTGATGAAAAACAACATCAAAAAGACAATAAGATTTCCATAATGGAATGTTCCCTTCTTCTCTCCTTTGATCTTCCCTACGTTAATTAACAATTCATCTAACATCCATCCACCGAGATCTAACTTCTCATTTTCTCTCATCATTTTATGTGCTGCATAAATGCAGGAGCTAGAAACAAAATTCAGATGGTTTGATTGAGTTACCTTGTAACCAATGATCATGCTTCTGAATCTGATATCTCTGTCGGTGATAGTGCTAACCCTCATTGATCGCTTGTCTGATGTTGCACCGATGATTTTGTTGACCTAATCATTAGAAACCTTCTTCTCTGGATGTTGCCCAATCTACGGCAAACTGGTGATTTCCCTAATGGCCTCCTTCAAGATCTTATACGGTCTATCCAACCAGATGAATTCTCCATGCACTCTGCTTAAAACATATCTGACAATCTCATCCTCAAATCAGGAATATCTAGAATGTAGATAAACCCTAGATCCTCAATATGTTGATACTCAGGCTTAATCTTTCCAAAATCTCCCATTAATTCACTCATATACATGCTCTTGCTATCACTAGTTCCCAAATCCTCAATATGATAGTGAATGTAAGCTCTGACATCTTCAGCATATATGACTCCTTCTGGGACATGGGAAAAAGCACCAATCGAATCATCCAAGGTGGCTATATGCAGACATCATTTGAAAATCAGCCTAGGACAGTCCTTGACCTCAACAACAGTAGGATTTGCAATAAAAGTTGGTGTTGTTCATGGTGAAAATGGATAACAATAATAACAATATTGAAAGGCTAAATGAATCCAACCACTAAACCCTAGCCTAACAATCAACAAAGATCCACCATAACATATGAAGATTACCTAAGACAATGCAAATCACATGAAATCACAAAGATTATACCATCACATGTCCAATAGGGTTTTGATCTCCATTCTTCCTATCTCCATTGATCTTGCTTGATATATTTGCTCTCAGATTTTTATATGCACAAGAGCTCAACAAAGAACGGAATGTGGTTGCAAGTAGGATCGTAGTGTAGCAAGTTGCATGAAAGATCATTAGCATGAGTGATTAGGTCATTAGGGTTTGATAATGAAGAAAGCATCTCCTTAAATAGAAGACACAATATGAAATGGAGGGATAAGATTGAGAGGTGTAAAAAGGAGGTCGGCTAGGATTAGAGGGTAGGTATAAGAAATACCAAAATAATGAAAGAGGTAGGTAGTGTAGGAATTAAGAGATGAATGACATGTGTCATGTGTAGAAAAAGCTAATGAATTGATTAAATAAATAAAAATTTATTTAATTAATAGAAGAAGTAGGATAATTAAATAAATAAAATATTTATTTAATTTAGGAAAGGGTAATTTAAATAAATAAATGTATTTATTTAAATGAGAAATAAGGCTAGAAGAGGATAAATGAATTAATTAAATAAATAAAGATTTATTTAATTAATAGAAGAATTAGGCTTAGATAATTAAATAAATAAAATATTTATTTAATTAATCATGACAATTTTAGGTGTCTACATTTTGCCCCTCTTTGAGACAATGCGGCTTGTCGCATTGTTTCAAAGAAGATAAGATGAACTGATACAGAGTTGCCCCAGAATGGGAATGATATGCCCCCTCGAGAGATTGGATGAAAATGTCTAGAAAGATTGCAGACAATCTCTCGATAAGAAAGAAAGGCTAGAATGGATTGACCGGATAAAGTGACAAAGTCACGGGATGAGAAAGACTGACTCGGGAAATGAGAGCTAGGGCAAGGGTAGGCTATAAGATAGACCACGGGCAAAAGACATCCTCATTGTCATCCACACCCTTACAAGATCACAGTGCAGAGCGAGAAAAGAGCAGCAGCAGTCAGCAGTGATGGCCCTCGTTCATAGATTCGACCGCGTTCGCCGATTTCAGAGGCCAGCAGAGGCAGGAGAGCCTGTAAGTACCACCAAACCTCCTCGTACTTTCACGCATTTCAAGTTTTTGTCATTAATGCTCAGTAGGTAGCAATAAATGCACTAGGAATAGGGTACCAAAAAAATGCAAAAACGCGCAATCACGTCTGTGTCATTGCCAGGCGCGTCTGTGTCCAACAGGCGCGTCTGTGTCAGTTCCAGGCACGTTCACGTCTGGGACCGCGTTTGCGTTGATTGCGGGCACGTTTATGAATTTTAGAAGCGTTTATGTCCTGTAGGGGCGTTTATGTTCCAAAGTCGCGTTTGTGCATAATGTAGGCATGTTTATGTCCAGAAGGCGCGTCTGTGTTGCAGAAGCGCGTTTGTGCAGTCTAAAAGCGCGTTTATGAGTTTAAAGCGCATTTGTGTGTCAAAATGCATGGTTTTGGTCTTCTAGGTCAAATCGGCAGTTCTGTGATGAACATATGCTGTCGATTGGATAAGCTGCTGAGAGGATACACTCAAACAGGTCCTCTAGGAAGACTAGGATAGATCAAAGCACTTTGTGATGAACAGGGAGCACCAAGATAGAGTACTTTGTGATAAACAGGGAGTACCCAAAGGATGAGCAGCACTTTGTGATGAACAGGGAGTGCTAAATGTGAGTAACACTTTGTGATGAACAGGGAATGTCACACACGTAGTACTTTGTGATGAACAGGGAGCACTACTAGGATAGATAGCAAGTAGCATTTTGTGATAAACAGTGAATGCCACGATAACTGACATGATTCGATTGTTTGACTGCAGGAGTATCTGCCTATGCTAGAGTCACGGGAGAGATTCCCATCTACACAAAGACTGCGACCAGAGTTGTCGTTTCAGGATAGAGCTGCCATTGAGGAGATGGGCCTCAGACATGTACTGTATGTGCCTGAGTTTCGGGCAAACATGGGTTTGCTGACTGCACTGGCGGAGAGATGGCACTCCGAGACTTGCACTTTTCACTTGCCGATGGGGGAGATGACAATGACCCTCGAGGATGTATACAGGATTTTGCGCATACCGATCAATGGAGAGCTGATCCCATATGATCGAGATGGAGACAGAGAGGCGCTGAGACGGGTATTCCAGGATCCCGGGCTAGAGATGAGAGCAGGGCATGTGGCATGGGATACCATGACCGCGACAGGTTTAGCTTTACCAGCTGTGATCGGAGGAGCCATCAGTGGGTTTTTGTGTCCTGACAGGGCTACACGGGGATTGGCAGTGGGTTGGGGAGGAGCATTGGAGATACTGGTGACTGAGCACACCAGATATGCATGGGGGCCATGTGTCCTGGCACATCTATATTATGAGCTGCATCAGTTTGTCTACCATGGATCAGTTGGCTTGGGTTGCAGAGTGACACTGTTACAGGTGTGGGCATATGAGCATCTGCCTATCACATGGCCGATCCACTTCAGAGGCAGAGGGCATGGATGGAGCTTTGTACACCTATACGATATGATCACGTCACAGCCTCGGATTGGTAGGTTGGAGCACTGGAGGCGTGTGATAGATGATATCGATGTGGTCATCTAGAGGCCGTACCTGGGGTGCGAAGAGTGGGAGGATGATGCAGTGGAGCTGCCATATACATTCAAGAGCAGATATCTGATTGGGCGGACGCCCTACATATTGGAGAGGCAGCTTGTGGACAGGGTTGGCAGGCAGTTTGGCAGGATCCAGAGGATGCCACAAGGCTCGGCTATGTATGCCCATACAGTCAAGGATCAGGCACAGTTCGGGCCATTGTTATCGTATGATCAGGCCGTCACACAGCTGGCTGAGATGATGTCACTACCTTGGGATATGTGGCCGGAGGTTGAGGATGCAGGCATGGATGCAGAGTACTCTGCGTATTGGGCAGAGCATCCGTTTCTGCGGTTGACAGATCCGGGAGAGCTGCTGGAGGGAGAGGTTGGAGGGGATGATGATGATGATGGTGGAGGGGATGGAGGCTGAGGCCGACAGAGGCAGAGGGGAGCAGTGGGGGAGAGGAGAGTGGCACCTCGGAGAGAGGGAGGACAGGAGGGACTAGCCCAGGTGGTGGTGAGGGGTTGGGGTGGATTGCCCCTCCAGGTACCAGCAGCACAGGGACAGAGGCAAGGATAGGTGCAGAGACAGGTGCCAGTACAGGCACAGGTACAGAGATAGGTGCAGGTTCCCCAGCATGTACAGAGACAGGAACTGGTTCAGGCACTGAGATAGGTACAGGGGGAGGCACAGGTACAGGCACTCGCAGAGGGAGAGCCACAGGCAGAGGCTGAGGGTGGAGATCCTGAGGAGGATGAGCTGCTAGAGCTGAGAGAGATCTGCCAGGGCCAGGCAGACGAGATCCAGGAGTTGGAGCGGGAGAGGGATCGTCTCAGGATCAGGCTCCGAGATACAGAGTGAGAGAGGGATCCGGCCATCCAGTGATATACTGAGGCTGAGACAGCTCTGAGGGCAGGGAGGCAGGCGGCAGAGGACGCAGGGGCAGGCTACGCATATGTCTTGCGAGCCGGAGAGGAGATTGGCTACTGGAGAGACCTATACTATGGTGCAGTGCCAGGGGATCAGCGGGCGAGGAGCTTCCATAGACCATCGCGGACAGCAATAGCTATGGGAGGGAGTCGGAGGAGGCAGGCATCTAGTGGTGGGGTCATGGGTCCTCCACCACCACCAGATAGGCAGGGTGATCCTGGAGCGGGTCCTTCTACAGTTCCGCGTCCGTCGAGGCTAGGCGGCTCCGAGGGAGGGAGTTCATCATAGCAATAGAGGGCTCCCCTTTGTATCAGTATATGTACCATTTTTGTATTGTAGACACCTGCGGGTGATTTTGTAGCCATATGATTCTTTTGACATCATTGTATCATGACACCTTTGATTATATATGAGATATGATTCATTTTTGTGGCAGCTATATGCATGTGTACCTTATGTGATGCTTATATGATGGAATGCAATATATATATTTTTTTGTTCTTTTATGTTGTATATGTGATGCATGATGCAAATGTGAATGTATGTAATGCAAATGATTATTTACATGATGAAAATGTAAAATGTGTTAACATGTATTGTATGCAGGATGTGATGCAATTGTGATATCTATATGTATGTATGAAATGCTTATATGTGGTGATGCAAGTGTAAACTATATGAAATGCCAATATTTTTGGTGTGTCATTATACTCAGTCATGTGATAGCGGGCTACGCGGACTCGAGAAGTACGATGGAAGTCAATCAAGAAAGGGGGATGGAAGACACAAGATATGAACGTGAAAGAGCTTCTTGTGCGTTATCATCATTGAGCTTTATTATGGCAAAATAGGTTATGACAATCGAGGCATATGTTCGACCCAAAAAGTCATTGTACCTGTTTGCATGGAGATAAGACAGTCACAAACAAGGAATGCCTCAGTTCATACTAGACTCACAGTGTCCTCATATCCTTGGACAAGTCATAGCATTACTAAGAGACAATCCACAGATAGCAAATGCAAATAGGCGATGATACCCCATCCTCGCCTTTCTAGTCAAAGACATCCTAGAGATAGAATCTCTAGTCAGAGACATCCTGGAAAAGCTAAAAGACATGTCACCAAAAGATAAAATAAAAAGAAAACCAAGACTCGACACCAACATCCACTGTAGTCCTCAAGTTTAGTGTCTCTTGTCACTTGTATAAGTCTTATTCGATTGTGGTCACAATGTTTACTTTCACAAAAAAGATAGATTAACACTGAACCATATGTTGTCTGAGTCTGTTGAAAGATTTGATTTGTTGAAGCCCATTGTTGCTGCTGTGTCTCATCTAAAACTGACTGAATCCATGAAACTGATACTTTATTGCGGAGAAGATGAAACTTTATTGCAGATCTGTGATGCAAATGTTGCTTTATTGCGGATTGTGTGCGGACAGACTGAAGGAAGCTGGAAGAAACTGTACTCCTTGAAACATGTGATGTTCTCATTTCCACACCCATCACTAGACGTAGGATTTGCCTTAGCCACAGATAGGGTCTGATTTGTTATGAATGGAAAGGGATGTGAAAAGAGAGATTTATTATGAATGGCTAACCAATCTTGGGTAGATCAATAACAAGCCATGATGGGACTGGGTAATTTTATTATGAATGAATAGGTTGTGAGTGTGTGCGAAGTGAAAGGATGAAAGTGAATCCTAAAGGAGGGAGGAGCAATGTCTCTACGCATGGCGCTGGTGACCCAGTTTTCACCATGGTACTTGCCCAGGGCACCACCGAAGTGGTTTTCACCATTGGACGAAATTATTTCTCTTTACTTTTTTCAAATTTTCAATGTTTTTTTTTTTTTTATTTTTTTTGATTTTTTATTTTTTTTTTATTTTTGTATTTTTGAATTAAGATGCTCTGAAAAGCTATGTGTAGAACCTACGAAGGTGCATGCTGTTGATAGGATCCTCCAAAGGTTCACCTTCTGTAGTTGAGAGCTGATATGCCCTAGAGCCATATACTGCTGTGATGATGTAAGGACCCAGCCAGTTTGGTTCGAACTTGCCCTTCTTATCTCTGTCTTGCTGATTCTTGGGGTTCTCTCTGAGGACTAAGTCACCTACCTCAAATGTGCGAGGCTTCACCTTGTGATTGTAGCTGCGACTCATTCTTTGTTGGTAAGCCTTGAGATGATTAAAAGCAGTTTGTCTCCGTTCATCCAGCAGTTCTAGTTCTTGTAAGCGAGAGACCCTGTAATCTTCATCGTTGATTATGTTTCTCAAAGAGACCCGTAAAGAAGGTAACTCGACCTCAATAGGCAAGATGGCTTCAGCACCGTAGACAAGTGAGTAAGGTGTAGCTCCTGTAGGTGTGCGGACACTTGTGCGATAGGCCCAAAGTGCAGGATTAAGCTGGATATGCCAGTTTCGGCCAGCGTTGTCGACTGTCTTTTTGAGGATTTTAAGAATTGTTTTGTTAGACGCCTCAGCTTGGCCATTACCTTGGGGGTAATATGGTGTGGAGAAACGATGAGAGATATGGAAGCGCTCACAGAGTTTCCGAACATCCTGATTTTTGAAGGGACGCCCGTTATCAGTGATAATGGAAGTGGGAATACCATATCAGCAAATGATGTAGTTTAGGATGAAGGTAGTGATTTGTTTCCCTGTAACTTGTGTGAGAGGCACGGCTTCAACCCATTTTGTGAAATACTCTGTAGCTGTGATAATGAATTTATGACCATTGGAAGAAGGAGGGTGAATCTTGCCTATGAGATCGAGTCCCCACTGACAAAAGGGCCAAGGAGATGCAAGTGGCTGTAGTTCTTGTGCTGGTGCATGTATGAGGTCTCCATGAACTTGACACTACTTACATTTCTTGACAAACTAATATGAATCTCTTTCCATAGTAGGCCAGTAATATCCAGTCCTGATGAGTTTCTTGGCCAAGGTAGGACCACTAGTATGTGGACCACATATCCCTTCATGCACTTCTCGTAACGCAATCTGAGCTTCGTCACTTTCTAAACATCTAAGAAGGGTGCCATCTAGACCTCGTCGGTATAGGATATTAGCTAGAATGGCGTATCGAGAAGATTGGCGAATGAAAGTGCGGCATTGGTTGTTCGATAGATCGGGAGGTAAGATATTGTCGCGAAGGTATGTGAATATGGAACCATATAACTGGGATTCAGGACCAACAACGCATATCATTTCAGTAGGAGTGATCTCGTATGAGGGAACCAGCAGGTTGTCTACCAAGAAATCATAGCAGGTCTCATTCTACGGTAGATCAATTAGTGAAGCAATTGTAGCCATGGCATCTGCAACACGATTCTGTTCTCTTGGTATCTACTCAAAATCTATCTTTATGAAGTGATGTTTCAAATTATCTACCAATTGTTTGTAAGGCATTAGTTTTTCGTCTTTTGTTTGGTAATCATCAGTTGCTTGACGGATGACCAGTTGAGAATCCCCAAAAACATGAAGTTCTTGGATCTTCCATTGAACTGCAATTCTTAATCCAGTTGTTAATGCCTCATACTCCGCTATATTGTTAGTGCAAGGAAATGATAAGCGGTATGATTTTGGTATAGAATCGCCCTGAGGAGTTACAAAGAGAATACCCGCTCCTGCTCCATGTTGTGTGTATGAGCCATCAAAGTATAGTTACCATGGCTTTGCATGTGATATCGTTAAAATTGCTTCATCTGGAAATTCTGACTGTAGAGGAACATCATCTATCATGGGAGCATCTACTAATTGATCTGCGATTGCTTGTCCTTTTATTGATTTTCTATCCACATACTCGATGTCGAATTCACTCAGGATCATTACCCATTTGGCCAGCCGCCCAGTAAGTGTAGCTTTGTTAAGAAGATATTTTAGTGGATCCATTCGTGCAATCAACTTAGTTTTGTGAGTGAGCATATAATGTCGTAATTTTTGTGAAGCAAAGACCACAGCGAGACATGCACGCTTGATTGGTGTGTAGTTTAGCTCATATCCCACCAATGTGCGACTGATATAATATACTGCTTTTTCCTTGCCGTCAGCTATTTGTTGTGCTAGGAGTGCTCCCAGTGCTGTTGGAGTAGCTGATATGTATAGTAGCAAAGGTTGATCTGGAATTGGTGGCATCAAAACAGGCAGATTTAAAAGATAGTCTTTGAGCGTCTGAAAAGCTTGTTGACAGTTCTCATCCCATTTGAACTTGATGTTCTTATGTAGCAGGTGCTGAAACGAATTACATTTATCTGCAAGTTGTGCTATGAATCTTCGTATGGACTGGAGTCTCCCTTGTAAGGACCTAAGTTGACTGATATTCCTTGGTGGCAGCATGTCCAAGATAGCCTTGACTTTTGCTGGATCGGCTTCGATTCCTCTTTTAGACACAATGAATCCTAGGAGTTTCCCAGAGGTTACTCCAAAGACACATTTCTTTGGGTTTAATCTTACCTTGTATTTTTCCAATCGATCAAAGACGACTGAAAGTATGTCCAAGTGTGTGTCCCTGTCTATTGATTTTCCCAAGAGATCATCAACGTAATCTTCCACTGTTATGTGCATGAGATCATGAAAGATAGTGGTCATCGCTCTTTGATATGTAGCACCTGCATTTTTCAACCCAAAGGGCATGACATTCCAACAGAAAGTTCCCCATGGACAAGTAAATGATGTTTTATGTTGATCTTCAGGTGCAATCCTGATTTGATTATAACCAGAAAATCCATCCATCAAAGATAACATTTCGTGACCTGCTGTGAGATCAACGATCAAGTCAATGTTTGGTAATGGGAAATCGTCCTTTGGACAAGCTTTGTTGATGTCTCTGAAGTCTGTACATATTCGGATGCTGTGATCTGGTTTGCTGATAGGTACTAAATTGAAGATCCATTCGGGATAATCAATTGGGCGTATGAATCCGACATCCAATAATTTTTCCAGCTCTGCCTTGACCAGTAATGCCACTTGCGGGTGCATTTTCCTTAATTTTTGTTTCACTGGCTTTGCCCCCGGTTTGACTGTCAAATGATGCATTACCAAATCTGGATCTAGTCTAGGCATATCAGTGTATGACCATGCAAAGTTGATTTGTCATTCCTTGAAGAAGCTTATGAATTTTGCCCTTTCGGACTCTGTCAATGATTGAGCCAGGAATATGTTGTGTGGAACCTCTTCTGTACCAATGTTTGTCTTTATAGTCTCCTCTACCAACATGGATGATTTTTCCTCATATGATGCTGGGAGAATGTCGAGCCTTCCATCTTCGGGTGCCTCAGAGAGGTTTTCGCCCTCAGATACGTCCTTTCTTTTTACTTTTTTGGAATCAGATAGTGCCACGGTGTGGTTTTCGCCATAAGATCCTTGTTTTGTTTTTATTTTCACATTTTTGTGATTGGAAGGTCCGACACCCTCACCAAAGTATGCCATATTGTTGAGTTCTATGGTGTATCCTGCTTTGTGGTCTCCAGGAGGAAGATCATCTCGTATGCCAAGATAGTCGATAATAGCTTCGTCATTTTGAAATGTATCGAATTGTGCTGGTCCTTCATTATCCCAGTCAATGAGTTGGGGATGAACAAGGGAAAGGTCTTTAACGTTTTCGGAATTTGCAGGGCTAATAGTGAAGATGTGGTTATATTCGGGTATGTCAAGGCAATCGTTGAGGTCATCGATGGCACTCTCCTCATCAGTTTCGATCACGAGCGAATCCAAATTGTCATCACTAGTAGCGCCTTCTGGGACAGGTGTCCTCATCCTATGTGATTTCGACCTAGAACCTTGAAACAAAGACTGTGGGAAATCCTTATGGGTTGGTTCTTGACCAACTTTGAACTTTTTGTAAAATTCCTCCTCTTTTGTGGGTTCATCTGGTTCTCTGAATGTCTCGGTGAGCTCATAGTCACTGGAGGATTTGTCTGAACCCCATTCCCATTCGTTGGAATCTGTGGAATAGTAATTCTCTTGTTGAATTTCGGCAACTTTGATTTGTGAGGTCCTTTCTGTTCTTTTATTGTGTCTCTTAGAAGTTAGAAAACCAAGTCCCTTTGAGCGTTCCCGTCTTACAGTTAATTCAGGTTGTAAGGGCTCCATGACACCTTCTTTGCGTAACCCAAGAGGGCTTTTTCCATCATACCCGAATCTTTGTAGAATTTTGAAGCCTTTGCCATAATTCTCACAGGGTAGAATAATTTGATCATGCGTGTCCTCTTCAATGTCTTTATAGAGCATTTTGTATAAGTTTTCCTCCTCTAGTTCACCCCATCTTTGAAAGGTAGTAGGATCCCATTTGAGTATCATGATGGAGATTTGCTTGTTAGGATGTGGCCTCCCATATTCTTTTGGAGAACTCATGACTTGTCGTAAAAACATGGTCTGATTCAAAGTGTATTCTCCCATGCCTTTGTCTTGAAACTTGCCTCTAAGTTCACCTTGTTTGGATGTCGAGGGTTTTAATGACTCAGGATCAATGTATGCCGAAGAAGGAGTAGCCTCACGATTACTGGGAATGATAGTCTCAGTATGTGATCTCAAGTTATTGCAATATATGAACGGATTTGGATCACCGTTGACCGTTACCTCGACTCCATTATGAGGAAACTTAATGCATTGATGATACGTTGATGGGACTGCCCTCATTTCATGAATCCAAGGACGTCCTAGCAATATGTTATATGTGAGATCTAGATCTAGGACTTGACAAACCACATCCTTTGTGACTGGCCCAATTCTTAGCGGTAAGGTGACTGTGCCCTTGGATGAACGCTCTTCATCATCATACGCCTTGATGGTGATTTGGTTTGTAGAATTGACAGCTTTATCAGAATATCCCAATTGTTTAATGGTGCTCAAGGTACAAATGTTTAGACCTGCTCCTCCATCTATCAGGACTCGCTTTATTCGATGTTTATGTATGAAGGCTTCAACGTGTAAAGGTGCATTATGTGGCTGACTTACGGAGGCGTCATCGGCTTCTGTGAACGTAAGGGAATGCGGAATGGAAAGGTATCCCACCATGGCTTGAAACTGGTCCACATTTAGATCAGTAGGGACAGCTGTATCTCTCAAGATTTTGTCAAGGATAGCTTTATGAGCGGGGGATATGCGTAGAAGCTCAAGAATGGAGATGAGCGCGGGTGTCTTCCCTAATTGTTCTACAAGGTCGTACTCAGGCTTAATTGATGAAGGATTGGTATTCTTAGTAGAGGCACCTGGCAACGTAATCTTACCTCGACGGGTTGTAACATGACATTCAGAGGTAGATTCGGACAAAGATCCAACACCTCTTAGGACAATCTTAGGTCACTGAGGAGGATTTTCAGCATTTTTGTTCTTGATAGTAATAGTAGAGATATGATTGTCCATTGAGATGTGGTTGATAGTAGAATCATAATTGTAAGGTGCTCTAGTGTAATTGGCTTGATCATCTGTGACTTTGGCTTTTCCTTTGTCATGTTTTGGGAATGGTTCCTTAAACATCTCATGCTCTTGGTTAGATGAATGTCCCTCAATCTCAATATCGCCTCTATCAATGAGATCTTGTACAATGTTCTTTAGTCGATGGCAATTACTTGTCTTATGACCCTTGCTCTTATGAAATTCGCAATACTCATCATCATTCCACCAATTTGGTTTGACCTTTGGTTCATATGGAGGAAAATCTGGAACTGTGATCACTTTGTTTGCCACAAGCTTTTTGAATACTGATTCAAGTGGTTCTCCCAATGGAGTGTATTTCCTTCGTGGTCTAGAAGTTGTTTGATTGTTCACTTGATTGTTTGTAGAACTTGATCCTGAAAAGATGAATTTGTGTCACACCGTGTTGGCATCAACAACACCATCATTGACTGTGTTCTTGTTTTTATTCCAAAATCTTGGCTTGTCTTTTCCTTTAAAGTCATCTTTGTTTTCCTTGAATATTTTAATGACTCCTTGTTCAATTAAAACCTTTTCTGTTGCTAGGCCCTTTTCAATAACATCCTTGAATGTAGACAAACAAGCTTTTCTGAGATCATAGCCAATAGCCTTGTTAACATTTTGTGTGAACATTTCTACCATTTGTTTCTGAGGGATTTCGCAAGAGCATCTGCTAGCTAGATTTCTCCATCTTTGTAAAAATGTTGCGAAAGATTCTCCTTCCTTTTGTTTAGTATTGCACAAGGTAGTAACTGAGACATCTGTTTCTATGTTGTAAGAGAAATGCTGAATAAATGCTTCTGCCAAGTCGCCCCATGACTTAATACCAGGAGGTAATTGAGAAAACCATTCCATAGCTTGATCGCCTAAGCTCTGTGGAAACAACCTCATCAAGTATGTTTCTTCTGCCGCTACCTCTATGCAGGCTGTGAAAAATTGTCTTATGTGTGCCTTGGGGTCTCCTCTCCCTCTATATTTGTCAAATTTTGGCGTCACAAAGTGTGCAGGAAACGGAGGCATTGGAATGCTCTTATCAAAGGGATAAGGACATATATCTCTCATAGTGTATGTTGGTTTTGATGTACTCATGTCCTCCATTTTCTTTTGTAAATCTCTTATTTGTTGCTCCAAATTATTTTTGGGAGGAGATTGATTTCTTGTAGCATACCCCGTGTTTGAAACACCCATTTGAGGAGGAGCTTGTTGCATGTATGGATGATACTGATCGTAGACATGTCCATATGGAGGTCTATATTGCTGTGGCATATATGGAGCACTTGACATAACTTCATGTTGAGGAACCCCATATCTATTTTGTGCATATATACCATATTCAATAGGCATTTCATTTTCCATTGTGTTGCCCCCAATTTTGACATGAGGTCTCCTTGTGTCAAAATTTTGAGGATGCCTTTGAGTATCTACTTGTTTTGATTGATCCATACCTTGAGCATGTGATTGAGCATATCTATCCACATAAGGCTTCCATGATGGTCTCGAAGGTAAGTATCATATGTTTGAGCTTGTGTATGTGGAATTGCTGGTTTTTGAAGCAAAACTAATGGTGACTCAGGCATTATATTCGGTCCTCTATTTCCTCCACTATTTGGTCTCCTTTGATCCATGTCGGGTTGAGTTTGTTGTGATGGTCTACTTTCCATAAGTTGGGACATGTCAAAGTCATGAGGTATTTTAGCTCCACTTTGTGCCATCATGTGTAAAAAAAACTGTCGATCTCTCCTCATTATCTCTTCAACCAATCTATTGAAATGAGGATTCATTATGGATTCTTCTATGTCTGGTGATAGTATTGAAAGACTGTCCACATTGTCATTGCGTGTAGCATTGTTGTTTGTAGTGTTTGTGTTTTCCACATTTGTATTGTTTCTATAAACATCCATGTCTGGTAATGTAGTGTGCTCAGGATTATAAAATAAATCATTGTCATACTCATAAGAACTCATGTTTGCGGATTCTTGAGCTTCTTTAGCTATTCTCCTAGATTTTTGAAGACGGGTTTCAACCATGAACTAGGTGTTTGACCAATATGTGAGAGACTAGATGAAAAATATGAAAAGAGTATGGAAGACCAAGAGTTGTATGGAGTGTAAATGAATCTTAAGGTATACTTGCAATGTCCAAAGTGTAAGACCAAGTATGTAAGTAGTAGAGTAGGTGTGACTTCCAAAGAGAGGATCGTTTCTCTTGATGAGGTAAGCTGACCTTGACTCTAAGTAAGACCAAATGAGACCCAAAGGTAAGAAACCTTGATGAGGGACCACTTAGCAAAGTGTAGTTGTATGTAGTGTGTTGACAAAGTATAGTGAGGACAAGCAAGTGACCTTTTTGACCCAAGTTTAGACAAGTATGAATGTAAAATGAGATGTGAAGCAATGATGGACTGTGTGAGACCTTAGAACAGGTTGAATGCTAGATGAAACCTGAAGAAACAACCTAGGAAGCTCAAATATTCCAAAACTGATTTCTTTTGTTTGTTGGACTGTGAAATTTTCAATCCTGGACACAGACGCTTCTGTATACTTCACATACGCGATTCCCAGACACAGACGTGTCTCTGTTTGACACAGACGCTGTTACAGACACAGACGCTATTCTGCCCTTCACAAACGCGATTCCTAGACACAGACGTGTCTCTGTTTGACACAGACGCTGTTACAGACACATACGCTATTCTGCCCTTCACAGACGTGCTTAGATGACTCAGATGCGGTTAGAACAGACACAGACGCGTTTCTGTAAATTTCGTGCAATTTTTTCAATCTGTGAAGTTGTTTTTGCTGTGACCAAATCCGACTGTTTGACTGTTTTTCGTGACAAGAGGACACAATGTTGATGAGGACTCAATGTTTGCAAGTGTTTAGACTTCAAAATGACTCCAAGAAAAGTGTGTTGTTTGATGTAAAATGTTTTGCATACACTTGAAAACACAAAAGACACAATGTTTTGTTGTTTGGTCTTGAATGTTTTGAATGTTTAAAATAAGTCAAGCACAATTCTTATGGCTGGCCAAGACAATAGTTGTTGATCCCACATGGGGTTTTACCCCCGAGGCTACGCTATTCAGAGCGGATACTTAGATGCTTGACCTCACTGGCTCCACCCTCGGCACTCACTTCTCGGGTCAACCAAGCATCAGTCCCCATGAAAACTCCCCATGGTGAACTTTGTATCTCTACTAAGAACCGTATGTGTGTGGGCCGCTACCAGAGGTCTGACCTCCTGCCCCAACAACTAGAAGGATTTGGGCCTCTAAAACAAAATGGTGCTAGTAAGGGCATCCGCTCGTGTGGCCATACATGCGGCACTTTCAGCTCTGTAAATACAGAAGGCTCCCAGCCGGTAGGGGTTACGCCCTACAAATGATCAAATAAATTTGATCAAACGGGTTTATGGGGAGACATAGTGTCAATATGAACTAATCAGCACACGTTATTCATAGTTTTCACCATGAATACATTTGATTATAGTGGTTCGGATGAGGTGGGTTTTCCTCGCTACCACTTGGGTCGTTCTCTTCTCACTAGTAGTCCTAATGACCACACGGGAAGACAGGCCCTCTAAAGATTGAACAAAAAGAGTCTATTGCTCAAGACACAAAAGACAATGATTCAATTTTAGTGCACCAATGGAAGTGTTTGCTAGTCTATGAAAGTAAGGCACACAATAAAATTACAAAACCCTAGCAAAGGCCCTGCAACAAAATTGTTAGTAGTTTGGGTTGTTTCAAATGATAACCCCTTCCTGCAAGCACACAAGTTAGGTAAATTTTAGAAAACCCAAAAGACTTTGTGAAAAAGGGGCCTTCAACAAAAACATTTTTTTCTCCAAAGCAAGCTGCACAAACTTGGTTAGTCAGATCTGCAAGGATTAGTGCAAAAGTAAACCAGATCTGAAACCCTAAGCGCGAAATCTGAAAAATTGAATCAAAGAAAATTTGAAAAATTTCAAAACAGAAGACACAGACGCTGCTATACCAGACACAGACGCGTCTTTATGACACAGACACGGTTCTGTGATGCACAAACGCGCTAAGGGAACGCAGACGCTTTTCCCGAACACAGATGCGATCAGATCTAACACAGACGCATTTTTGACACACAGACGCGGTTCCAGAAACCTGCAAAATAAAATCTGGAAAAAACACAAGTGCGATTTCCGATCCCACAGACGCTTCTGAAACTCAAAAACGCGATCCGAACGCTCACAGACGCGGAAATACCTAAAATGTCGTCGAAAATCGTCCGATCTGCAACTTCAAAAATGCAAAATCTGCAACAAAATTGTTAAATGCAAAGGGACAAGAGTCCCACCGGGCGTGCCAAAATGTTCATGGTGAAAATGGATAATAATAATAACAATATTGAAAGGCTAAATGAATCCAACCACTAAACCCTAGCCTAACAATCAACAAAGATCCACCATAACATATGAAGATTACTTAAGACAATGCAAATCACATGAAATCACAAAGATTATACCATCACATGTCCAATAGGGTTTTGATCTCCATTCTTCCTATCTCCATTGATCTTGCTTGATATATTTGCTCTCAGATTTTTATATGCACAAGAGCTCAACAAAGAACGAAATGTGGTTGCAAGTAGGATCGTAGTGTAGCAAGTTGCATGAAAGATCATTAGCATGAGTGATTAGGTCATTAGGGTTTGATAATGAAGAAAGCATCTCCTTAAATAGAAGACACAATATGAAATGGAGGGATAAGATTGAGAGGTGTAAAAAGGAGGTCGGCTAGGATTAGAGGGTAGGTATAAGAAATACCAAAATAATGAAAGAGGTAGGTAGTGTAGGAATTAAGAGATGAATGACATGTGTCATGTGTAGAAAAAGCTAATGAATTGATTAAATAAATAAAGATTTATTTAATTAATAGAAGAAGTAGGATAATTAAATAAATAAAATATTTATTTAATTTAGGAAAGGGTAATTTAAATAAATAAATGTATTTATTTAAATGAGAAATAAGGCTAGAAGAGGATAAATGAATTAATTAAATAAATAAAGATTTATTTAATTAATAGAAGAATTAGGCTTAGATAATTAAATAAATAAAATATTTATTTAATTAATCATGACAATTTTAGGTGTCTACAGGTGCAAAGGATGATCCCGCTTCCATGATGAAAGATAAATACCTGTGAAACAGTTGTCGGTGAAACCCTAAAGAACTCTTTCGATCGCTAGTGAAATCGCTCAAGAAGATATTGATCGCACTGAATTGCCTTAGACTCACTCCGAATCGCTTTGAATGCAAAGTGATCAGAAATGAAGTAGATTCAACCTTTTAACCTCCAATAAACCCTAATCTGTCATTGATATGAATGACTTTCGGTGAAAGATACCGGATCTTGGTCTAACATCTCCATGCCAGATAAGCATCTCCAATGTCTAGAACATCTTCCAGAACCTCTTCCCAGGGCATATGCACTATCTTCATGAAGTTTTCCTACCCCTAAGGCATCTGCCTCAATTACCAGATGAGCTTCCTGCCAGTGTAGGAGCAACCTCCTCTGTCGGTTGAGTAACCAGTGCATTTCCATCTACTGATTGATCTTCTAACTTCTTGACCCATTTCTTGATATGATCTTATCAGATTTCATTAACCTTCTCTTTTCCTTTCTCATTTGATCCTTCATTGTTAACCGGTGGATTTCTGCTTCTACAGAACTTAGCTATGTGTCCAACCTCATTGCATGCATAGCATGTAACATTGTTCTTTTGAATTACTTTGCTAAAACCGATATAATTTCTTTACCTGCACTGATTAGCCATGTGTCCAAATTTTCCACATGCATAACATTTAACATTCATTTTGAAATCTTCTATCTTATGACCATACTTATTGCATTTAGAACATTGACCAGGAGCAAAATTATAGTTTTGATTTTCTCTATTTCTACATTGCCTAGCCATGTGACCAAATTTATTACAAACAAAGCATCTACCATTAAAATTATAAGCATTAAGATGTCTTATCGGTGCCTTCTAGTTTTGATCTTCATTTGTAGTACCAGAGCTCTAACCTTGTTCAAATCCAAGTCCACTGGAATCTCCATTTTGTCTTTGACTTTTCAATAACTCATCAAGCTGTGCTGAACTAACCTTGAATTTCTCTTTATACTCACTTGCAGCAGTCAGATCATCTCTTAGAATTATCATTTGTCTCTCAAGTTCTTGTTCATTACTCAGGGATTGTACTAAATCTATTCTCAACATCTCATTCTCATGAACCAGCCAAGAGCATTCTTCAAATTTGTCTTTTAGAGATACATCAAGATTTTCTTCCTTCTTCTTTCGGTCCTCAATCTCCTTTGACATCCTCATGGTTAAGGTTTTCATTTAACTCCTCATGACCATGTTCTCCTGACTCAGCTTCTAACATTTCTCATTAAGGGCATCCTTCTCTTCATTATCCTTATTCTGCAAAATTTCCTTCATCCTGGCTTGAATAGATGACAACCTCTCCTGTAGGATAAGAATGAATTCCTGAGCAAAATTCAATTCATTTTGTAACTTCAAGTTCTTCATCCTTTTAGCATCATAATCTTCAAGTGCTACCTCATGTTGCTTCTCCAAACTCATATCCATGGATTCTGGATTCAGGATCTTCCTCAAGTTGTTAAACTTCCTCTGAGGCACAAGGTTCTGATACCAATTGTTGGAATCCAAGAACACTGAGAGGGGGAGGTGAATCAGTGTTCTACCAGTATGATTAATTTTGACCTTATTAAAACATGCATTCACCAACCGGTATACCGATACATATAAGATTGAAAGAAGTAAAGTAACCAATAAGCCAATCACACAAATGAATACCATAACACAGAGAATTATACGTGGAAAACCTCAAAGAGAAAAAAACACGGTGGGATTTGTGACCCACAATATCAATTCGCTGGCCATATGAAAAGATATTACAAAATATAGGGTCATGCACTTGCAAGAAGGCTTACAGCCTAGAGCACACTGCTCAATCACAAAAGGAGCCTCACTGACTACATACAAATCCAGACTACAATCTGGAGAAATGAGTGAACTGCAAAGATAGCATCTTCTATGCCTGAATACAGTTCTGGTTAAGCTTTGTCTATTCTGGGCTAAAACCCTAAACCCTTACCGGAATAACCTCTTACATAAACTTTGCATTACAAAACATTATCACATTCTCCTCTTCTTACACATATCTAAATGATCTAATCAGCTGACCTATATACCCTTACAAACTTTCATGCCTTATGTTGGCTTACAAAGATAATTACAAAATGAACATACATGTTGGCTCAATAACATATATACATAAATATCAAAATCAATTGTCGATGTTGGATCTCCCAAAATGATGTCGGCCTTCAATACTAATAACCTGATGAAGTCATGTCGGCCTACAATGCCGGTACCCAAAGAATTCCTTCCAACCAGTGAAGATACCTGTCGGTGTCGGTGTCGGTGAAGTGTTTGTCGGTAATCAACCAAACCAAAATATGAAGCCGAGACATGTTGCCATCAATGACAACATATTTAAACTAACCAAATGAGTGTCAATTGCCAACAAATTATGTGTTTGATGATTCATGTATGTGTTGAAGATATTCGAGAGTAGATGTGCCAATGATCAAAGATGTAGAAGATAGTTTGAAGAATTACCCAATGACATTATACTGGTCTGGAATGCATGATATGGAGAAAATGGTATGTATTGGCCTTGTCTATATGTTGTGATTATCTTAGTCATTGTTCATATGCTCTGGGTGACAATACTATGATGTTTGTGCTCAATATTTCGATTGGTTTCTTGAGGGAATTCATCCAAGTACATAATTGTTTGGTTCCCTATGTATGTGTATTGGTGTTTTACTTTGCATTCTTCTGCCTTGCATAATTTTGATATGTAGTTCTACATTCATGCTCTGAAGTATGTCAAGGACCATTATGTCACTTTTCAGATTAGAACTATTTGTATAGAAATTTATAAGTTTTGGATCTCTAGTTGTCGTTCTATCAGTGTAAGAGGTTTCTATTGGGTTGCTAAAATTCTCTACATTCTATCACAATGATTTATATGACTTTGTGGTTTGGTAGGATGTTGAGGACAATATTTTTTATCAATGATGAGTTTTTGAAGGTTGTTATGTGCTTCAATGTATGGTATTCTTCATAATGACACAAGCCTTGAAAGAGAATACACCAGGCAAAGTGGGTGAGCTTAGGCAGACTAGAATTATGAAATTATCATTTCCAATGAGAGATGGGTGAATGCAAGTGCCACCAAAGATTGAAAGTAGGCACAATGGGAAGGTGCAAGAAAAGTCAATGGTAGCCCAAACATGACTTATAATTAAAGAAAGGCAGTGTCAAGAGACCAACACCAATTTTTCTACCAAGGCTTCATAAAGTGAATGCAAATTTTGTGTAACATATATAAAGGAAAGACAATGGAACCATGCTAAATATCTCTCAATCTAGTCAAGAAAGTTGGTAATAGGTTTTCATAACTTCCCAAGAGCAAAGATTCATTTAGGTTCTAGAAAACAAATCATAGGGGGGTGTGAATGCCTTACTTGTGAAAAAGAATGACACAAACCCAATGCAACTAGGAGAGGGGAAACCCATGAATCTAAATGAGTGGAGACCACCAATTATTATGCTACTTGAAATAAAGACCATCTCGAAAGCTAGAGTTGTCCCACCAAAGCCAAGGCTTAATGGCTTTACAGGTATGCCAAATTCTTTTGGCCACAAAAGTACCTTCGATGTGCACATCTTTCACCACTAGAAGGCTAAATGAAAACCAAACCTCTTCCAAGTAGGCTAGTTGACAGGATAACCAAAATAAATGCAATGCCTAAGGATAAGTTTTTAGGCTTCATTTCTAGAAATGGCATGAACAATCTATTTTGCACAAAGGGTCATTCCTAGCTACTAGGTAAAGAGGAGTCCAAGACCACCTAAGTCACGCAAGAGAGAACAAAACTCCCAAGAAACTCTATGAAAACCCTTATGGTCATCAAAATAGGCCTACAAGAAATCTCTTACAAGCTTTTCCAGTTTCAAATAAGAAGCCTTAGATGGAGCCCAACAAGAAGAGTAATAAACATGGGTGGCTGCGAGAATTTTAGAGTGCACCTTAAACTTGCCAGCCAACAAAAAACGGTTTAGTATTCTAGAAGGAAAGCTTTTTTTCCAATTCTAGCAAGTACCACATTTCAAAGCTCCACCAATGAAGCCTAGGAAGCAAAAGGTATGCCTAGAAATCAAAATATTTCACCATGTCCTATCCACTTCCATCCATACTAGAGCAACCAAGGTGTAGTTAGGAGAAAGGGTTGCTTGTAGCACTAAGTCTTATGCCATTGAATGATAGACCTAGAAGCCAAATGAAAGGTTTCAAGGCACTGCAGGGCCTCCTTAATATTTTTCTCTTCTTCAATAAGTGTAAGAAAGAATCATCTATGAAGTGATCATTAGCCAGCTTGTTAGGTGACTCAAGCAAGGCAATCCAATGGACACGCCCATTAGAAAAATCTCAAGAATGAGCTAATAAGTACCCAAAACCCTCAATATCCATAAGATGTAGAGAGGGGGCTAGAGGGAAACCCTATTGAATAGACCAATGAAGCCCAAAAGCTTGAGAATGGTGGTCATTAATGGTGATACACGTAGAGGAATCTCCAAATATCTTAATAGATTAAATGAAATAGGATCCAAAATCGAGAGCACCAAATAGCTAAAATGACTGGTCATTCAATATGGTGATAGGATTTGACAAAATAATTTTTGAGGAATAGGGCTTGTTATCAAGAATGATGAGCCTATTCCATACCTTCCCAAATGTCAATAATGTTGTCCAAGATGAACCAAGACTTGATAAAGCCAACTCAGGATGAACAATTTGCAAAAGCGTGTGCCTAATATTCAAAGCTAAGGCCTCACAATGATTTTGGAGATATTGAGCAATGTTATCGACCACCAATTATAGATGTCTTCTCGGTCACCATACTTAGGTATGATTTTAAAATTTCCTTTGTTAATTAACTGACCTAGAGACTAGTTTTGAGAAGATTCAAGATAAACTTGGTGCAAATTTGGACCCACACATTGCTAGAAGGCTTTGTAAAATTCACAAGGGAAACCATCACATCCAAGAGCTAATGCCCTTGGATACCTTCTAAATCATGCAAAACAACATAAACTCATCCATGGCATTTAGCTCACAGGTGATGAAGTTGCTTTGAATTCTCATTTTGTTGATGATAGCTTACTATTCATTCAAAATTCTCAAGAGGAGCTCAACAACACTCTTGAAATCTTTAGACTTGTATTGTGTTGATTCTATCTCTCTAATATCTCATAGCAAGACTAAATTTTGGATGACTTCAAATAATCAAACACCTCCTTAGATACCCTCTCAATAAAAATACAACAATCATGGCATAATTTCAAGACATCTTGGCATCTCATTTGGGATAGGAATTTCATCATATGAAATGTGGAAATGGTTCATGCACAAATTACAAAGAAAATGTGAATTCTGGTTGAGCAAATTTCACTCAATGGTTGGATGCATCCAAATTGCTAAAAAAATTTGTCATAGCCAACCGTGATATTTTATCATGTTGGCTCCCTTTCAAAAACACTTATAATCAACTAACAGTTAATTGGAGGGTTCTTGTGGGGAAAATAGAATAATAAAAAAGGTCATCATATTGCTTCATTGTCACATCATATTTGGCCAAAAAGAAAAGGGGATTAAGAGTGATTGACCCCTTTACTCAAGGAGTATGCCTAAAAACCAAATGGATTATTAGAATTCTTCAAGGATCAACACAATGGAAGTCTCTTATTAGACATAGAATTGCTACTACCAAAGCCAATAATTCTTGGAAAGAAGTTGGGTGGAAAGATAAAATCCTAATGGCAAAATAATTTTAACCCCAAGCTTCTAGAATTTTTTTAAGCATATGGAAAGCATGGCAGCAAGTGTCTCCTCTTCTTGAATGGAATGGACAATACCTTAGCCATGGGATGAGTTTCTCACCTTCATCTATTTGGTGGAATCGATTGATGCTTTCATGAGAAGCCTCTTGCTCTTAGTCCCCATTTCCATAGTAAGATCTTATTCAAAAAAGGCATCACATAATTCAAGGAAATCTAGGACTTCTCCTCATCTGCTTGGAAAGGAGACTTGCATCTTAATTATGAATTCAAACTGTCCAATTCTTTGATCAATGACATTCACAAAGTCCAAGAAGTTGTTCCTTTAACTCTTCAATTAACACTTTCTACTCCCATTTCTTGCAACTTTTTTAAAGATTGGAGGTGGCTGCTAGTTTATAATATAAAAAAACTTCCTCTTAAGCTAATCTATCATAACTTCTACCTCCACTTCACTTACAACCAAGGTTAAATTTGAAATGGTGAGTGAATTGGTCTGAGTCCAAGTGGTTCAACTTGAGCCTTGCTATTTGAAAATCCAAAGCTGAAGCTAAAGCACAATTTCTGGCATGGAAAATCATCCATATAAAGTTGTTGCAGGGGAATGCCTCTCCTTTTTCCCTTCCCACTCCACCAGATGTCCATTCTGTCATAAGTTGGAGATCATTAAACATGCTTTTTGGTTATGTAAACATGCTCAACGAATTTGGCAAACAATTCTAATCTTTATACCTGTTATATTTAACAGAAAATTAAGTTGGAGATCAGACTTGTTAGGACTGCACTGCTCTCAAAATATGAATCATATCATCAATGTATTTTTCTATATATTTGGCTATTAAGATGCAAAGAGGTTTTCTCTAATCCCTTCTCTCTTACAAAAGTAATTATGTATGGTTTATTTTCTTGTATTACATTACATCAGTCCTCTCTTGCTAAAGCCTGAAAGAGAGAATCAACTACAATCCAGAGCTCAAGACACAATTTTATCAAGTTTAGTCCTAGCTAGTAGTTGTTGTTAAACATTACTATGGATCTCTACTCACAACCATGAATTTCATTCCGAAGGACCATGTACTAGATACTCTTGGAGAGAAGTCATATTAAACTTGTTGTAAATAGAAAACTGTATTTATATTGTTTCACTTAAAGATTTCATTTTGTTATGCTAGTCCTGGTAAAGCTTTCTTTTAGATATAGTCAATTTTAAATTGTTCTTTTAAAATATTTCTGTGAAAAGACATCTTTATTGTATATTATTTACTTTATTAATATACACATTTTTCCAATAAAAAATATATATAGATTTATATATCTATATTGACATATCTTTTGAACCTCCTATAAATGGGAAGTGCTCGTTAGTAATTTCTTTATGCTACTATGTAGATACATCTTTATGTCATTTCGTGACCAGACAACAATCTTATCAATAATTAACTACTTTAGTATATCACGAGTCAATTTCTGGATTGACTACATGCCTTGTTCAGTAGTGGCCAGCAATCTTTATCTATTGTAAAGATAGATAAGATGTATGTTCAACAATACACTTTCTCCTATATTCTTATTTGTAATTATTTTTATCTGTCTTGTCTATGTAATTTTATGATTGTGGGAGTAGATAAAGAATAATAGACAAATTAATACCCTGTGGAACTGCTATCATTTGCTGCTACATGCTTGAATACTTTTCTCCAATTTGGTCTTGCAAAATGGGTCCGGACCTGCAATTATTTTGAGAATTTGTTATCTCTCTTTGAAAAAAAATGAGGTGATCTTATAAGAACTTGAATTTCATGTAACAATGTCTAGGCCATTTTTTTTGCTAGTTTGAGAGCTTGAAGCATGGTTATCAAGGCTGATCTAGCATCCCCTCCTTCGTACACACTAGTGCAATAATTATGCATTTCTATAACTCCCTGCACATTAATATATGTTGGGTTTTCTTTGCCTAAGCACTGATGAATTGGCAGTCTGGAAATGTTTATAATAGTGATGTTGATATAAGCAAAGCATACCTGTTGATAAATCTCTACAATTTCATTCATGACTCCTTTAAACCAATCAAAGGATCCCTGCTCTCTGGTAACCTAATAGATATAAGCATGAGAGTGGGATGAATTAGGGACAGCTTCATTGCTTTTCATGCTCTGTAAGATGTCCCTCAGAAAATTGATGGAAGGGTTGGCTCCAATGCCTAGTCCAATCAGAAGCATCACATCATATTTCTTGTAGTCTTGGGCAGATTTACCATAAGGCCCATCAATTTACAGTTTTGGGAGTCTGCATTCATATCCATAGTTAATTTTTAGTATTAATAACTATCTAAAAGATTTCATTCCTATTAACTAATTAGTCACACCAATAGATATAGGAATCTTATAAAGGGAACTAACTAAAGGTTGTCGGCTGCAACAAAGTGGAGTGTCGAAGTACAGCTAGCTTAGAATTGACAGGAGAAAGCTGAAGAGAATTGACATCTGAAGGCCAGGCCACATGGATGAACATCCAAAGAAGTGTAAGGGACTTCAAACCCAATATAAAACATCTTTAATCAATCAAATCAACAGTTATAGTAATCCTATCAAGACAATGGCAAATCTAATTATAGCATTTGGATCTTTTGACAGTGAAAGGAGCTCCCCACTCTATGTTGAGGATTGATTGTAATTTTAGTAACTCTAGTACATGAATCTTTAGCTGTAGGTTGTGCATATTAGCTGGCCTAATAGTAGTATTCTTATCATCAATTTGCTTTGATATCATGTTATTTATATACATCTGATTTATATACCTCATTTTGTTTCCTCCATTGTGGCCACTTTTAACACCCATTGGTGGTTCACAAGCCTGTGAAAAAAAAAAGTTAATAACAGAGTGGTCTCAAAACATGTTGCTGTTGATTTGTTGTAGTCACATAGTCTGCTGTTGGTTGGTTGTGTTTATCTTATTAGACAGGCGTTTATAAAAGATTTTGGAATCCTTTCAAAACCTTCTTTATCCTTAATAAAAACAAAACCATTTCAGATATAAACTTATCAAACCTTGAAAAACACTTTCTTGAACTGCTGACACCAGTCACCATGAATGCAAATGTGAACACTTAAGTAATCATCTCCAGGAGCAGAGGTTATGGTGAAAGGATGCCTCTAAAACAAAGCTAAAATTTTCAATAATACAAGCCTTTTAAGCATCACCTCTAGTTAACTTTTATGATTAGGAAACCTACTACTGGAATGGAGACACTACAGGACACTTGACAAATATGTATTGCCCACTTCTGTATTTGAAACCATGAGGTTTTGTGATATGTAGAGACATTGCATCATTAGGATAGATTGCAACCTGAAACAGTAAAGGGTTTAAGATGATTTTATTATTGATTGAGCCTTAAGAAGACTCCAAAGTGGGATCAATGCATCCTGGAGTCAAAGCTTTGGTCAGACAGTTCTATCTCAGAGTTGTTTGTTTATGCTGCCATTGCAACATTTCTCACCTCTTTGGCGTGCTAAAGCATCAAAAACCTCTTGAGCGAATTCCATGGAATCCTGCATACCTCTGTGAAATGAAATAAAATATTATCAATGTTCACTAATAAAAACCAAAACAGTCCATGACATTGGTTTATAGTAAAATTACCTATGCATTGTTCAAAGTGCTCTCTGGACAGCATCCCATTGAAAGCAAGCTGGTCAAAACATATCTCCACAGATTTCCACAGTTGCTCCATATCCTGGTTCTCAGTTGCAATATTAACAAATTTCACACCTTTTAGTGCCCGCTGAGGTTCAGATTGATTTCTATCAAGTTTTCTGAATTACCTGCTCTGTTGGAGAGTTGAAATAAAGTTTTCTCAATTCAGACCTGAGCTCCTGAGAGAAATGCTTTAACTTGACACTAGCATGCCTTACAGAAAACCCAACACTTCCCCGATCTTCACTTTCATATTATGAAACAGATGATTCATCATCTCTATTCTTCATACTGTGGACTACAACTGAATCTGTGTGCACCTCAATTGTCGCCTCCACAAGTTGAATCTCTTCTCCTCCTTTAATCCTGTCCACTTCAATCTCTATACATCCTCCTCCTCCTCCCTCTCTCTGATTGTCCATTTCTTTGTATGTTACTAATCGTTTATAAACATTTTGTTCATATGAGCATCAATACGAGACTAGTATAAGCTCTTCCAAGTACAAATATGAGATTAATATTAGCTCATTTTGAGCAACCATTCTAGAATTCACCTATGGACAATCAAGAGTCACAATTTAGAAAGCTACTTTTTATAAACTACTTCCACACTAGAAGTCAACTATGAAAGAGCAAGAGCCACGACTTTGAATTCCACATTTGATGTCTACTCGATTCTCAACAGAAGAAAACTCAATAATTTAACCAATTAAACTCAATCCCTTGAGCTTTTGGGAGCACAACATGAGAATAATCCTACCTCATTTCGAGTAACCACATTAGAATCTACATATAGATGACCTAGAGTCACAACTTAGAATTCCACATTAGATGTCCCTTAGCAATTTCAACTTGGTTCTCTGTAAAAGAAAACCCAATGCTTTAACCAGTTAAACTCGACCCCTCGAGCTCTTGCAAGCATAGCCATAAGACTAATATTAGCTCATTTTGAGTAACCACACTAGAATCCACTTATGGACAACCAAGAGTCCCAACTTAGAAACCACCACAACACTAGATGTCAAGTATGAAAGACCAAGAGTCACAACTTAGAGTTCCACAGTAGATGTCCCTTTGCGATTTGGACTAGGTTTTCTACTAAAGAAAACTCAATACTTTAATCAATTGAATTCAACCCCTCCCACAAATCACACTTTTTTTTTATATTTTATATATGTAGTTTAAACATTAATTGGTATAAATAATGGTTAAAATGTTTTATATATGTAGATTAGTTGATAAAGTCATTGTACAATAGATAAGAGGTCATGGGTCAAAAGTTAATGTTAATTTTTGAAGAACTACTAGTTTATGTGAAACATTGTTTTTGAAATTTATATAAATGAATAACAAATTGCATAACATGATGTTGACTATTAATGTGATGGCTAGGAGGTTAAAAACAATCAATGCCAAAACCTCACATAAACAAAGGAACATTGTGATGTCAACTATTAATATGTTGGATAGGGACCCAAAAAATAGCTTGGATACTATGTTGATGGCTTTAACAAATTTCATTATAAATATATAGAATCACTTCACTTAAAGATACAATTGATTGTAAGGTGACTATAAATGTTTTAGGTAGAGGCCAAAAATAATCAACACCAAGACTTGGTAGAAAATTGCGATGCCAATAATTATTGTGCTAGATAAAAACCCCAAAAATAGTTAGCATGTTATGGTGTTGGATTTTAAAATCCACTATAAAGCTATGATGGCTCACTAAACAACATCTATGAAAAATGTTGTCATTAAAGTTGTAAGAAATTGAATTTAGTTTATGGACTATTAAATGTTTTTTAGAGTAATTTCAAACTAAATTGGTGAAAATTAGATATTTCAAAGAGCCGTTGTTAAAATAGATAAATAAAAATGAATTAGACATCTGTGTACACACACACACACGTGTGTGTGTGTGTGTGTGTGTGTGTGTGTGTGTGTATGTACACACATACATATATATGTATGGATGCATATATATACACACATATTTATACATATATATACACATATACATGCATATATATACATATACATATGTACATATATATACATGTTGTTCGAGAAACCCCATATACATTTGGAACATAAATAATTGTCTCTTCTTAGGACTAGATAAAGATCAACCAAGTCCATTGAGTACAAAACTAGGGGTCTTTACTACCTTCCCTCCCAATGCTCGCGCATCCATCCAATGCATTTTGATATAGTAAGTATTGAACTGAATGAACCTATGTCCCTGTATTCTTAAAGCTACTATTCCCTATGAACACCCTAAATTATAGCTATGGGGAGGATTATAAACCCAACGACACTATAGTCCATGAGAATAGGGGGCACGACATATACATACATACATACATACATACATACATACATGCATGCATGCACACATGTATTCACCAAACCTTGCATATGAGTATAGGATGTATGCGTGAATGTGACACATATTTTAAAAAATTTTAATAAATAAATAGTTATTTATCAATTTTTAAAATAATTTTTCAAAAATATAAATAATTATTTTTCAATCAACCTAACTTGGTTAGAAAATATAGAATTCACTTTTAATTTTTTCAACCTATCCATAAAATTCAAGAGTTTCATGTAAATTTTGATTTTGAAAAATGAAGCACAAATTAAAATATGGGTTTTTACAGTATACATTAAAATTGCAAGGTTTTTTATATACCTATATATTAGCAATTCAAATATAATATTTGCATAAAATAAATAATAAATATTAAAATTTAAATGAGAAATAAATTAAATTTGTATAACCTTAAGAATTTCCTCTACAAACACGTTTCATTTAACTCAATTTAGATTTAAAAAAAATTGTCAACATCAAGGGTCTAGTGATGGAAAAATTTAGGGTAGAACTAAGCGTGTCATTTTATAAGTTTTTGGTAGGTTGTGGGACTCCCACTTGCCTAAATACAAAGCAATCCCAAGGAACTTGTGGCGGAAATCAAATTTTGAGATAGAAATGTCAATATTTTTTATTATGATTTAGATTTGATCACTTTTTCATCCAAAATATTTTTTTCTATCATTGCAACTATTTGGCCCATCATGATCTTGCACTCACCTAGTCCTTAAAATCCTCTTACATATGGTATGATTCATCTATCTAGAGGGAACATACTAGTGATTGTTAGGAAGAGTAAATAATTGATAATGAAAATCAAGGGTTTTGTTAGGAAATGTCTCGACCTTGTATCCTAATTATTAGGATTTAGCATGATGCTCACTTTTCAATCCTATATGATATATATTATCTAAGACAAATGGGTTCGAAAGGCCCTCAAATAGGCATTTGGGAGGCTACACAACACCCCCTCCACCCTTCCAAAATAGCCTTTTGGTCATTTTTTAGGTATTTTCATATTATTTATCTTGGATCACAGTTTTGGTGCCAATGGTATAGGAACTATACCTTTTGACATGCCTATTAATATTTACACATAGGGATAAGTTTTATATGTATTTTTATGCTACCTAATTTTGGTCTAGATCTCTTGTTGGTGATACTTATGTATTGTAACCATTTATTATTAAATAATACATTGAGTTTGATTGAAGTTTCTAGTTTTATTTCCAAAGGATTTTTCTCATGTAAATTGATTTGTTATGATTGTTTTCTTTTATGTTTATTTCCTTGTGTGCACCTGATTTGTTGGGTGCCTACAAGACAACATGTAAACATCAAATGCACCCATGAAACATTATATCAAGAAATATAAATGAAGAAAAAATTTCCATCAAATCAAATTGCTCAAAACCGTCTCATGGTCCTCTATCTCCAAGGATCTTCAAGATTCAAGGTGGTCTTAGCTTGGAAGAGCACTTGATCTTTTAGATGACAACCTAAATAACAAGATTGAAGAATGATCTAGGATCAAAATGGATGCAACTAAGATCCTAGTGATTAGATGAAGAACTATTGATATGATATGGATGAAGAACTATGATAGATGATATGCAAGATGGAGGTGTATTTCCAATTTGAAAGATTAAGTGATGTAATTAAGCTAAGATGAAGATGAGATATGAGAATGCTATGGAATTGATATGAAATTAAGCTAAATGATAATCTAAAACATGATATGATCTAAACTATGATGCAATTAGGATGGCCTAGATGCTTGAGGGTGAACAATTGGAGCTCCTTGATAACCTGCACAACAAAATAACTATAATATGGATGCAAATGATGATTCATTGATAGATTGAAGAAATGGGCTCTATTTATAGAGAAAATAGAGAAATGGATGGCCAAGATTGAGAAATATTAACAATGGATAGGATTGAAAGTTATCAATCCATGAGGGGGATTCAATCCAATCCCAAGTTGACAAATGTCACCTTGAGATGGCTTGAGAGGATGCTAAGAAAGAATTAGATGCTAAGTAAGCACTATAGATAAACTCAAGAGATGACATCATTGGATAATGCTATTATCCAAGGGAGCATGTTATTGTCCAAAAGGTAAAATCTTGTGCAAAGTTGAGGGATGGCCAAAGGGACAACCATCATGGGCTAGGGTGATGTCTTGTAAGAGGCATTAAATGTTCTTTGAAGACTTTGGAGGTTAACTTGTTGAAAGTTAGATAACCTTACAAGTTTGGAAGACTCAACAAGTTAACTTGTTGAAGTAGAGTCTTCAACACATTTTGAAGACTTTCCCCAAATTTGGAGAAGTGACTCCCCCAAATTTAGGGATGTGACATGATTAGAGAAATAAGGTTAATTAATGAGGAGTTAGAGGGGTTCTAGAAGAATATTAGCATGCTAATGGAAAATGTAGGAGAATGCAAGTGGAGGAAAATAGGTATTTTTAGATAAAATAAAAGATTTATTTTAGCCAAAAGGGATGCAACTTGCATTTGTAGGATTTTGCAAGTGGGGGGACTATTCACAAATAAATAATGATCTATTTAAATGCAAAGGGATTTTAATCAAATGTAAATTCAATTAAAAGGTAAAAGGGGTTTTAATTAAATAAATAAGATTTATTCAATTAAATGGCTAGAGGGTACTTAATCAAACCTTAGTTTAATTAATAGGTTAGGCTAGAAGGAAAAGATTTTAATCAAATATTTAATTTGATTAATAGGCTAATTTGGAAGAATAGGGATATCAATTAAACCTTAGTCTAATTAATAGGCAAATAAATGATGATTAATTTCATTTAATTAGTTGTGCAAGTTTTAGGTGTCTACATTTTGCCCCTCTTTGAAGCGGCGTGTGACCACATGTTGATTCAAAGAAAGAGATTCGATATGTCGCCAAAATTCTCGATATGATGTTGTCATCAAAATTGTTGATACGAAGCCCTGGATATGAAAAATTGATTCGATATGAAAAGTCGATATGAAGCTGGTGTCGATATGAGACTGATATGAAATTGATGTCGATATGCCCCCTCAGGGGATAAATTGAGAAAAATTACGATTTTCAGGGCAGTGTCGCGATGCACAATGATTTTAAATTTTTTGAATTTTTTGAACTTTTTAATATTTTTTACTTTTGGAATTTTTAAATTTTTGAATTTTTTTGAATTTTTTGATATTTATCTGTCAATAAATTGTTATTAAAAAGAATAGTGAAAAATGGTGAAGAGATAATGTGGGCATAGCACGTACATGCCCCACACGTCCACTGAGGCAGCATAGTCGCCTGCGTTAGCATGAGCTATATAAACCTTCAAGGGGCCCATTTCCACCTCATTTGTGCACTTGGCATTTGGAGAGGGGAGCTTGGAGAGGAGAGAAGAAATGGAGCCCCCTACCACAAACATCGATTCGAGCGAGTTCAATGCTACCAACGACTAGCAGAGTACGACCCACCAGTAAGTTTGAATTTCTAACCCTCTTGTGTGAATTTTTAGATAGATTTTCATGTTTTTAGGCTCGATTTTCAAATTTTTCGCTCATACGAAAGGGCATTTTCCTTTTTTTTAAAAACTTTTTTAGTGTTTTAGCATATTTGTCTCGTTTCAAAGCGCATTTGTCGTACGACATAGCACATTCAATTTTTCCCATAGTGCATTTGTCACTTTAATTAGTGCATTTGTCAATTTAATTAGCACATTTGTTGGATCATACAACACATTTGCTTTAGTGCATTTGTTGATTGTTTTAGCGTGCATTTGCGACAGTGTTAATTTTTTTGAAAATTTTGAAAATTTTGACACGTGCAAATCAGATGTTTGACTTCATTAGGATGTTTTGCACCTTTTTGATGTGTTGATATGTGCGATGTCGAAAAGTCGGTCTAGAGTCAGTATGACTCATTGTTCGATATGAGTCGGGTCGGTATGATTCAAATTTGATATGGGTCAAAGGTCGATATGAGTCAAACTGATTGTCAATATGGGTCAAAGGTCGCTATGAGTCAAACTTGTCGATATGGGTCAATACTTGATTGTCGATATGGGTCAAACTTGTCGATATGGGTCAAACTTGTTGATATGGATCAAACTTGATTGTTGATATGGGTCAAACTTGTCAATATGGGTCAAACTTGATTTTCAATATGGGTCAAACTTGTCGATATGGGTCAAACTTGATTGTTGATATGGGTCAATAGGTCAATATGGGTCAAACTTGTTGACATGAGTCAAACTTGTCAATATGATGCTTGATATGCGTCTTGGATTGATTGATTCAACGGATTGCGATATGATACTTGATTTGATATGATTCTTTGATTTTGATATGACACTTGATTTCGATATGATTATTGATTTCGATGTGATTTTTGATTTCGATATGAGACTTGATGCGATATGAGGCTTGATTTCGATACGATTCTTTATTTTGATATGATTCTTTATTTCGATATGATTTTATCTTTGATATGATTCTTGATTTTGATATGAGACTTAAACTTGGATTTCGGTAGATAGGTTAAGTTGAACCTACATAGTGGTCAAGAGTGTTTGATTTGGAACTCTGTGTGTGATATCGTGACTATTGTCACTTAGAGAGGTGCCCCTTTTTGATTGAGAGTTGATGCTTGATTACTTAGAATAGGTGGAACTGATATGGTACTCATGTGTTGATATAGGTGGACCTAGGTGTTATCTAGCTTTGGGAGTGATATCTGAAGACACTCTCCCTGTGCAGTCGATTGACAGATGATGATCGAGCGGTGCTCGAGGCGTGCAAATTGATACACCTACTGCTCATGCCTTCCTACTAGAAGAAAATAGCACTTTTGATGGCCTTAGTTGAGCAAAGGCATAGTGAGCACAACACCTATCACTTGCCGACAGAAGAGATCACAGTCACTCCTAAGGATGTTTATTAGATTCTCCAGATTTTGATCACTAGTGAGCTTGTAGTATATGATGTGGAGGAGATTGGAGGAACTGATGCACTATGAGATATTTTTGGTGATCCCCTCATTGCTATATATTCAGTGGGTTGGAAAGAGATGGTGGACAAATATGCCCCACTTCCTTCAGTTATAGTTGGATTGGTTGGTGGTTTCCTCCTTCCTAATAGGAGATCACATGGGTTGTCAGTTGGATGGGACCGTGTGCTTCGGTGGATGGTACGAGAGAGGACCTGTTATGCGTGGGGGATATGCGTTTTGGCCCACCTATATCATGAGCTGCACCAAATAGTATATGGCGGGGATTGGGGGTCCAGTCTAGCAGTAGGGTAAACTTTGCTTTAGATTTGGGCTTGGGAGCATATAGCCATTGTGTGCCCCATTTTTTAGAGATTACGACCAGTTGGATACACCTATCTTTATATGTGCAGACATGCAGCTTCTTAGCCTATGCTAGGGAAGCTAGAGTATTGGAGGCTTATTTTGGATGACATGGATGCAGTGGTCTGGCACTTGTGTTTGGATTGTGAGCCATGGCCTGAGGATGCCATAGAGGTTCCAGTTTTGTTACAGAGCAGATATCTGATTGGGTGCATGTCCTATGTGGTAGAGAGATTCCTCTTGTACTAGGTATATGTAAAGTTCTGAAGCCAATAGCTAACAAGATGAGAGTGGGGGGGTGAATCATACAAACTTAATCTTCCATAAAATCAACAGATTCAACCTCGGTAACTTATACTTTAGCAATATAACCAAAAACTGCTAAACATGCAAACTCATAAACACATAATCATCATAACACATATAACACCAGATTTAACGTGGAAACCCAAATAGGGAGAAACCACTGTGGGATTTTGAACCCACTAAGAAATATACTCTTCTAGAGTATGCTTGGTTAAAAGCAAATCCTATTAAAGATTACAAACACATTGCTAGATGTGACCCGGTTAAGGGATTTCCCTTAGATCTGTTAGGATCTTCACTTTGTTAGAAGTTACCTTGTCAAAGGATTTCAAACACTCATTTAGAATGTTACCTTGCTAGAGGGTTTACAAATAAGACTGTTAAGTCCACTCGGTTAAGAGATTTTTTGCCACTTACAAAATAAACAACAAAAATAAATATATCTGCAACTTCACATCTGAAATGCTAAAGCAAATTCTTATTTGCTCAAAACAATCTTGTCATAGGACTTATCTTGTCCCTCTGCTGGGCTCCTTACTCTATTATTCAAATAGGTCTTCAGCTTTTGTGCTTGGTAATCACTATGTAGCATCCCTGTGCTTACACTTGCCTGTATTCATTGTTCATCAATAATTTCTTATTTATAAACAATTTGCTAACCGCTGAATCTCCTTGATCACATTTCCCATTATCAATCTTAGCCATCAGATCTTCAATCTTGACTAGGTTCAATGCATCCTTCAATCTAAAAACATTTTACCTCACCTTGGGACTTGCATTCCTTTCTTGGAACTTGCACAAGGTTATTGTGGTTCAATCTGAGTTGTAGATCTTCCTGCCAATCTCCCATTGCCATAGATCCTTAACAAACATCATGCGCAACATACCAATCATTTAATAAACTCCAGCTCATCATTTTCCTTCATTAAATAATGCTTTTATCCATCCAATGCGATCTGTCATAACTCGGTTGCAACTCGATAAATACTAAACTTGACTCGATAGACATTCCGCCTTCATTAACCGATATCGATAACCTTAGGGTTTACTGACTAGGTTCCTTAGGGTTTACCGACTAGGTTCCTTAGGGTTTACCGACTAGGTTCTTTGCTCGGTGACATAGTATAGTATTAACCTTACAATCAACAACATATGTAGGATATCAAAACAATCTAAACATCATGATCTCATCATTGTCTAACTTGGTAATAGTTGCCCATTGAATATCTTATTTCTCCCCTTTCTTATCACATTCTTTCTATGTCTTTTACCGACATCTTAATTGTCTTCAAATCAATCTCCTCAAGATATGGCAACATCATACTAAATCACAAAATCAATTTCTCGACATCAATGACAAAATAATGTTTTTGATTAAGTAAAAACAGGTTTTAAGGGACCCGAAACCCGATTACATTCAAAAGATATTCAAGAAGGAAACAAAACAAGACAGCTGCAAAAGACCAACAAAAAAACCAACAGCAGAGAAAAGGATAGCAAGAGGCTAGCAAGAAATTGACCCCAAGCTCAGCATTACAAGAAAATTAAAAACTCTTCATAGTTTCCTCAGCATTCTGTACTAAGAGCATCATTGCCTTGGTCGCTTCCCTCAAGTCATTGTTTTCCTGTCCAGTCTAACTCTCTTTCATTTTCTTGTCCTTCTCGGTAGTAGTCTGTCTAGTTCTACGCCTAGGGTTATGGTGGGTAGGGCTAGAAGTTGGAGCATCTTCTATAATTACCAGGTTCTTCTCCTAATTTTTCTTTTCCAGATGATCCACCAACGCATTCATATTCTAGGAAGAAACTTTAAGGACCTGGAGGTTGTGGTTCATAAGGCTTTTCAATGCCTTCTCATTACGGGCAATCCGAGTGTTGACGTTGTCTTTGTCCTCCTCCGCCTGTTCTTTCATAGTTCTAATAACATCCTCCAAATGTTTCAGGTCACCTTTTATCAAATCTTTCTCCAGCAGCCAGTCCTCCATCTCCATTTCCTCCTCCGCTTCACTGTTTTCTGTATCCTCATTCTGTTTCCCAAAGTCAGACATCTTAATCAGCTTATTGATCTTATCTTCTAGCTCCCATTGCTTACCCTACATATTGGTGATGTTTTCAACAACCCATTTCTAGAAATTGAAGAATTCAAGAGTGCAGTTGCGGGCAGTGTCCAAGATGGTATCCACAGAGTCCTTGCTCTGTTCAGTCTCCTCAGCGTTAGGGTTGTCATACTCCTTAGGATTCAGAGCCTCATTCTTGCTTTCTAAACCCTTAGGGTTAGAGTGAGGGTTCTCAAAATTACCCCCTTCCTCCCCTTCACCATAGTTCTCATCCTTGTTTGGCTCCATTTCAGTATCAGTGTCCTTATCCTTTTCGTCTTCTTCATCACAATGCACCTCCTTTTCTTCATGCTTTGTTTCAACTTTCCTTTTTTTATGGGTAGGGGTGTTGGGCTGATCCCCATTTGAGTCAGAGTCTTTGCATTTCTCAGATATATGAGCGTTAATGATCAAAGGATCATCCTTGGTTGCCCTAGCCTTATCCTTAATATGTTCATATATAAGAAGAATGAGTCCCTAGTGAGCTAAAGGATAGGAATTAGGCTTTTTAGCATAGTCAGCAAGGCTCTCATTTAGAGAGGATGCTAAATAGAAGGGCAAGGATATTTTAGCCCCGTGACAAAAATGGTTCAGGATAGTGAAATGATAGTTATAATTTTTTGTAAATCTGCCATCCACAGTCAAATATTCCATTAAAGCCCTAAGAACTTTTTGCTAGAAAGGCTTTACTTGCTGGGGGTGTAGTAGGAGATGTTGTCCTTCTTCACAAGCTTGCCCTTCTCATCCTCCATCTTCGGAAATTTTTTGAAAGCCTCAGCTGCATACTTCCGATCCTTGTAGAATTTAGTCCCCTCCATCTTGAGTCCCGTGACCTCTACAATCAAGTTTTCATAGATTTGCCAAATCTCCCCAAACAGGGTGGCTCTATTGTTACTCCAGCTTTTAGCGAAACCGTAAGACATAGAGTTTCTGATTCTGTGAAGCTTTTCCATATAGTCAGTGAAGCCATGTCTGTGGAGCCTTCTCTAGACCTTTCTTTCGCTCTTCCAATTCTCGCAACCTAGAGGCTCGTTCCTATTTAGGTTACCGCCCATTCTGAGCTCCAAGTAAAGATACCCTCTGCTACAATTCTCAATCTACAGATAAAACTCTGAAAACTTGTTATTTCTGGATTCCCAGTTTAAAGACTCTTTCGTAGTTTTGAAGTTGCTTCTTATGTCCACACAAACCCAACTATTATTACTATAATCTTTCGTACACATATGATCTTGGTTATGATGTAGAGAAACACTCATAATTTGACAATTAATCCGCCCCCAAAATCTATCCTTGGAACTCGTTCCCCAGAAATAAATCATGAGATTAACTTGACCCATTGATGCGATCAAAGTATAATTTCTCTTTAACCTCCCGTTTGATGTGAGTTTCTCCAATGTATTTGACATCCTTCTCCAAATTGACCGCTTCATTGGCTAGGATATCCGCAACCTTATTGCCCTCTCTAAAGGTATGAGTTATACTAATGCTATCATAGTTATTTAGAATATCTTTAGCATTTTTGATTAAATTGGTAATATTCGAGGAAATAGAACTAGTACCTTTGAGGGCTTGTATGATGTTTGAAGAGTCCCCTTCGAGCCAAATTTTTTTGAATTTGAATTCCTGAGCTAGCTGGAGGCTCTTTAGCATTGCCAGAGCTTCATCCACATGGTTATTTTGGGTCCCAAAAGGAGAAGCAAAAGAAGTAATGCAAATTCCTTGAGCATTTCTAATAACTCCTCCTCCACTAGCCTTTCTAGGGTTCCCTTTAGCCACCCCATCAAAATTAACCTTTATCCAGTCATATTTAGGAAACCTCCATACAATGTTATCTCTATTCTTCTTATTTTCTAATTTGTAGACCTTATGCATTAGGTTCCATTCGGTAAGGATGTCTTTTTCCATATCATTCATATTAGTAATAGAGCATTGTTGATTATTCTTGTGAGGAATGTTGTTGTTCTCCTTTATAGCCCTGCATATTTTTTCAAAGACCACCTGAGTATTACACTTAACTTCCCTAAATATCCTATTATTCTTTTCTTTCCAAATGCCCCAGCATATCATGGGGAGGGTAAAAGACCAAAGTTTCTTGATGATTTGGCATTTGGTTGGAAAATTCCATTGCCAGATAATATCCTTGATGCTCTTGTTCATGACCTAGTTAATTTTCCATTTTTCCCACATTTTGCACCAAATATCCCAGGTAAAGGAGCAGTGAAAAAATAGGTGATCAACTGATTCCCCCTCCTTCTGGCAAAGCTCACATCTATTAGGGAATTTGAAACCCCTTCAGATTAAATTTTCAAGAGTAAGGGTGCTATTATGAGAAGCAAGCCAAAAGAAAATGTTGACTTTAGGGATCAGAATGTTGTTCCAAACTTTACTCCAAATGGGATTGTTGGTTTGAGAAAAGGTGTTTTTATAGGCAGAAGCAACCATAAATTCACCTTTAGGATCACTTTTCCATAGGAAAACATCATCATAGCCTTTGTTAGGGGAAAAGGACAGCAACTCCTTCTGGAGAGAGGAAAATCTAGAATGGAGGTCATCAAGCCTAACCCACTTGTCCTCCTTCCAATAGTCACATACCATGAGCCCAAACCTCCTTTTACACTCTTCAATAATTTGACTATTGTTTTGATCATAAAGGGCTTCATTCTTCATCCAGGGGTCTTCCCAAAACCTTATTCTATCACCTTTTCCAAGGACCCATCCAACGCCAGCTTTTGCCACTTTTATGGATTTGGTAATACTATTCCAGATGAAGGATCCAACAAGGATATCTTCAAAGTTAAGGATCCCTTGGATAGTCTAATTCTGAATGTATTTGTCAAACCAAATTTGATTCCAATCTTTCTTAGTATCATAGGCTCTCCATAACTGTTTAGCAAGAAGAGCTTTGTTAAAGGTTTTTTTAGCTTTAATCCCCAACCCTCCTTTGTTCTTTGGTCTACACACTTTGTCCTAGGTAACCAAGGGTATTCTATTTTTTTCTTCCACTCCTGACCATAAAAATCTCTTTTGGATTCTTTCCATAGCTTCAACAAATTTAGCTGGGATACCAAATAGGCTGAGTGCATAAACAGGGAGATTTTGAAGAGTAGCTTGAAGGAGCTACATTTTCCCAGCCTGAGATAACATTGAGCCTTTCCATCCAATAAGTCTTTTATTAATTTTATCAATAAGCATATTCCAGAAGGAATTTGGGGGAGCTAACCCTAAAGGAAGGCTCAGATAGGTGGAAGGGAGCATTTCCACTTTGCACCCAATAATGTTAGCAATTTTCTATTGTCTTGTGACTGGAGTATTGAGGAAGTACATAGCCAATTTGTCCCAATTGACTTGCTGACCAGTAGCCAAAGCATAGGAGTTAAGAGCTGTTTTGAAGGCATCAGCCTCCTTGACCGAAGAATATCCCATGAGGATAGTGTCATCAACAAACTGTTGATGAGTGCAAAAAACATTAGTGGAGGAAGGTTGAAGACCTTTGATAGTTTTGCTTTGTTTCAACTTATGAATCAATCTGCTCATACTTTTAGCCTATATGGTAAAAAGGATAAGAGATATGGGATCTCCTTATCTTAGCCCTCTTAAAGTTTTAAAAAAGTTTGGAGGAGATCCATTAATCAGGATAGAGAACATAGGAGTAGTGATCAGTTCTCTGATTATTTTGATTACCTTATCATCAAAACCAAAAGCCCCCATGATTTTGAAGAGAACATCCCACTCAACTCTATCATAAGCCTTTGCCAGATCTAGCTTTATCAAGAAACCTTCTTTTTTAGTAGCACTGAGGGAATGAATGTTCTCATGCACAAGAATAATCGAGTCTAGAATCTGCCTACTAGGAACAAAACCTTTCTGCTCCTCAGATATGATGAAAGGAAGCACCGCCAAAATTCTAGTGGTCAAAACTTTGGATATAATTTTGTAGAAAGAGTTGCATAGGCTAATTGGCCTAAATTTTCCCATAGAGTCCACCCCAACAACTTTCAGGATTAAGGCTATAAAAGTGGAATTAAGTTCCTTAAGGATTCTTCTAGATCCAAAAAATTCTTTGACCGCATTAACTGTGTCTTCCCCCATAATATGCCAGAACTCTTGGAAGAAAAACATAGGGAAACCGTTAGGGCCCAGAGCTTTATCCCCTTGAAATGAGAAGATAACTTTTTTGATTTCTCCAGCAGATGGGATGGTAGTAAGGGCCTTATTCTGAATAGGGTTAATGACCTTAGGAATAAATTTAACCAAATTGAGTTGATGGGTCTGATCAATGTCCTTGTTACTAGAAAGGAGTTGCTTGAAGAATCTGATAGCTTCATCCCTGATTTCATCCTTATTAAGCAGAGTGTTGTTTTCAACAATTAGTCTTGTGATTCTATTTGTTGCCTTATGTTTTAGAGAAGTCGTGTGGAAAAATTTAGTGTTTCTGTCCCCTGCCTTCAACCATATAGCCCTAGATCTCTGCCTTCAATAGATTTCTTCCCTAGAAATAATGTTGTGGATATTGACTAGAACATCATCTTCCATGGCTTTGGAATACTTTTTGTAGCCTTCTTTCTAGATTGAATTTCGTATCTGGTCCAGTTCCTCCTTTAATTTTTTCTTTGAATCAAAGATATCACCAAAGACCTTCTTGTTCCAGGTCTTAATGTTGGTTTTGATGTTTTTAAGTTTTTTGGCAACTTTATACATGGTAGTTCCATTAACATCAAGATTCCACCAGTTAGCAATAGATTTTTCAAGATTAGGGTGGAGGTCCACATCTTTTCGAAACAAAAAGGGAATCTTTGATTATTCTTAAAATTCTCAACAACAAAAGAGATGGGATAATGATCTGACCCAATTCTATTAATAATAGAAAGGGAGCATCTATGAGAAAGAATCCAATCATTAGAGAGAAGGGATCTATCAAGTCTTACCTAGATGAGATCTTCACCATCTTTTTGGTTAGACCAAGTGTAGGAAGCCCTGTTGAGATCCAAATCAATGAGAGCATTGTCATTAATAAAGTCCATCAGGTCAGATCTGTTGTCTGGTTGAGCTTGACTACCTCCAAATTTTTCAATGTCTTGCAGAGGAGTATTGAAATCTCCCATCACAACCCAGCTATATAGAGGGAATTTTTTCCTTTTATGCTGAACTTTATTCCAGAATTTACTTCTAGCAGATTTGGAGTTAGGGACATAGATATTAGTGATAACAAATTCCTTACCATCAAAGATGCTTTTAGCTTTTAGGGATAAAATATTTCCATCAACATCAATCATATCTCTAGAGGTTGTGCTTTTATTCCAGAATATAGCAACTCCTCCCGAGGCTCCATTTGAGCTACTACCACAAACCCCTCCATTTTTGAAAAAAAATAATTTCTCCACTTTCTCTTTACTCATTTTGGTTTCCTAAACCAGGATAATATCCGGATTTTGATCTTGAATGAGGTTCCTTAATATATCCTATTTATTGAGACCATTTAGGCCTTTGATGTTCCAAGATATTGCTTTCATTTGGAAGCCTGAGGGCAGGATTCCTTGATAGTTTGTTGCCTTCCATCAGCTATATTTTGCTTACTCTCCTGGTCCCTATGCCATTTCATAGTTTTGTGTCCCGGTGGGGATCTTGAAGCCCCAAAATCAGCCTTAGATCTAGTTCTGGTTTTTACTCTATTAGGGCCTCCTACCTTCTTGGTTTTAATTTTCTTTCCATTTCCTATTGTGTTTTCTTCTTGTTGTTCTGCTCTAGACTCATCTTGCATGTTGCTCCATAGGTCTTCTCTTTTTTGGGATGAAGTGGTCTTATTGACTTCTATATTCTAGAATAAGGCATTTAAGTTTGCTTGTGGCAACCCAAACTTGTTACTCCTTCCCAGTTTTATTTTATGTTCTTGAAACTCTTCCTCTAAACAGGGTTCATCTTTTTTTGATATAGGTTCATGAAGATCCTCAGGATGAGAGTCAGTGATATTCTCAATCTCACCATCTTCAAGTGTCTCTTCACTGATTTCATTCTCCTTCGCCTGTGACTATAGAGCCTCAAAGGTATTGCCTATTTTGATCTCAAACTCCTTGGTTTCATTCTTTTTATTCCCCTTCAGGGGGGGGGTCTTTAGGAGGGTTAGTGCTATCTGCTTTCAGGTGTTCTAGTACATTCACCAAGTTTCCACTTTTTTCTTCTAACTTGTTGCAGTCTTTGTTATTATTTTTTTCTTTCCAAACCAATTTGTGAATATTTTTTTCTTTCATCACAAGTTTTTTAGGGTGGCTGGGGCAAGCCTTAGCCCAATGACCTACTTTTTTGCAAGAGAAGCACACAAATGGGAGAGATTCGAATTCAATGGCTTGTTCCCATAACCCAAGTTTGGAGTTTATGTCAATAGTACTTGGGAGGTCCATATTCTGTGATATGTTGACGTAGATGCGTGCATACACCAATCTCTTGCGAGCCCTATCGCAACAAGCTCCCCAAAGGAGTTAGCAATTCCTGAGAAAACATCCTCCACCCAGTATTCCAATGGCAGCCCAAGCAACCTAACCCACACCAGAGCAAATTCAAAGAAAGAATCATTGAGTTCCATATTAGGGGACCATTTTCTAATAGAAAGAGAGGATTTACCAAACATCCGGGGGCCACCACTTAACACAGCTTCCAAGTCTTCCCCACATGAGAAAGAGAGAAAAAAAAAAAAGCCTCTAGGCAGGGCAGAGACTTCAACCTGTCCTTTCATTCTCCGTTTTCTCTTAACAAAGGACCTAACATCCTCAATATTAGGTCGAGGTCCAACAAATTTACCCACTAGAGAAAGAGTCATTAAAGAGATGCTATGATCAATAACTAAATTAGGAATCTCAATCGCAAGTTTACCTATTCTATTATTTGATATATCCTTCACAAAGGGGAAAGACAATTTACTAGTCGGTTTACTAGATGCTTGTCTTGCAAAGAGACTATTCCAGGGTTTAGGTATTCGCCCCTCCTTGATATTTTCTGAGTCAATCTTCACCGCCTCGGGGCTTGAATCTTGAGAATCTTTTAAGTTTTCAAGATCGGGAGGAGGGTCCCGTGTTTGTGGGTCCCCATCTTGCCTTCCATCCTCATCATCAGATGCTTGTCCTTGAGCTGTAGTGGAATCAGAACCAAAGGATCTAGCATCATTGTTCCCTCCATTTCTCGATTTCAAATTTCCCATTGCAAACGTTGTTCCCTCCATTTGTGATTGCTTAATGATTGTTATGAATATCTTTATAACATTATATGACAAAATAATGTTATAAAGATAGTTATCATCCTTTTTCAGTTATATCAAATAATCTTCAACAACCTTCTCAATATCCTTAATGAATATCAACAATCTCTTTCTATTGAAATGCCAACAATCTCCCCCTTTGGCATTGATGACAAAACCAACTTTTAAATGGTAATACCAACAATATATTCAGATTTATTTGGATTCAGATTGATGTTAGACTTCTCCTGTTATCCTTGAGCTGTTAAAATCTCCCTTTTGTAATCTTCTCCCCCTGTCATTAGTCTTCTATTATCTTCTTCATTTAGGATTTTACCATTTAGTCTTCTCCTCCTTTGACAACAATGCCAAAAAGTAAAAGAACTAAATCATGAACTCTTCTGCTATGAAGTGCTTGCTTTTGCTGTGTTACACACGTATCATTTTAGTCTCGGTCAGAGCAACTTGTCTCTATTCACTATTTTCTGCACACCTTTAGAAAACCTTCTAAAGTGCGTAAATCAACATCAATCCACACATAATATTCTATAGATTCATCGAACTGATGCTTTCACCAGACTCTGTCAGTGAGTAGAAGATAGGGGTGGGACCCCTAACTTGCTTCTGAGATACTCAAAAGTGTCCCTTGGCAGTGGCTTTGTGAAGATGGCTGCTAATTGCTCCTTTGAACTAATATATTCTAGCACAACTTTCTTCTCTTGAACTTCTTCTCTGAGATAATGATACTTTATAGAGATATGTTTTGTCTTAGAGTGCATTACCGAATTCTTTGAAATGTTAATGGCACTCATATTATCACATAATATAGTTACTGGCTTGGTAACTTTCTCATTTATACCTTCCAATAGTTGATTGATCCATGCTATATTGGTACAATTCAATGCTACAGCAACATATTCAGCTTTTGTTGTTGACTGTGAAATGCATCCTTGTTTCTTGCTAAGCCAACTTACTAGTCTTTCTCCCAAAAAGAAAGCTCCACCACTTGTGCATTTCTTGTCATCTATGTTGCCTGCCCCAATCAGCATCAGTATAAACTTAAATCAAAATCATTCCTTTTTTCATATACTAAGCCATAATCTTTAGTGCCTCTCAGGTATCTGAAAATTCTCTTGATTGCTGTCATATGGGTTTCCTTGGGATCTGCAGAAAATCTTGCAACAATACCTACTGCATGTGCTATATCCCGTCTACTATGCACAACATATTGCAACTTCTCAATCATAGATTGGTAAAGTGTCTCATCAACAAATGCAGATTCATCATTCTTTGATAGTTTACAGTTAGTAGTCATAGGAGTACTTACTGGTTTAGAATCCTCCATTCCAAATTTCTTCAAGATTTCCTTTATGTACTTGGATTGAGTAATGAAAATCTCATCTTTCATTTGCAGTATTTGTAAACCTATAAAATACTTTATCTCACCGATTAATGACATCTCAAATTCTTTGCACATTTCATTTCCAAAGTTCTTGCATAAGGAGTCATTACCACAAAAAATAATATCATCAATAAATATGGCTAAGATCAGTATTCCATTGTCCTCATCACTCTTCATGTACATGTTGCTGTTTTCACTTGTCCTTATAAAACCAATCTTGATCAAATAAGAGTGCAGTCTTTCATACCATGCTCTAAGTGCTTTGTTTAGACCATATAAAGCTTTGTTTAATTTACATACCTGATCTTTACTCTTGTCTTCAACAAATCCTTCAGGCTGTTCAATATAAACTTCTTCTTCTAGTATATCATTCAAAAATGCAGAGTTAACATCCATTTGATATACCTTGAAATTTTTGAAAGCAACATATGCCAACAATGTTCTTACTCCCTCAAGTCTAGCCACAGGTACAAAAGTCTCACCATAATCTATTCCTTCTTCTTGAGCATAACCTTTGCAAACTAGTCTTGCTTTGTTCCGAATGACCTCACCTTTTTCATTTAGCTTGTTTATGAAAATCCACTTTGTATCGATTATATTTTTGTCCTTCGGTCTTGGGATCAGTGTCCATGTGTCATTCTTCTTGATTTGATCAATCTCTTTTGTCATAGCATTTACCCAATCTTCACTGTTAAATGCCTCTTTTACTATTCTCGGTTCAAATTCATATATCAAACATGTGTTCTGTCTCAGTTTGTTCCTTGTCATTACTGGATCATCCTTATCTCCTATAATCTGACTTGATGCATGATGTCTTCTGACATATTTGGCTAATATAGGCTCGGTAGGTTTTGTATGATCTTTTTCATCAATCGGTAACTGGACATTATCTTCATTTTCTTTAGCAGCTTTCTTGGTAGGACTTCTTGGTTGAACATAAACAAATTCTTCATAATTTTCTAGTTCTTTGGAATTTCCTTCATCATTTCTTTATGCAAATTCATCAATTTTCACATTTGCACTTTCCACTATTTTGTTAGATGATTTGATCAGACATTTAAATGCTTTACTTCTAGAAGAATAACCAAGAAATGTTCCTTCTTCACTTTTATGATCAAACTTTCCATTTCTGTCATCTTTGTGAACATAGCATCTACTTCCAAAGATATTAAAATAACTTACATTAGGTTTCTTGTCATACCAGATCTCATATGGTGTCTTCATAGTTCCTTTCTTCAGTTGTACTCGGTTTAGGGTGTAAACTGCAATGCTGATTGCTTCTCTCCAAAATGTTTGAGGTGCCCTCTTTTCTATCATTAGGGTTCTGGCACAATCTACAATTGATCTGTTTCTTCTCTCTGCTATCCCATTTTGCTGAGGTGTTCTTGGTGCAGATACTTGCCTTTTTATACCATGATCATTGCAGAATAAGTTAAATTCATCAAAAGTGAACTCTCCTACTCTATCAAATCTAAGACATTTCAGTTGTCTTCCTGTTTCATTTTCATCTCTTGACTTGTACCTGTAGACACCTAAAATTGTCATGTCTAATTAAATAAATATTTTATTTATTTAATTATCTAAGCCTAATTCTTCTATTAATTAAATAAATCTTTATTTATTTAATTAATTCATTTATCCTCTTCTAGCCTTATTTCTCATTTAAATAAATACATTTATTTATTTAAATTATCCTTTTCCTAAATTAAATAAATATCTTATTTATTTAATTGATCCCACTTCTTCTATTAATTAAATAAATATTTATTTATTTAATTAATTCATTAACCTTTTCTACCCATGACACATGTCATTCATCTCTTAATTCATACACTACCTACCCCTTTCATTATTTTATTATTTCTTTTACCTACCCTCTAATCATAGCTGACCTCTTTTTACACCTCTCAATCTTATCTCTCCATTTCATATAGTGTCTTCTATATAAGGAGATGCTTCCTTCATTATCAAACCCTAGCTAATGAACTACTTGATCAATTGACTACATTACGATCCTACTTGCAACCACATTCCATTCTTTGTTGAGCTCTTGTGCACATAAAATCTGAGAGCAAATATATTAAGCAAGATCAATGGAGATAGGAAGAATGGAGATCAAAACCTTATTGGACATGTGATGGTATAAGCTTTGTGTTTTCATTTGATCTGCATTGTCTTAGGTAATCTTCATATGTTATGGCGGATCTTTGTTGTTGTTAGGCTAGGGTTTTTGTGGTTGAATTCATTTAAACTTTCAATATCATTATTATTGTTATCCATTTTCACCATATACATTTTGGCATGCCCGGTGGGACTCTTGTCCCTTTTGCATTTAACATCCTTGTTGCAGATTTTGTGTTTTGAAGTTGCAGATCTAACATTTTCGGCAGCATTTTGATATTTTCGTGTCTGCATACTTTCGGATCACGTTTTTGGCTTTTTACCACATCTGTGAACTTTCGGATCGCATCTGGGTTCCCAAATCGCGTCTGTGACATCTGGAATCATGTCTCTATTATTGACAATATTTTATTTTTGCAGATTCCAAAAATCGCGTTTGCATTCCTCAGTCGCGTCTGTGGTGTTTTTAGCCGCATCTGTGTCCAGAAGTCATGTCTGCATTCTGGAGATGCATTTGCATCGCACAGAACCGCGTCTACATTAGTAAGCCGCGTCTGTGTTGAGGGTAATTGCATCTGTGTGCACTAGTTTCAAATTTTGAGTTTATTGATTCTATTTTGGGTTTTGCATTTAGAGTTTCAGATCTGGTTTATTTTGAGCTAACATTTTCAGATCTAGCTAACAAAATTGGTGCAGCTTGTCTTGAAAGTAAAATCATTTGGTTGAAGGCCCCTATTTTCACAAAGTCTTTTGGATTTAAAAATTACCTAACTTGTGTGCTTGCAGGAAGGGGTGATTATTTGAAACAATCCAAACTACTAATAAATCTTTGTTGTAGGTCCTTGGCAAGGGTTTTTGGATTTTTATTGTGTGCCTTATTTCCATAGACTAGCAAACACTTCAATTGGTGCACTAAAATTGAATCATTGTCTTTTGTGTCTTAAGCAATAGGCTCTTTTTGTTTAATCTTTAGAGGGCCTGTCTTCCCGTGTGGTCATTAGGACTACTAGTGAGAAGAGAACGACCCAAGTGGTAGCAAGAAAAATCCACTTCTTCCGAACCACTATAAATAACTGTATTCATGGTGAAAACTATGAATAACATATGCTAATTAGTTCATACTGACACTATGTCTCCCCATAAACCCGTTTGATCAAATTTATTTGATTAGTTGCAGGGCGTAACCCCTACCGGCTGGGAGCCTTCTGTATTTATTGAGCTGAAAGTGCTGCATGTATGGCCACACGAGTGGATGCCCTTACTAGTACCTTTTTTTTTTAGAAGCCCAAATCCTTCTAGTTGTTGGGGCAGGAGGTCGGACCTCTGGTAGTGGCCCACACACATACGGTTCTTAGTAGAGATACAAAGTTCACCATGGGGAGTTTTCATGGGGACTGATGCTTGGCTGACCCAAGAAGTGAGTGCTAAGGGTGGAGCCAGTGAGGTCCAGCATCTAAGTATCCACTCTGAATAGCATAGCCTCAGGGGTAAAACTCCATGTGGGATCAACAACTATTGTCTTGGCCAGCCATAAAAATTGTTCTTGACTTATTTTAAACATTCAAAACATTCAAGAACAAACAGCAAAACATTGTGTCTTTTGTGTCTTCAAGTGTATGCAAAACATTTTTACATCAAACAACACACTTTTTATTGGAGTCATTTTGGAGTCTAGACACTTGCAAACATTAGGTCTTCAATAACACTGTGTCCTCTTGTCACGAAAAATAGTCAAATAGTCAGATTTGGTTACAACAAAACGACTTCACAGATTGGAAAAGATTGCACAAATTTTGCAGAAACGCATCTGTGTCTAACATAATAGCGTCTGTGTTGTATAACCACGTCTATGAAGGGCAGAAACACTTCTGTGTTAACATAATCAACATTAAACTTTGCAAAAAAATCTCAAAAGTGCGTCTATGTTGAATAGAGCCACATCTATGTCAGGAAACCGCGTCTATGAAGTATACAGGCGCATCTGTGTTTAGAATTGAAAAACTGTTATAGTCCAGCAAACAAACACAGTCAGTTTCAGAATTCTTGAGCTTCCTAGGTCATTTCTCCAGGGTTTCATTTAGCATTCAACCTATTTTTGGGTCTCACACAATCCATCATTGCTTTACACCTTACATTACATTCACATTGTCAAAACTTAAATCAAAAGGTCACTTGCTTGTCCTCACTATACTTTGTCAACACACTACATACAACAACACTTTGCTAAGTGATCCCTCATCAAGGTTTCTTACCTTTGGGTCTCATTTGGTCTTACTTAGAGTCAAGGTCAACTTACCTCATCAAGAGAAACTATCCTCTCTTTGGAAGTCACACTTACTCTACTACATACATAGTTGGTCTTACATTTTGGATATTGCAAGTACACCTCAGATTCATTTACATTCCATCCAACTCTTGGTCTTTCGTACTTTTTCCATTTTCATCTAGTCTCACACATCTTGGTCAATACCTAGTTCATGGTTGAAACCCATCTTCAAAAATCTAGGAGAGAAACTAAAGAGGCTCAAGAATCCGCAAACATGAGTGTCTATGAGTATGACAATGATGTCTTTTTCAATACTAATCATAACACATTACCTGACATGGATGCCTATAGAAACATTCCAAATGTTGAGACCATGGACACTACAAACAACAATGATACACACAATGACAATATGGACAACTTTTCTATACATTCAGCAGATGTGGAATAATTCATTATGAATCCCCATTTCAATCGATTGGTTGAGGAAATAATGAGAAGGGATAGACAATACTTCTTACAAATGATGGCACAAAGTGGAGCCAAGATACCTCATGATTTTGACATGACTCAAATAATGGAAAATCGACCTTTGCAACAACCTCACTCCAACATGGATCAAAGGAGGCCTAATAGTGGAGGCAATAGAGGACCACATATGGTACCTGAATCACCATCATCTTTGTTTCAAAAACCAGAGGTCCCACATACACATGGTCAAGCATATGATACTCACCTTTGCAGACCTTTATGGAAGTCTTATGCAGAAAGATATGCTCAATCACATACCCATGCTAAGGATCAACCACCAAAGCAATTGGATATTCAAAGGTATGCTCAAAATTTGGACACAAGGAAACCCCGTGTCAAATTTGGGGGCAACACATTAGAACATGACATGCCTGTAGAGTATGGTATACATGGACAAAATAGATATGGCATCCCTCAACATGAATCTATACCAAGTGGTCCATATACACAGCATCACTATAGGCCTCCTCCATATGAACATGTATATGATCAATATCATCCATATATGCAACATGCTTCTCCTCCAATTGGTGCCTCAAGCATGGGGTATGCTCCAAGGAGTCGATCTCCACCTAAGAGCAATTTGGAACAACAAATCAGGGACTTACAAAAGAAAATGGAGGACATAAATACACCAAAGCCAACATACACAATGAGAAACATATGTCCTTATCCATTTGACAAGAGCATTCCAATGCCTCCTTTTCCTACACATTTTGTGATGCCTAAATTTGATAAGTATAGAAGAAAAGGGGATCCTAAGGCACACATAAGACAGTTTTTCATAGCTTGCATTGAGGTAGCAGCAGAAGAGACATATTTGATGAGATTATTCCCACAAAGCCTAGGTGATCAAGCTATGGAATGGTTCTCCCAACTCCCACCTGGTATTAAGTCATGGGGTGATCTAGCAGAGGCATTTATTCAACATTTCTCCTACAATATAGAGACAGACATATCAGTCACTACTTTGTGCAACACTAAGCAAAGGGATGGAGAATCTTTTGCATCATTTTTAAAAAGATGGAGAAATCTAGCTAGTAGATGCTCTTGTGAAATTCCACAAAAACAAATGGTAGAAATGTTCACCTAGAATGTTAACAAAGACATTGGCTATGATCTAAGGAAAGCTTATTTGTCCACCTTCAAGGACGTTATTGAAAAAGGTTTAGTGACAAAAAAGGTCCTAATTGAACAAGGAGTCATTAAGATATTCAAGGAAAACAAAGATGACTTTAAGGGAAAAGACAAGCCAAGATTTTGGAATAAAAACAAGAACACAGTCAATGATGGTGTTGTTGATGCCAATATAGTGCGACCCAAATTCATTTTTTCTGGATCAAATCAGGTGAATACTCAAACAACTTCTAAATCATGAAGGAAGTACACCCCATTGGGAGAACCACTTGAGTCAGTCTTCAAGAAGCTAGTGGCAAACAAGGTAATCACAGTTCCAGATTTTCCTCCATATGAACCAAAGGTTAAACCAAATTGGTGGAATGATGATGAATATTGTGAATTTCATAAGAGCAAGGGTCATAAGACAGGAAATTGTCATCGACTGAAGAACATCATACAAGATCTCATTGATAGAGGTGACATTGAGATTGAAGGACACTCATCCAATCAAGAACATGAAATGTTTAAGGAACCATTCCCAAAGCATGACAAGGGAAAAGCTAAAGCCATAGACGACCAAACCAACTATACCAGAGCATCTTATAACTATGATTCAACCATCAATCACATCTCGATGGACAATTATGTCTCTACCATTATTATCAAGGACAAAACCCCTGAGAATTATACCCAGAGACCCAAGATCATTTTGAAAGGCATTGGATCTTCTTTCGAGCCTACCTCTGAATGTCATGTTACAACCCGCCGAGGTAAATTCACTTTGTAGGGTGCTCCAGCCAAGAACACCACCTCCTCATCAACCAAACCTGAGTATGACCTTGTAGAACAGTTAGGGAGGACACCCACACTCATCTCCATCCTTGAGCTATTATGCATATCCCCCGCACATAAAGCTATTCTTGACAAAAATTTGAGAGACACTGTCATTCCTACTGATCTGAACGTGGACTAGTTTCAAGCCATGGTGGGATACCTTTCTGTTCCACATTCACTTACATTCACAGAAGCCAATGACACCTTCATAAGTCAACCACATAATGCACCGCTACACGTTGAAGCCTTCATACACAAACATCGAATAAAACGAGTCCTGATAGATGGAGGAGCTGGTCTAAACATTTATACATTGAGCATAATTAAACAATTGGGATATTCTGATAAAGCTATGAATTCTACAAATCAAATCACCATCAAGGCATATGATGATGAAGAGTGTTCTTCCAAGGGCACAGTCACCTTACCTCTCAGAGTTGGGCCAGTTACGAAGGATGTGGATTGTCAAGTCCTAGATCTAGATCTCACTTATAACATATTGCTAGGACATCCTTGGATTCATGAAATGAGGGCAGTCCCATCCACATATCACCAATGCATTAAGTTTCCTCACAATGGAGTGGAGGTAACAGTTAATGGCGATCCTAATCCGTTCATATACTGCAATAACCTGAGATCAAAAACTGAGACCATCATTCTCAATAATCGCGAAGTTGTTCCTTCTTTGGCATACATTGATCCTGAGTCATTAAAACCTTTGACATCAAAACAAGGTGAGCTTAAAGGCAAGTTTCAAGACAAACCTCGTTAATTACCTTGACATAACTGAATATAACTGCATCTTCACTCTTAGCCCCGCTAACTTTCAAGACATTGAAGGCCTTCCCCTTGTTCACCACCAACTCATTGACTGGGATCATGAAGGACCTGCACAATTTGACACATTCCAAAATGATGAAGCTTTTATTGACTATCTTGGCATACGAGATGATCTTCCCCCTAGGGACCATAAAGAAGGATACACTATAGAACTCAATAGCATGGCATATTTTGGTGAGGGTGTCGGACCTTCCAGTCGCAAAAATGTGAAAATAAGAACAAACTAAGGGTCTTATGGCGAAAACCACACTGTGGCACTGTCTGACCCCAAAAAAGTAAAAAGAAAGGATGTATGTGAGGGTGAAAACCTCTTTGAGGCAACTGAAGATGGAAAGCTTGGCATTCTCCCAGCATCATATGAGGAAAAGTCATCCATGTTGGTAGAGGAGAATATCAAAACAAACATTGGTACATAAGAGGTTCCACACAACATATTCCTAGCTCAATCATTGATGGAGTCAGAAAGGTCAAAATTCATAAGTTTCTTCAAAGATCGACAAATCAACTTTGCATGGTCATACGCTGATATGCCTGGATTGGATCCGGATTTGGTAATGCATCATTTGATAGTTAAACCGAGGGCAAAACCAGTGAAACAGAAATTAAGAAAGATGCATCCACAAGTGACATTACTAGTCAAAGCAGAACTTGAGAAATTATTAGATGTCGGATTCATACGCCCAATTGATTATTCTAAATGGATCTCCAACTTGGTGTCTGTCAGTAAACCAAATCGCAACATCAGAATATGTACAGATTTCAGAGACATCAACAAAGCTTGTCCAAAGTATGACTTCCCATTACCAAATATTGACTTGATTGTTGATCTCACAGTAGGTCATGAAATGTTATCATTGATGGATGGATTTTCTGGTTATAATCAAATAAAGATCGCGCTCGAGGATCAACACAAAACATCATTCACTTGTCCTTGGGGAACTTTCTGCTGGAATGTCATGCCCTTCGGGCTAAAGAATGTAGGTGCTACATATCAAAGAGCCATGACTACTATCTTTCATGATCTCATGGATGTAACCGTGGAAGATTATGTCGACGACCTCTTGGGCAAATCAATAGACAAAAATACACATTTGGACATACTTTCAGTCGTCTTTTATTGGTTGGAAAAATACAAAGATTAAACCCCAAGAAATGTGTCTTTGGAGTAACCTCCGGGAAGCTCCTAGGATTCATTGTATCCAAAAGAGGAATCGAAGCTGATCCAGCAAAAGTAAAAGCTATCTTGGAGATGCAACCACCAAGAAATATCAGTCAACTTTGATCCTTACAAGGCAGACTCCAGTCCATACGAAGATTCATAGCACAACTTGCAGATAAGTGTAAACCTTTTCAACACCTGCTACATAAAAACATCAAATTCAAATGGGATAATAACTATCAACAGGCTTTCCAGACGCTCAAAGATTATCTTCTGAATCTGCTAGTTCTGATGCCACCAGTTCCAGATCAGCCTCTATTACTATACATATCAGCTACTCCAATAACACTGGGGGCACTTTTAGCACAACAAATTGCGGAGAGCAAGGAAAAAGTAGTGTACTATATCAGTCCCACACTGGTGGGATATGAGCTAAATTACACACCAATTGAGCGTGCATGTCTCGCCGTGGTCTTTGCTTCACAGAAATTACGACATTACATGCTCACTCATAAGACTAAGTTGGTTGCAAGGATAGACCCACTGAAATACCTTCTCAATAAAGCAACACTTACTGGGCGACTGGCCAAATGGGTAATGATCCTGAGTGAATTCAACATCGAGTATGTGGACAGAAAAGCAATAAAAGGACAAGCCATCGCAGATCAATTAGCAGATGCTCCCATGATAGATGATGTTCCTCTAAGTTCAGAATTTCTAGATGAATCCATTTTAACAATGTCACATGCAAAGCCATGGCAACTGTACTTCGATGACTCATACACAGTGCATGGGGCAGGAGCTGACATCCTCTTTATAAATCCTCAAGGGGATTCTATACCAAAATCATACCGCTTATCATTTCCTTGCACTAACAATATAGCGGAATATGAGGCATTAACAATAGGATTACGGATTGTAGTTCAGTGGAAGATCCAGGAACTTCATGTTTTTGGGGACTCTCAACTTGTAATCTATCAAGAAACTGATGATTACCAAACAAAAGATGAAAAATTAATGCCTTATAAACAAATGGTGGATGACCTGAAACAACACTTCACAAAGATAGACTTTGAGCAGATACCAAGAAAGCAGAATCACGCCGCAGATGCCATGGCTACAATTGCTTCACTGATTGATCTACCTCCAAATGAGACCCGCTATGAGTTCTTGGTGGATAACCTTTTGGTTCCTTCATATGAGATCATACCTACTAAGACGATATGTGTTGTCGGTCCCGAGTCCCAGTTATATGGTTCCATTTTCACATACCTTTGTGACAATACCCTACCTCCTAATCTATCAAATAACCAACGTCGCACTTTCATTTGCCAATCCTCTCGATATGTCATTTTAGCTGATATCCTATGCCAGTGAGGTCTAGATGGAACTCTTCTTAGATGTTTAGAAAGTGATGAAGCTCAGATTGCATTACAGGAAGTGCATGAAGGGATATGTGGTCCACATGCTAGTGGTCCTACCTTGGCCAAGAAACTCATCAGGACTGGATATTACTGGCCCAATATGGAAAAAGACTCATATTAGTTTGTCAAGAAATGTAAGCAATGTCAAATTCACAGAGACCTCATACATGCTCTAGCACAAGAACTTCAACCAATTGCATCTCCTTGGCCCTTTTGTCAGTGGGGACTCGATCTCATAGGCAAGATTCACCCTCCTTCTTCCAATGGTCATAAATTCATTATCACTACCATAGAGTATTTCACAAAATGGATTGAAGCCGTGCCTCTCACACAAGTCATGGGAAAATAGATTGCTACATTCATCCTCAACTATATCATTTGCTGATACGGTATTCCTGTTTCCATTATCACTGATAACGGGCGTCCCTTCAAAAATCAGGATGTTCGTGAACTCTATGACCGTTTCCATATTTCCCATCATTTCTCCATGCCATATTGCCCCTAAGGTAATGGCCAAGCTGAGGCGTCTAATAAAAAAATCCTTAAAATCCTAAAGAAGACAGTCGATGACGCTGGCTGTAATTGGCATATCCAACTTAATCCTACACTTTGGGCCTACCGCACAAGTGTCTGCACACCTACATGAGCTACACCCTATTCACTTGTCTATGGCGCTGAAGCCATCTTGCCTATTGAGGTTGAGCTACCCTCTTTATGGTTCTCTTTGCAAAACATCATCAGTGATGAAGACTATAAGGTCTCTTGCTTACAAGAGCTTGAACTACTGGATGAACGAAGACAAACTGCTTTTAATCATCTCAAGGCTTACCAACAACGAATGAGTCATAGCTACAACCACAAAGTCAAGCCTCGCACATTTGAGGTAGGTGACTTGGTTCTCAGAGAAAACCCCAAAAATCAGCAAGACAGAGAGAAGCAGGGCAAATTCGAACCAAATTGGCTTGGTCCTTACATCATAACAATAGCATATGGATCTGGGGCATATCAGCTCTCAACTACAGAAGGTGAACCTTTGGAGGATCCTACCAACAGCATGCACCTTCGTAGGTTCTACACATAGCTCTTTGGAATATCTTAATTCAAAAATACAAAAAAATAAAAAAAATACAAAATAACAAAAAAATTATAAAAACATAAAAATCATTACTTGGTGAAAACCTGGCAAACAGGCACCTTGTGACACAAAAAAACATTGAAAAATTGAAAAAAGTAAAAAGAAATAATTTCGTCCAATAGTGAAAACCACTTCGGTGGAACCCTGGGCAAGTACCATGGTGAAAACTGGGTTACCAGCACCATGTGTAGAGACATTGCTCCTCCCTCCTTCAGGATTCACTTTCATCCTTTCACTTTGCACACACTCACAACCTATTCATCCACAATAACTTAACCATTCCCATCATGGCTTGTTATTGATCTACACAAGATTGGTTAGCCATTCATAATAAATCACCCTTTTCACCTCCCTTTCCATCCATAATAAATCAGATCCTATCTGTGGCTAAGGCAAATCCTACATCTAGTGATGGGTGTGGAACTGAGAACATCACATGTTTCGAGGAGTACAGTTTCTTCCAGCTTCCTTCAGTCTATCCGCACACAATCCACAATAAAGCAACATTTGCATCACAAATCCGCAATAAAGTTTCATCTTCTCTGCAATAAAGTATCAGTTTCATGGATTCAGTTAGTTTCAGATGAGACACAGCAGCAACAATGGGCTTCAACAAATCAAATCTTTCAACAGACTCAGACAACATATGGTTCTGTGTTATCTATCCTTTTTGTGAAAGTAAACATTGTGACCACAATCAAATAAGACTTATACAAGTGACAAGAGACACTAAACTTGAGGACTATAGTGGATGTTGGTGTCGAGTCTTAGTTTTCTTTTGATTTCATCTTTTTTGGTGACATGTCTTTTAGCTTTTCTAGGATGTCTCTGACTAGAGATTCTATCTCCAGGATGTCTTTGACTAGAAAGGCGAGGATGGGGTATCGTCACCTATTTGTATTTGCTGTCTGCGGATTGTCTCTTATTAATGCTTTGACTTGTCCAAGGATATGAGGACACTGTGAGTCTAGTGTGAATTGGGGCATTCCTTGTTTGCAACTGTCTTATCTCCATGCAAACGGGTACAATGACTTTCTGGGTCGAACATATGCCTTGATTGTCATAACCTACTTGCCATAATAAAGCTCAATGATGACAAATCACATGAAGCTCTTTCACTTTCATATCTTCTATCTTCCATCCCCATTTCTTGATTGACTTCCATTGTCCTTCTTGAGTCCATGTAGCCTACTATCACATGACTGAGTATAATGACAAACCAAAAACATTTGCATTTCATGTAGTTGCACCTACATTATCACATGTTAGCATTCCATACATACATATAGATATCACAATTGCATCACATCCTGCACACAACACATGTTAGCACATTTTAAATTCTCATCATGTAAATAGTTATTTGCATCGTCATATCCATCTACATTTTATACATTCACATTTGCATCATGCATACACATATAAAACATAAAAGAACAAAAAAAAAATATTGCATTGCATCATATGTACATATTTGCATCCATATCATAAGCATCACATAAGAACATCTCATCACATAGGTACACATGCATATAGCTGCCACAAAGATGAATCATCTCATATATATATATATAAAGTGTCATGATACAATGATGTCAAAATCATATGGCTACAATCACCCGTAGGTGTCTACATCATCATACAAAAATGGTACAAAACTGATACAGAGGAACCCACTAATAACTCCTGCCAACACTGTTGGTAGTGCTAATCCTGTCCATGTCATGGTATCCCATGCCACATGTCCAGCCCTCATCTCCAATCCTAGGTCCCAGAACACTCGTCTCAGGGCCTCCCTATCTCCATCTTGATCATACGGAATCAGCTCCTTGTCGATCGGTATCCTCAAAATTTTGTATACATCCTCTAGGGTGACTGTCATCTCATCCATCAACAAATGAAATGTACATGTCTTAGAGTGCCATCTCTCCGCCAGCGCAGTCAATAGTCCCATGTTCACCTGAAACTCAGGCACATACAACACATGTCTCAATCCCATAGCCTCGATCACAACTCGGTCCTCGGCTGTCAACTCAAGTCGCAATCTCTGAGTCGATGGGAATCTCTCCCGTGACTCCAGCATAGGCAAATACTCCTGCAGTCAAGCAAATCAATCATGTCAGTCATAGTGGCATTCACTGTTCATCACAAAATGCTACTTTTTATCCAAATGCATATTGCTATCTATCCTAGTGGTACTCCCCGTTCATCACAAAGTACTACATGTTTTGCACTCACTATTCATCACAAAGTGCTGCTCTTTTTAGTACTCCCTGTTCATCACAAAGAACTATATCTTGGTACTCACTGTTCATCACAAAGTGCCTTGATCTATCCTATCCTGGGGCCTCTGCTTGAGTGAATCTTCTTGAGTAGTTTCCTAATTGGCAACATATGTTCTATCACAGAATTGTCAAATCCTAGCCCTATTTGCTATCCTAGTCTTCCCTAGAGGACCTGCTTGAGTGTATCCTCTTAGTAGCTTATCCAATCGACAACGTATGTTCATCACAGAACTGTCGATTTGACCTAGAAGACACAAATTCACCTTTTTTTTTAACACAAACGCACTTTTCTGATAGAAACGCGCTTGAAGACTGCACAGACGCGCCTGAAAAACACAGACGCGCCTGAAAATAGACATGCCTATGCTCTGCACAGATGTGCCTAGGCGACATAGACATGACTTCTTAGCACAGACACACCCATCAGAGATGCAGTTGCATTCATCACAGATGCGTTTTCTGACATAGATGCGCCTGGCACAAACACAAATGCACCTAGCAAGCATAGACACACCTGGCACCAACACAGACACGCTTGGACGTTTTTTGACATTTTTGACCCTAACCTAAAGCACATTTATTGCCCTATCTACTATGCATTAATGACAACAATAAATGCATCAAAGTACAAGGAGGTTTGGTGGTACTTGCCGGCTCTCCTGCCTCTGCTGGCCTCTAGATTCGGCGAACGCGGTCGAATATGTGAACAAAAGCCATCACTGCTGACTGCTCCTACTCTATTTTCGCTCTGCACTCTACTCTCATGGATGTGTAGATGACAATGAGGATGTATTTCCCTTGTGGTCTATCTTATAGACTGCCCTCACCCTAGTCTCCCGAGTCAGTCTTCATTATCCTGTGACTTTGTCACCTTATCCGGTCAGTACATTCTAGCCTTTCTTTCTTATCGAGAGATTGTCTGCAATCTTTTCAGACATTTTCATCCAATCTGTCAAGGGGGCATATCATTCCCATCTTGGGGCAACTCTGTATCAGTTCATCTTATCTTCTTTGAAACAACGCGACAAGCCGCATTGTCTCAAAGAGGGGCAAAATGTAGACACCTAAAATTGTCATGTCTAATTAAATAAATATTTTATTTATTTAATTATCTAAGCCTAATTCTTCTATTAATTAAATAAATCTTTATTTATTTAATTAATTCATTTATCCTATTCTAGCCTTATTTCTCATTTAAATAAATACATTTATTTATTTAAATTATCCTTTTCCTAAATTAAATAAATATCTTATTTATTTAATTGATCCCACTTCTTCTATTAATTAAATAAATCTTTATTTATTTAATTAATTCATTAACCTTTTCTACCCATGACACATGTCATTCATCTCTTAATTCATATACTACCTACCCCTTTCATTATTTTATTATTTCTTTTACCTACCCTCTAATCATAGCTGACCTCCTTTTACACCTCTCAATCTTATCCCTCCATTTCATATAGTGTCTTCTATATAAGGAGATACTTCCTTCATTATCAAACCCTAATTAATGAACTACTTGACCAATTGACTACACTATGATCCTACTTGCAACCACATTCCGTTCTTTGTTGAGCTCTTATGCACATAAAATCTGAGAGCAAATATATTAAGCAAGATCAATGGAGATAGGAAGAATGGAGATCAAAACCCTATTGGACATGTGATGGCATAAGCTTTGTGATTTCATTTGATTTGCATTGTCTTAGGTAATCTTCATATGTTATGGTGGATCTTTGTTGTTGTTAGGCTAGGGTTTTTGTGGTTGAATTCATTTAGCCTTTCAATATCGTTATTATTGTTATCCATTTTCACCATATACAGTACCTTTTAAACATTTGAAAAGCTTCTGATTTTTCTTTTAAAAACATAACTGACATCATCCTTGAGTAATCATCCACAAATAATATGAAATACTTATCACCATAATAACTTTGAACTTTCATGGGACCACAAGGATCAGTGTGTACTAGATCTAAAATTCCTTTAGAAGTGTAGGACTTACTTGTAAAGCTTGATCTTGTCATCTTACCCATCTGGCATCCTCGGCACATAGTATTCTCAGGTTTTTCTAGACTCGGTAGACCTCTTACTCAATGCTTCTTACTTATTTTGATTAGATTATCAAAATTTACATGACAAAACCTTTTATGCCATAACCACATATAATCTATCTTAGCATAAAGACACTTGTTCTGAGTTGAGTCAAGATGAAATGTATTACCTTTTGTTTGTGTCCCGGTAGTAGCTAACTTTCCATGCTTGTCATGAACTTTGACAATTCCTTTCTAAAATTCTATTCGGTATCCTGTATTGTTTAGCTGTGCTACACTCAACAAATTGTATTTCAAACCTTCAACCCAATATACATCATCACATTTAGCATTGTCAAGAAGTGTTATAAATCCTTTACCTTTCATCGGACATGGTGCATCATTACCAAATCTTACATAGCCTCCATCATAGTCTTCTAATTTAACAAACTTGTGTTTATCACCTGTCATGTGATGTGAGAATCCACTGTCTATGATCCAAGAATCATTATTATTTATGTGAGATATTAGGGCCTTTTCTTCATACCTTTCTTCATCTGATCCATCTTTAATAGCCACATAAACAACTTCCTCTCTACCCGTTTCATCAGATTTGTCATCGTTGGATTCCTCATTAACTACTAGGCATGTCTTTTTGTCTCTCCTTCTGAAGTCTCGGTGTCCTCTATATTGGTTGTCTTTTTGCCTCTTACCTTGGTATTCTCTCTTTTCACTAGATTCTTTGTCATGACAGTTAGAAGCCATATGTCCTATTTTATTGCAATTGAAACATTTTAAATGTAGCTTTCCTTTATACTTACCTTTTCCTCTCGGTAACCTTCTGGCTAATAATGCTTCAAACTATTCTTGCTTCTTGATTTCCTCATACAGTTTGTGCACTTCGTCCATGTTCTTACGAAATCTTTCACTTGCTCCACTATGATTCCCTTCAGAGTACTTACTCATTCTATCATTGTAATCATCAGATTCACCAATATGAAAAAAACTGAATGCAGATTCTACTTTATTTACCGAAGACCCACTGTTATCAAAATTACTTAACTCAAATGCATGTAGCTTACCAATAGTAGCATCCAAAGAAATTGGCATGTTAGGTACAGGCCTTAGTTCATTGATTACACAGACTCGAATGGCATAAGCAGGTAGAAGGGTTCTCAACAACTTACTTGTTACATCTTTTTCTTCAATAGTTCCTCTTGCTTCTTTAATCTGATTGGCAGTCTCCTTTAACCTTGTACTGTATTGGGTTATGTTCTCACCTTCATTCATTCTCATGGATTCAAGTTGTCCTCTTAGAATATCTACTTTTTCTCTTTGAACATGTTCATCACCACCATGTTGGCATTATGTGAACCGGTATGTGGACATAATGACATTGTATGTTGTCATTGATGTCAATATGTTGAAGAGGTGTGAACCGGCATATGTGAGAACCGGTATAACACTGTGAACCGGCATTTGTGCCAAAGTGAAGCGGTGTGCTTGTTCAAGGTGAACCGGCATATGGTTATGAGAACCGGCACATGGAAGCATTGTAGTGTTCTTGTTCAAGGTGAACCGACATATGGTTATGAGAACCGACACATGGAAGTGTTGTATGACTACTAGTTGATAGTCTCAACTTCAAGGTTTCCGATTGATGTGCTTCAAGCCTATATGGCTCAACTGGGGACATTGTGTGATGAGATATCATTGTAATGAAGAACAGATCATGTTGCCACATCAGCCTTGTGCATGTGAAGGATCTTGGATGAAGGAGATTGTTCCTATCTACCTCGGGAATGTGCGAAGTCTATAAAACGGTGATAACGTGTGATGGGTTATTAGTCGCCATGAAATTGGTGAAAATGGATGATGGAGAATGTCTTGAGATTGGATCAAGATTGTTGCAATTAATGGAGTGTTCTAAATGGTCAAGATTGAACCATTTGAATTCCTTAACCTAATAGGTTTAGGGTTTAGGGTTTATGCTACCAACCTATCTGTTTTCCTATAAGGTTGATGTTGTGTCTCTTTTTGAGGTTGTTGGCAAAAGTTGTGTGTGTGTATCCGAGAGAAGGGATACGTAATTCTTGCCAGACCAAAAGGAGAGAAGTGATACCTGCAGAGTGTAAGTGCAAAAGGTGAAGAGGAGCTTAAGCGGATCTGCATTGGCATTGAGTGTTGTTACCAGATCATTGTAATACCTGTTGATCTCTGACCACCTCAACAGTTGGAAAATCCCTTAATAGGGTAGCCTTAACCGGCTTAATGAAAATCCTTTAACAGGGTAATTCAAAGCTACTGAGTTCAGAATCCTTTAGCTATTGAGTTGTTGAAATCCTCTAACAAGGTAACCTTTAACAGGGTTTAACCCTTAACCAGGTATTGTAGACATCCCTTAACCAGATGATCTCTAATAGGATCATTTCCTAGCAGAACCTTTTGTAATGTCTCTAACTGGACAAGGCTCCTAACAGAGCGAACTTCTAAAGAGTTAAAAAATAGCTTGTGGGTATTCATCCCCATCGTGGTTTTTCCTAGTTGGGTTTCCACATGAAAAATATGTATGTCATGTGTGATGCTTTTATCTTGTGATGCTTTGCTATTGTCTATCAAGCATATGATGGTTATGTGTTTTATGCTTGTCAATAAAACATGTTGAACTAGTTGTTATTATGAATTGATGATAGATTACCTGTTTATGCATAAGAGTGAAATGGTAGTGTAGTCTCGAGTTGAGTGAAAAGCTAAGTGAGTAACCGGTTAATGCTTGTCTCAGACATTCTTAGCTATACCGGTTGCACTCTATTTCAAATCGGTGTCACTGTTTGCCAGTCATTTGAAGTGTCTGCTATCAAACCGGTTTTGGACTGTATTTTTGTCTGTACTGGTTCACCCCCCCTCTCAATACTAGTTTTGTACTATTCACTCATCATTAAGTTATCAATTGGTATCAGAGCATCCTCCAGGTCCTCTATGCTATAAGCTTAACCGCTTGAGGTAAAGATCCCAGTCTAATGATGAAGAGGGAAGGTCCAAAGTTTAACAAAGAAAATTTTAGTATATGGAAAGACAGAATAAAGATATTCATCAGAAGCATGAGTGCTCAACACTGGAGCTATGTTGAGACTGTCTATGTTGCTCCTACCAGTACCCTTACCGATGACCAAAAGAGAGAGATGTAGGAGAATGAGCAAGTCATGGAAGCCCTAATTAGTAGTTTATCTGACATTGAGTTTATTGATGTTTAAGATAAGGTAAATCCTAAAGAGGTATGGGATACTCTTGAAAATATCTATGGCAGTGACGAGCATGTAAAACAGGCTAAGGAAGAAAGCCTTAGAGGGAAGTTTGAAGATATGCAAATGGTTGAAGGTGAGACCATTCAACAGTATGGAATAAGGATCAAAACCGTTGTTGGAGATATCAAGAGTGCAGGTGGTAAAATAGAAGATGCCACTGTGGTAAACAAAGTCCTGAGATCCCTATTGCTGATCTATGTAATAAGGGTTGCTACTATTCAGGAGCTAAGATCAATAGACAAGACTAAGGTATCCTTAGACTCCATCATAGCAAAGTTGACAGCCTATGAGATAAATAGTTTTGATGGCAGTGTTCAAAAGATTGAATCAGCTTTTAAAGCTTCTGTTGTACCATCCAGAAAAGGAAAAGAAGCTAGCACTAGTGGTGAACCAAGACAAAGCAGAGAAATGGATGATGAGGAGATTCTGATGGCATTTGAAGCTCTATTTTCTAGGAAACTTCCAAAAGGAACCAACAAATACAAAGATAAGCTACTTTTGAAATGCTTTTCTTACAACCAGATAGGACATATTGCTATAAACTGTCTTAAGTGCGACAACAAGGACAAACTAGAAAGGTTCAAGAAACTCAAAGGAGAAAACCAAAGAAACTGTTTTATGGCAGTTGATGAAGGTGTCACAGATGAAGAATCAGAGGATGAAGAAAATGAAGATATTGTGTTTGTTGCTATCAAAGAAGATGTGTCAGAGAAGAAGGCTCTTGTCTCCTGGTTTGATAATTCCAATGAGTGAATCATTTATAGTGGTTGTTCTCACCATATGATTGGTGACCGGAGCAAGTTTCTATCCCTGGAGGAGTATGATAGTGGTGTGGTTCACTTTGGCAATGATGCACCATGCATGGTCAAAGGTAGAGGGTCCATCTCTCTGAATGGAAAGAGTAGTGATGATAATGTGTATTGGGTTGATGGTCTTAGACACAACCTTTTGAGTGTTTCCCAGTTGAATGACAGTGGCCTCACTCTAAAATTCAAGAATGGAGTTTGTAGAATAAAAGGAAAGAATGGTGAATTGGTGGCCACCAACATGCAGACCAAAGGTAACCTATTTCATCTGAATGCAAATATAAGTACATGTCTTATGGCAAAATTTGATGATAGCTGGATATAGCATAGGAGACTCTGCCATGTAAACTTTGATAACATTGTGAAATCTAGTAAGATCAAGGCAATTAAAGGGTTGCCAGTGCTAAGCAAATTGAATAATACCTTGTGTAGAGAGTGTCAATTGGGGAAAATGTCTTCCTCAACCTTTAAAGTTAAATCTTTCATTGCTGACAACTTGCTTGATCTTGTGCATACTGATTTGTGTGGTCCTATGAAAACTAGAAGTGTGCAGGGTGATAGGTACTTCATGATTCTCACTGATGACTACTCAAGAATGATGTGGGTCACATTCTTGAAAGACAAGTCTGAAGCCTTTGTAAAGTTCAAAGCTTTCAGAGCATTAGTGGAGAAGGAAAGTGGTAAAAGGATCAAGTTCCTAAGAACTCTTCAAGGAGGGGAATTCACTTCTGATGAATTCAACAAGTACTGTGAAGAACATGGCATCAAGAGGAAATTGTCTGCCCCCCAGACTCCACAGCAGAATGGCCTAGCAAAGAGGAATAACCAGACTGTAGTTGAAGCAGCTAGAACCATGTTGATTCAAGGAAAGGTAGCTCACACCTTTTGGAGAGAAGCGGTGAGCACTGTAATCTACACAATGAACCGGGTACTCATCAAGAAAGGTAAGGATAAAACTCCTTATGAGTATTGGATTGGTAAGACACCTGTGGTTAGTTACTTTATAGTGTTTGGTAGCAAATGTTACATCAAGAGGAGTGAACACCAGAGCAAATTTGATGTGAAATGTGATGAGGGAATATTCCTTGGATATTCCACCAAGAGAAAAGCTCTCAAGTGTTTCAACAATAAGACTCAGAGAAATATGGAAAGCATCAATGTAAGAGTTGATGAAACCTCTGAGAAAACTGAGGAAACCGACAATGAGCAAGCGGTAAAAGAACTGATTGCAACCTTCTGGGAATTGGTTGTAAGTCAATCGAGTACCAGTAATAGTGTTCCTACACCAGCAAATGTGGATGCCAATACTGATGGAGATGAGGATGAAGAAGAAAAGCAAGAGGAATCCATCAAGACTATAGCTTGATATGTCAAGCTAAATCATGATCCTAATCAGATCATAGGAGATAAGGATGTGTAAAGCGGAAAAATATCGAACCCTAGCCGTTCTCCCCTCCCCAACTCCAAGGAGAGAGAAGGGGGAGTCACTAGGGTTGATGGTTTTCACTTAGGAGAGACTTTACATTCAAAAGAGGGGTTGAAACCCACAAGATCCAATCCCACGCAATGCAAGATTGGATTCTATATGAGTTTCAAGGGTTGTGATAGCAAGGATACCCTCTTTTGTAAAGAATGTGGATAGAAAGATTGAACTAAGAATGCATGTAAAGTAGGAAAGATTTACTTATAAACAGAGATAGGGATATGGGATGAAGCTGCGGACCTGGAATTAGTAGTAAAATGTTGAGATAGTGCTATTCTGCAAATTTGAGCGAAAGTTGACGGGACGATGGCGCCCGACGTGCACACGGTCCTCCAAAAAATCCGCGAAACGAAGGGGGATCTGTTCGTCTCTGCACAAGGATTCTAGATCTTCAATTACAGCCGCGTACCTGCAACCTACACACAGAAAAGAGAGGACGATTGGGGGGTTAGGGATGAGGGGTTTGCCTTTAGGTCAAACCCCGGTTTTGGAATTAACCAAGAAATGAGAATGCTGTAAATGTAAATGATTGTAATGTAAAACAAGTACTAGTACCTTGTTGTAAGAATGTTTGTATTCTTACATGCGAAGGTGTAGATGTTGTTGTATGTTGTATGTTGTATGTGGTATGTGACATGTGATCTCCTCTTCAATGGTTGAATCCTTGTCTTGAATGCAACACTTAGCCTTGAATGGAGACTTAGAATTATCAATTGCTTGAAGGAATGCTTGAATGCTTGAATGCTTGAATGCTTGAATATCGTTTCCACATCTTGTACATATCTATCCTTCCCTCTCAAATGGGAGAGGAAATGTAGTTTATATACTTGTCAATTAGGGTTGAAAGACTGATTTTTCCAACCTTGGGCCGACCAGGAAGTACTATTTTCCAAATTGCAAACATAAAGACCCGAAGCCCCATAGGAGACCGGGCCCAGAATAGGGCCAAGGACCAGGGCGCTGGGCACCATGGTCCCACCTCCAGGGACAGTGGGGTGCAAGGAGGATCAGGCCAGGGTGCTTAAAAAAATGCAGTTTTTGGTGTCATAAACAGGTTTCGGGGTCTCCATTCAGGTTCCGTGTTGCATTGCCATCGTGAAGACCCAAATGCAGTCGAAATTGCAAGTGTCGCAATTTTAGGATGCTAAATTTAGCCCCCACTTTAGCGGGATTATAAGCGTACGCTCATACTTCCGATAAAGTACAAGGAAACAACATTGAAAAACTTTCACCATGTCAAGGAGGCAAGATACACCAAGCCCCCAGTGGACTAAGGATCTTACGACTTCGATTGACAAAGTAAAAGGGAAGATCACGAGGGAGAACCATGACTGTCAGTAGTAAGGTTCCCTCACTATGAGTCATGCAAGAAAGATATCAAAAATTTTCAAGACAAAGCTAAATTTGTCAAGAAATTTTCAAGTATCTTGAAAAGATATGAATGGGATGTATGCCCCCCTACGTTAAAGCGATCGCACATGCCTCACCGGGGGTGATTGCTTTAAGGTAGTGATACATATAAGAAATGAGAAAGGAGCACATTATCACAAGGATTTAGCCCCCAAGTGTGAGATAAGCCCAAGGATAATAGACACAAAACACAAAGCACAAGGTGACTTCGCTTTCCTCGGGGTCAGTATGTTGTATGATAATTCATGTATATCATATGTATGTATGCATAATTGTTCTTCATTCCCCAATCAAGGAAGGTCACCTAGAAGAAGGGAACACATGTGTCTTTTGAGTCAACATGAGAGAGACCAAAAGAGATCTCAATGTTTTGCATTGTCCTCAAGTAGACAACACTAAGGACAACAAATAGAAGAATGAGAATAACACATAGAAGAAGTAACAAAAGAGAGGAGGAGAGAGTCTGCTATGCTAATGAAACTAGTCTAGCACGTCATCTACCCCCCGATCTTGCTGATCAATGTTTCGAGAAGGTAGGGAACACGCTAGAGGAGGAACATCCAACACAGCAGATGGAGCTATCACAAGATCCAAACAAGGGCTATGTTCATATCCCAAGCCGCGGTGTTCTTGTCTAGGAGCTAGGATAAGTGCTTTAGAAAATGCGTTAGATAAATGGTTATCAACATCAACATATTCATATTCACTATCAGAATGAACAGGAGTAACATTTTCATCATGAATAACATTTTCATCTATATCATCATCAAGATTTATAAAAATAGGATCTTTAACTCGCACAGGATCAAGACCATCATGCATCTTATGTTTAGGAGATTTCGGCTCAATCGTCGACTGAGGAGAAAATGGAATAATATTGGCTGAAGGTGTTTTTGGGGATTGCAAAGTTTGAGAAGTAGCTGCCTGAGCTCTAAGACGACGCTTTCGTTGGCGTTCACGTGCAGAACGATTTCGTCTAGTCTTAGAAGGAAGTTGAGAAGATTGAGGAGGAGGAATGTTCTCATCCTTATTACTTGGGTATTTAGGTTGTGGTCTTTTAGGCTGGATAATAGGAGAAGAGGAAGGTCTCTTCTCTCCATAAGAGGAAGGAGGAGGAACTACTCCATATAAGGGAGGAATATTTGGTTTAGGAAGGAGACCAAGTCCATCATGACGAGGAGGGATAGGTCTACTTTTAAGAAGTTTATTAGATATAGGCATAGTCACATCCATAGGGATGGGTTGGGAATCTTCTTGAGGAAAGACATTAGTTTTATCTTTCAAAGGAAGAACTTCCTTCTCAAGAATGATAGGAATATCAAGTTTGGGTGTTCTAGGTTCACTTAGAGATCAGATCATATCTTTTTTCCACTTTTGATAAGATTTGAAAAGATGATCACTTTGCGGAGGAAGAGATTGGAATTGTTTAGGCCAAAAATAATCAATAGGAACGCTAGAAGTTCTTTCAGCTGGTTTAAAGAGACTATGATTGACAGTAACAACTTCACCATTATGGGGAAATTTCAAACACTTGTGAATAGGAGAAGCAATAGCTTTCATGGAAGATAGCCAAGGATAGCCTAGCTTCACACGAAATTGTTCGGATGATGGAATAATAGCAAAGTCCACATCAAGGGATTTGTTATGGACCTCAATAGGTAATGTAATAGAACCAATTGCAGGAGAAGAAAATGCATCAAATAGTTTCACAACCACATCTGTTTCATCATAGATCACTTGATTCAATTGCAAAGTAAAAAGAAATTCTTCAGTAATGATATTAACCATACAAGAAGGATCAATAAGCACCCCACGGAAAGGTGTATTCTTGACTTTTGCAACTATATATAAAGGACCATCAGGTGCCCTGATAGTTTCACTAGAATCAAAAGTGATGGAAGGTTCTTTAGGGATTTTCTGCTGCTCTACAAAGTTAATCACATTCGGAGTCATAAACACAAGATCATCAGGTGAGACAAAGGAATCAGTAGTATCAATCGCATTAGAGGTATGAGAAGGCAATGGATCAGTAAAAATCTTAAGATTTTGGTTAGGAGGAGCTACAGATGTGTTGCCTTTATCATTCACACCAGAAATGGAGATAGTATTATTATCAATCAAATCTTGAATTTTACCCTTTAAAGCAAAACATTTTTCAGTATCATGCCCAGGATGCCGATGAAATTGACAAAAAGATTTGTTATCAAAATAGGGTGAATTAATCTTTGCAGGATCTATTTGCCTTATAGGAGGAAGGGTAAGCACATTTTGTTCCAATAACTTATTCATAATACTATGCAATGATTCATTCAAAGGAGTAAACTTTCTTTCTTTCTTGAAAAACTTAGAAATAGGAAGCACACCTGATGCTGCATTCACATTGTTGTTGATGATGTTTTCATTGAATTTAATGGACTCTCTGTTCGGTTTAAACTTACCAAATGGTTGTTGACTACTATCACCCTTATCACTCGGAGCCATAGGATGTGATTGTTCCATTTGACTCACAGTCAGTTGATAATGGTGAAGAGTTGCGCACAACTGTTGGAAAGAAGTAAACTTAGAAAACAAGAGTTTTTCTCTAATATCTTTTTGTAAATTAGAAATGAAGATTCTTTGAATGTCATTTTCAGGCACTGGAAAAGAAATTTGAGCATACAAATGCTTATATCTACCAATGAAATCAGTCACTTTTTCTTTAACACCTTGTTTGCAATGCATTAAATCAATCAAAGTAACGTTAGGACTTATATTGTTTTGCAATTGTTGAATGAAAGCATTTGCAAGTTGTTCGAAAGAAGTAATAGAATAAGAAGGCAATGAGAAATACCATTGTAGGGCTTTATCTCTTAATGTTCTAGTAAACAGTTTTGCAAGCAACCTTTGGTCATAAGCAAAATCAGTACATATTGTTTGAAAGGTCTTAACATGTGTTAGAGGATCACCCTTACCATTATAAAGTTCCAAATGTGGAATTTCAACATGTTTAGGGGGGATAGCTTGAACAATGTCAAGAAAAAGTGGGCTCGCAACATCAAATGTGGACACACTAAACTTAGATTGATTCATAGAGGCAATTTGTTGCTGTAAAGAAGAGACAGTTTGTGCAAGATTGTTAACGGTCGCTTCAGTCGAAGAGTTCATATTAGACGTGTTAGATTGTGACGGAGGTGTTATGTTATTGAAAGAAGGTAGAGAGTAAGGTGGTGGGACACTATGATAGTTAGTCATAGGAGATGATTGGACAGGAGGAACACTACAAGGAGGAATAGAAGGGTTAAATGAATTGCCCCCTTGCGTCATGTTTATTTGTGGAGATGAAATAGGGACACTCATTGAAGGAATGAATGAAGAAGAAGGATTGCCCCCATGACTTGTGATCATAGGAGGAATGTCTTGTATTGAAGTAGTCATTATGTTTGATGTAAAAGTAGGTGTACTAGCAATAGAAATTGTCAAAGGAATAGAATGATTAACTTGAGTAGGAGGTTGTGTATAACCTAAAGTTTCAGCACAACTCTTCATAGGCATCACATTCGAATCCACAATGTGTGCAATACCACACAAAATATCAATTCCATTCTTATCACTTTGAACCATACGTTTTAGACCCTCAATTAATGAAAGAGCTTCGCTATCAGGGTATTCTTGAGACATCCATTGTCGAAAATCATCAAATTGGTTATCCAATTTTGAAAGTTGTTCTACAGAAACCTCATGGAGAGCTTCTTCATCATTAAGAGGATTAGAGGAATTACCCATGTCCTCATTAAAAAGGCCATTCAAATTAGGTTCCATCTCCTCGGTAATTACACCTTAGAAGGACTTAATTCTAAGGCTTCGTCTAACGGGAATAGCATAAGTAGGGCTTATTGTTATAAAACTCATGCACTAAAGAGAGAGAGAAGATTTTGAATTTTAGAGGTAGCAAATTTCAATAAAATCAGCCAATCTCCTAGATTTAAGCTGTTAAATATAATCAGGACAATCTCCCAAAATTTCGGAAAAAATGTCCAGGACTGTGGCGAACGGAGTGCACACGGTCCTCGCAACTTTTTTCAAAATTTGCAGGGATGAAAGTTATGATGATTTTAAAGCTAATCTGAAAAAATTGAGTGATTTTATGATCTGTAGATAGGCCAAATTAAAGTTGCAATCTCAAAATTGAACCCTACCAAGATTGTTGAAAAATGTAAATTTTGAATTTTGAAAAAGAGAGGGAAACTGAAATTTTGAATTTCATGATTTTAGAGGGAATGTTGAAAGCAATGCAAGCTTTGAAATTTAAAAATTGACTCGATTTCATGCAAAATTCAAATTTGGAAAGTGGAAATCAAAGTTGTTGCAATTAAACACTTAATTTCAAAAGTCACAAACTGCAAAAATTTGAATAAAGCGCTGAAATTTCGAATGAATGCTATGTTGGGAAAAATGGTGTCTCAACCTTGCATTTATGTGAGGTTACTATTTATAGTAAGTTTTCATTTGAGCATGAAATGGTGCGAAACTCTCCCTGAAGCTTCTGGTTGGCTAGATAAGCATTCTGGTAAAGTTGCGTCGCAAGGTCACAGCTGGTTTTGAAGATATTAAAGTTTTCGTCTTGGAGGGGTGCAATAAAATGTTTAAACTTAATTTTGGGGACTTTAGAGGCTCCGAAACGCCCTGAAAAGTTGCCGTAACCAGCGAAGCTGGTTACGAGGTGATAGAGCACTTCGCGAGCTTTCCGGCGCTTCAAACGGTTCGTCAATCGGACACCCTGTTCTCAAGTTATGGCCTCCGGAAGTTTGTACTCCTGAAATAGGAAAAAATAATTTGTATCGAATACATAAATGAGCTGTAAAAGGGAGCGACACGTGTTGATGTGTGCTTTAACATGTCATAGGGCATCTAGAAGGGAGATAAGGTCGGCTACACCTTATTGGGTGGTTTTAGCCCATGGTTTTGTAATACCGTTTGACGGTTTCTTGTATTGTACCTCCTATTTATGAGGTGTGTGAGATAGAGGTTGTGTGTAAGAGTCTTATGGCTATTGAGTTGCCTCTGAATCTCTGATTAGTGATACTCCTGCGAAGAGCTTGCTCCGCGAGTATTTTGTAATCTGTTTTTGATTGCTGAATAAAATATTGAGCTGCTTTTGGAGGGTGGGGTTTTTCTCCCGAAAGGGTTTTCCCCACGTAAATCATTGTGTTGTGGTATGAATGTTATTATATCTATTTCTATTTTCTGTAACTGTTGTAACGATCTGAAAAAGTTTTGCATTACTCTCCTCTCAAGGTTAGTGTAGGAAGTTGTTTCTGCTACTTAACTTCTTTACATGCTAACACACTTTTCAGATTTAGGACAGTAAGAAACACAATTTTGATACAAATTTCAATTTCAACAATTTTTGAATGATTAGAAGCCTCAATCCAAGCAATCGCTAGACCAACTTTGACTTTAATTTTGAAGGTGGTAAAATTGATAAAATCAGCCAAAATTCTGGATTTTAGCAGAAAAATACAGTAAGATCTAGCTCCCAAAATTTTGGAAAAAATGTCAGGGACGATGGCGCTCGGGGTGCACACGGTCCTCGCAACTTTTTTCCAAATTTTCAGGGATGAAAGATATTGTGATTTTATTGCGGAATCCAAAGTTACAGCCGATTTGGAGGTGTTTTGATTAGTGAAATTATCAGTCAAAGGTTGAATCAAGAAAGTCTTAAAAATTAGGGTTTTGACATTTAACCACTTAATTTTTAGAATTAAGGCACAAATATGAATTGACAATTTGCAATAGAAGGGTAGATCTGAAACAAGCATTAACAATTAAACGTTTCACAAGTTTAATTACTTAAAAAGAAAATTTTAGGATTTTTATGCAATTAACCTCTAAAATTTGCAAAAGATCAAACATGGAAATGTAATTATGGAAGCAAAATTTTCAGATCTAACCATGAATAATCAGAATGAGGATGTTCACATCGGGTTCACCAAAATGTAATGCGGAAAAATCGAACCCTAGTCGTTTTCCCCTCCCCAACCCCAAGGAGAGAGAAGGGAGAGTCACTAGGGTTGATGGTTTTCACTTAGGAGAGACTTTACATTCAAAAGAGGGGTTGAAACCCATAAGATCCAATCCCACGCAATGCAAGATTGGATTCTATATGAGTTTCAAGGGTTGTGATAGAAAGGATACCCTCTTTTGTAAAGAATGTGGATAGAAAGATTGAACTAAGAATGCATGTAAAGTAGGAAAGATTCACTTATAAACAGAGATAGGGATATGGGATGAAGCTGCGGACCTGGAATTAGCAGTAAAATGTCAAGATGGTGCTGTTCTACAAATTTGAGCTAAAGTTGACGGGACGATGGCGCCCGACGTGCACACGGTCCTCTGAAAAATCCGCGAAACGAAGGGGGATCTGTTCGTCTCTGCACAAGGATTCCAGATCTTCAATTACAGCCGCGTACCTGCAACCTACACACAGAAAAGAGAGGACGATTGGGGGGTTAGGGATGAGGGGTTTGCCTTGAGGTCAAACCCCAGTTTTGGAATTAACCAAGAAATGAGAATGCTGTAAATGTAAATGATTGTAATGTAAAACAAGTACTAGTACCTTGTTGTAAGAATGTTTGTATTCTTACATGCGAAGGTGTAGATGTTGTTGTATGTTGTATGTTGTATGTGGTATGTGACATGTGATCTCCTCTTCAATTGTTGAATCCTTGTCTTGAATGCAACACTTAGCCTTGAATGGAGACTTAGAATTATCAATTGCTTGAAGGAATGCTTGAATGCTTGAATGCTTGAATGCTTGAATATCGTTTCCACGTCTTGTACATATCTATCCTTCCCTCTCAAATGGGAGAGGAAATGTAGTTTATATACTTGTCAATTAGGGTTGAAAGACTGATTTTTCCGACCTTGGGCCGACCAGGAAGTACTAATTTCCAAATTGCAAACATAAAGACCCGAAGCCCCATAGGAGACCGGGCCCAAAATAGGGCTAGGGACCAGGGCGCTGGGCGCCATGGTCCCACCTCCAAGGACAGTGGGGTGCAAGGAGGATCAGGCCAGGGTGCTTAAAAAAATCTAGTTTTTGGTGTCATAAATAGGTTTCGGGGTCTCCATTCAAGTTCCGTGTTGCATCACCATCGCGAAGACCCAAATGCAGTCAAAATTGCAAGTGTCACAATTTTAGGACGCTACAGGATGTAGGAATCCTTACAAGAAGAAAGATTAGAGAAAACTCATGTATGATCTTTGAATTTGAGCCTAAATCATTTAAAGAGACACACAAAGATGAAGACTGGATCAAGGCAATGGAAGAGGAACTTGACCAAATAGAGAAAAATGGTACATGGTCTTTGGTACCCAGACCAAAGCATAAAAATGTCATTGGTACCAAATGGGTCTTCAGAAATAAGCTGAATGAGGATGGCACAATGATTAGAAACAAAGCTAGATTGGTATGCAAAAGATATGCTCAAGAAGAAGGAGAAGACTATGGAGAAACCTTTGCTCCTGTAGCCAAATTGGAAGGGGTTCGTATGCTTCTTGCATATGTAGCTTTTAAAGGTTTCAAAGTATATCAAATGGATGTAAAATCTGCATTCCTAAATGGTGTACTTGAATAGGAGGTGTATATAGAGCAACCAGATGGGTTTTCCCTATCTGAAGATAGTGACATGGTATGTAGGCTACATACAACCCTATATGGACTAAAGTAGTCACCTAGGGCATGGTATGAATGTCTGCATTCCCATCTTGTGAAGATTGGATTTGAAAGAACAAGTGAAGATAGCAATATCTACTTGAAGTCTGAAGGAGATCAGATCTTGATCTGTGAGGTATTTGTTGATGACATTATCTTTGGTGGATATGACAAGATGAGTCATGAATTTGTAGATGAGATGAAGAAATAATTTGAAATGTCACTCATAGGGGAGATTAAGTTCTTCATTAAACTGTAGATCCAGCAGATGAAGGATGGAATCTTTATCACTCAGTCCAAATATGTCAAAGAAGTGTTGAAGACTTTTGGCATGGAAGATAGCAAACCGGTTGGTACACCGATGGTGACTAGTTGTAAACTATCCAAAGAGGATGACTCAGTATTGGTTGATGAAAAGGAATACCGATCAATGATTGGTAAATTGCATTATGTAGTGCATAGCAGACTGGATATTGCACATGCAGTTGGCATTATTACAAGGTTCCAGAAAAGTCCTAGAGAATCCCACTTGGTTGCAGTCAAGCAGATTCTTAGGTGTCTGAAGGGAACTGTTGACTATGGATTGTGGTATCCATATAGCAAGGATTTCAACTTGAAAGTGTTCACATATGCTGATTGGGCTAGTAATGTTGATGATCGAAAGAGAACAACTGATGGTGCATTCTTCCTCCATGGTAGACTAGTCTCATGGATGAGTAAGAAGCAGAGTTGTATCTCTCAGTCTACAATGGAAGCTAAGTATGTTGCAACTTTCATGAACTACAATCAGACAATTTGGATGAAGCATGTATTAAATGGCTTCAAATTTCCTATATCTGAACTGGTAAGTATATTTTGTGACAATACTAGTGTAATTAATATCTCCAAGAATCCGGTTTTACATTCTAGAACCAAGCACTTTGAGCTTAAGTATCATTTCTTAAGGGAAAAGGTTTAGAACAAAGAGATTGCACTGGAACATGTTTCCAGTAAGGAGCAGTTAGCAGACATATTCACCAAGCCTCTCCCAAAGACTACATTTATGTACTTAAGAGGTGAATTAGGGGTACTTCCCCTTCACGAGGTGAACTAAAGGTATATGCTCCACATTAGTCATGTCTTGTAAAGTCAAATCTTTCTTCAGGATTGATGTGTTGAAGGATGCTACTCCTCAGGGGGAGTAGCATAATGGAACAGGGAAGCTTGTGCCTCCACTTTGGCATTGTTGTCAAAGGGGGAGAAGATGTGAAGTGGAGAAGATATCTGCATAAATTGGGGGAGAATATGTGAAGCAGAGAGATATCTTTGTATAATGCCATCAATGCCAAAGGGGGAGATTGTTAGCATTATGTGAACTGGTATGTGGACATAATGACATTGTATGTTGTCATTGATGTCAATATGTTGAAGAGGTGTGAACCGGCATATGTAAGAACCGGTATAACACTGTGAACCAACATTTGTGCCAAAGTGAAGTGGTGTGCTTGTTCAAGGTGAACCGGTATATGGTTATGAGAACCAACACATGGAAGCATTGTAGTGTGCTTGTTCAAGGTGAATCGGCATATGGTTATGAGAACCGGCACATGGAAGCGTTTTATGACTACTGGTTGGTAGTCTCAACTTCAGGGTTTCCGGTTGATGTGCTTCAAGCATGTATGGCTCAACTGGTGACATTGTGTGATGAGTTAGCATTGTAATGAAGAACAGATCATGTTGCCATGTCAGCCTTGTGTGTGTGAAGGATCTTGCATGAAGGAGATTGTTCCTATCTACCTCGAGAATGTGCAAAGTCTGTAAAATGGTGATAACGTGTGATGGGTTATCAATCGCCATAAAATCGGTGAAAATGGACGATGGAGAATGTCTTGAGATTGGATCAAGACTGTTGCAATTAATGGAGTGTTCTCAACGGTCAGGATTGAACCGTTTGAATTCCTTAACCTAACAGGTTTAAGGTTTAGGGTTTATGCTACCGACCTATCTGTTTTCCTATAAGGTCGATGTTGTGTCTCTTTCTGAGGTTGTTGGAAAAATTTGTGTGTGTGTATCCGAGAGAAGGGATACATAATTCTTGCCAGACCAAAAGGAGAGAGGTGATACCTACAGAGTGTAAGTGTAGAAGGTGAAGAGGAGCTTAAGCGGATCTACATTGGCATTGAGTGATATTACCACATCATTGTAATACCTGTTGATCTCTAACCACCTCAACAGTTGGAAAATCCCTTAATAGGGTAGCCTTAACTGACTTGCTGAAAATCCTTTAACAGGGTAATTCAAAGCTACTGAGTTCGAAATCCTTTAGCTATTGAGTTGTTGAAATCCTCTAACAAGGTAACCTTTAATGGGGTTTAACCCTTAATCAGGTATTGTAGCCATCCTTTAACCGAGTGAACTCTAATAGGATCGGTTCCTAGGAAAACTTTTTGTAATGTCTCTAACTGGACAAGGCTCCTAACAGAGCTAACTTCTAAAGAGTTCAAAAATAGCTTGTGGGTATTCATCCCCACCATGGTTTTTCCTAGTTGGGTTTCCATGTGAAAAATATGTATGTCATGTGTGATGCTTTGCTATTGTCTGTCAAGCATATGATGGTTCTATGTTTTATGCTTGTCAATAAAACATGTTGAACTAGCTGTTATTATGAACTGATGATAGATTACCTGTTTATGCATAAGAGTGAAATGGTAGTGTAGTCTTGAGTTGAGTATAGAGCTAAGTGAGTAACCGGTTAATGCTTGTCTTAGACATTCTTAGCTTTACCGGTTGCACTCTGTTTTAAACCGGTGTCACTGTCTGCCAGTCATTTGAAGTGTCTGCTGTCAAACTAGTTTTGGACTGTATTTTTGTCTGTACTGATTCACCCCACCTCTTAGTACCGGTTTGGTATTATTCGCTCATCATTAAGTTATCATGCCATACACATATATGAGCTTGGTCCACATTGCTTTTACATCATTGCAGCCTTCTAGATCATTAAACTCTGAGTTAGTCAATGCTGATGTTATTTCAATCATAGCTTGAATATGTTCTTGCTTTGCCTTTATCTCTTCCAAGGTCATTAGGTTGGTGCTTGGTGGTATGTAATCATTCTCCAAATAATATTTTTCATATTCTCCAATTCCTGATAAATGCAACTTCATCCTTTTTTTCCATGTGGAGAAACTTGACTTGTTCAGCTTTGGTGCATCCCTTTTATACATCTTCAGATCTTTGCCTCAAGTACCTTTAAACTTTTCTTCTAGAGTCCAAAGCGTTGATACCAATTGTAAAGTTCTGATGCCAATAGCTAACAAGATGACAGGGGGAGGTGAATCATACAAACTTAATCTTCCATAAAATCAACAGATTCAACCTTGGTAACTTATACTTCAGCAATATAACCAAAAACTGCTAAACATGCAAACTCATAAACACATAATCATCATAACATATATAACACCAAATTTAACGCAGAAACCCAAATAGGGAAAAACCACTATGGGATTTTGAACCCACTAAGAAATATACTCTTCTAGAGTATGCTCGGTTAAAAGAAAATCTTGTTAAAGATTACAAACACATTGCTAGATGTGACCCGGTTAAGGGATTTCCCTCAGATCTATTAGGATCTTCTCTTTGTTAGAAGTGACCTTGTCAAAGGATTTCAAACACTCATTTAGAATGTTACCTTGCTAGAGGGTTTACAAATAAGACTGTTAAGTCCACTCGGTTAAGAGATTTTCTGTCACTTACAAAATAAACAACAGTAATAAATATATCTGCAACTTCACATCTAAAATGCTAAAGAAGATTCTTATTTGCTCAAAACAATCTTGTCATAGGACTTATCTTGTCCTTCTGTTGGGCACCTTACTCTATTATTCAAACAGGTCTTCAAGCTTCTATGCTCGGTAATCACTATGTAGCATCCCTATGCTTACACTTGTCCACATACATTGTTCATCAATAATTTCTTATTTATAAACAATTTGCTAACCACTGAATCTCCTTGATCACATTTCCCATGATCAATCTTCCATCTTGACTAGGTTCAATGCATCCTTCGATCTGAAAACATTTTACCTTGCCTTGGGACTTGCATTCCTTTCTTGGAACTTGCACAAGGTTATTGTGGTTCAATCTGAGCTGTAGATCTTCCTGTCGATCTCCCATTGTCATAGATCCTTAACAAACTTCATGCATGACATACCAATCATTTAATCAACTCTAGCTCATCATTTTCCTTCATTAAATAATGCTTTTATCCATCCAATGTGATATGTCATAACTCGGTTGCAACTCGATAAATACTAAACTTTACTCAGTAGACATTCCGCCTTCATTAACCAATATCGATATCCTTAGGGTTTACCGACTAGGTTCTTTGCTTGGTGACATAGTATAGTATTAACCTTACAATCAATAACATATGTAGGATATCAAAACAATCTAAACATCATGATCTCATCATTGTCTAACTCGGTAATAGTTGCCCAATGAGTATCTTATCTCTCCCCTTTCTTATCACATTCTGTCTATGTCTTTTACCGACATCTTAATTCTATTCAAATCAATCTCCTCAAGATATGGCAACATCATACTAAATTAGAAAATCAATTTCTTGACATCAATGAAAAAATAATGTTATAAAGATAGTTATCATCCTTTTTCAATTATATCAAATAATCTTCAACAACTTTCTCAATATCCTTAATGAATATCAACAATATCCTTCTATTGAAATGCCAACAGTATATCAATAGTTTGGTCTACCACAACTGATGCCTCAAGGGACAACCTTGTATGCGAGAGTGTACAAGGAGAGAGAAGAGTGGGGGCCACCATTAGATTATGCAACATGTCATGCATAGTTCCACTCTCTTCCTTTCATTGTTTGGGATATGAGGCCAACAGTGAGTGATGCAAGTATGCACTAGGATTATGCCCTATATATGACAAGTCATCGTTTCCCTCGATTGACAAGGCCAAGAGAGATGATACCACCACTAGAAGAGGTTGATGATGATGATGACGATGGTGGCGATGGAGGATGACGAGGGGGCTGACGGGGCTGAGGTGTGGAGAGAGGGAGGAGAGGCCGAGGGGGAGATCAGAGAGTAGGCTGAGATAGCAGATAGTTGGGCCGAGGTGGAGATGTTGGTGGGGATGATGGTGGAAATAGGAGGGGAGGAGGATCCAACAGCTAGGGGATGAGGGGTAGGGGTGGTCATTGGAGACAGATGCTAGGTCAAGGAGGTCTTGTACATACAGAGGCCATGGCAACAGTGAGAGGCGGTGATGAGGAAGAGATTTCTGATGATGGATTCGATGAGGAGATGAAGTTGAAGGAGTTGAATGGTGGGAGAGTAGGATTGGGCGGCATGGGATTTGATGAGGAGGATGTTTAGCCTTTGGTACGATGGAGGAGGATACAGATGCTCCTACTAGCCATAGGACAAGTGAGATCTTCATAGACACCAATAGCACAGGTCCCGCAAGTGCCATGACTTCCCTCAGTTCAGATCATAGTGCCCTCACACTAGCAATAGGCACAAATAGCAAGATTGCAATCCTTAGTGTAGAGACTTCAGACTCAGTTAGTAAAAGCATAGGGATAGATCACGTAGTTGCAGGCACATATGGCACAATTGACAACTGAGAGGGATACAGAGATAAAGCGACAGAGCCACACAAAGGAGACAATGCAAACATTACATCAGGAATCTGCATAGGGTTTCATAGGGGATACCATTAGGAGTCTCATTGATCAGATTGAGTGGGCTACATATTATAGGACTCTGTACTTTTAGGTCATGCCCCCAAAGCAATGAGCTCCTAATTATGCTACCAGTTCTTAATGTGGGGGATCCTAGAGATGAGGAGGAGTGAGGGTCTGATGGGTCCTAGGAGGGATCCTCCTATTGGCGGTGCAGGTGGCTCTAGAGCCAGGTAGTCAGATTTAGGAGGCAACCACTCTTATCTTCCTCCATGATGATGATGATGCACTTTTGATGTATTTTATTGATTATTGTAGACGTATAAAAATAACCATATTCCTAAATGAATATTTTATGTTCATTTCTCTATTTGATTAAATCCAATTTAATTAAATTATCCACATTCTTCTATTTTATTAAATAAATTACTCAATTTATTTAAATAAAATTCTCTATATCCATTTAATGAATAAATCATTTTATTCAATTAACTCCCCCCTATCCACTTTTAATTAAATCCAAATTTAATTAAATAGTTATCCTAAATTGAATAAATCTAATTCATTTAATTTCCCCAAATTATAACCAAATTGAATTAAATCATTTAATTCAATTAAATCCTATTATCCCCCATCCACTTGCAAAATCCCAAACCCCTTCCTAATCCCTTCTAGAATCTTCTAATCGATTCTAATTAACCTAACCCTCCTCTAAACTTTGTCACATCCCTAAGCAAAGGGAGGTCACTTCTCAAATGACCCAAAGTCTTGGATAACCATTGAAGGTTTTCAACCTTCAACCACCAAAACCCTTAAAGTCTTTGAAAACCATTGAAGGCTTCCAACCTTCAACCACTTAATCCCCAAAGTCTCCAATAACCATTAATGGTTATTTCAAACCCTCCCACATGGTTAAAACATTTTTTTTGACTCAACCTCTATCCAACCCAAGGGTCTCATCAGGCCATTAATGCATTGACCAGGATTATCTCTTAATCATTTGCACAAAGGTTTATCCTTAGATTAAATCTTAATCCATTGGGTAAACCTAACTTAGACTTGACCCTTAGCCTTTAGATAACCATGAGGTCTTCTCAGGCCTTTAATGCCTCCAACCTCTTCTTTCAACCCAATCCTATGTGGACATTTGTCACCATGTCATTGGTGCCAATTGTGCACATGGATCCTCAACTTTCAAACTTGGCCCTTGATTAAACCTTTCAATCCTGACCATCCATTGCCCTGTTTGTGCTATAAATAGAGCTCTCAATCCTCCATTCTAAACAATCATCTTTCAAATTTGAAGCATTATACTTATGCTCAAATACTTTCAAGCTTTTTCATCATTTTTATGCTCTTCATTTAGCCTCTTTTAGAATAGAAATTAGTCTAAATATGCATGCTTAGATTACTTTCTTTATCATTTTAGTTCAATCATAGACTAAATATAGTATGCTAGGATAGTATCCATACTAACCTTGTCATCTTATAGTTAGTTTATTGCATTTTAGCATCATACATAGCTTACAACACATCTCATACTAAGATCAATTAAAAGCATCTCTCGTTCTCATATTTGCCATCCCTAAACCATTTTGCTCAATGATCTATGCGGGAAAAGTGGGCGAATAAAACTTAATATATGAAAATATGTTAGAATACTAGTCCACACACACACATAGGACTTCTTGATGCAAGCTATGGAGTAACGTAGTGTTACTCAGCTTCCCAAGGAGGGTCCCATGGTTCTCTATCTCACAATGTCCCTCAAACCAACGTTTTTGCTCTCAGATTACTGAGCAAAAAGGTTTGGGGATGGCAAATATAAGAATGAGAGATGCTTTTAATTGATTTTAGTATGAGAAGGATGTTAAGCTATGTATGATACTAAAATGCAATAAACTAGACAATAAGATGACGAGGTTAGTATGAATACTATCCTAGCTTACTATATTTAGTCTATGATTGAGCTAGGATGATAAATAAAGTACTCTAGCATGCATATTTAGACTAATTTCTATTCTAAAAGAGGCTAAATGATGAGCATATATGAAATGAAAAAGCTTGAAAGAATTTGATCATAAGTGTGATGCTTCAAATTTGAAAGATGATTGTTTAGAATGGAGGAATGAGAGCTCTATTTATAGCACAAACAGGGCAATGGATGGTCAGGATTGAAAGGTTTAATCAAGGGCCAAGTTTGAAAGTTGAGGATCCATGTGCACAATTGGCACCAATGAAATGGTGACAAGTGTCAACATAGGGTTGGGTTGAGAGAAGAGGTTGGAGGCATTAAAGGCCTGAGAAGACCTCATGGTTATCTAAAGGCTAAGGGTCAAGTCTAAGTTAGGTTTACCCAATGGATTAAGATTTAATCTAAGGATAAACCTTTGTGCAAATGATTAAGAGATAATCCTGGTCAATGCATTAATGGCCTGATGAGACCCTTGGGTTGGGTAGAGGTTGAGTCAAAACAAATGTTTTAACCATGTGGGAGGGTTTGAAATAACCATTAATGGTTATTGGAGACTTTGGGGATTAAGTGGTTGAAGGTTGGAAGCCTTCAATGGTTTTCAAAAACTTTAAGGGTTTTGGTGGTTGAAGGTTGAAAACCTTCAATGGTTATCCAAGACTTTGGGCCATTTGAGAAGTGACCTCCCTTTGCTTAGGGATGTGACAAAGTTTAGAGGAGGGTTAGGTTAATTAGAATCGATTAGAAGATTCTAGAAGGGATTAGGAAGGGGTTTGGGATTTTGCAAGTGGATGGGGGATAATAGGATTTAATTGAATTAAATGATTTAATTCAATTTGGTTATAATTTGGGGAAATTAAATGAATTAGATTTATTCAATTTAGGATAACTATTTAATTAAATTTGAATTTAATTAAAAGTGGCTAGGGGGATTTAATTGAATAAAATGATTTATTCATTAAATGGATATAGTGAATTTTATTTAAATAAATTGAGTGATTTACTTAATTAAATAGAGGAATGTTGATAATTTAATTAAATTGGATTTAATCAAATAGAGAAATGAACATAAAATATTCATTTAGGAATATGGTCATTTTTATACGTCTACAATTATATACACATCATTGTATCTTTGATGATTCCCTCGAGATGTACATTGTTGTATTTTGATTGATTTGATATGATACCCATTGATTCATTGATAAATGTTGATGTCTCATGAGTCATAGACTTTGTTATTGATGTGACATCCAGGGACTTTGGATATTTATTATTTCACTGATGATTTGTTCTGACTTATATCTTTGATTTTCCTTTGGATTAGCATGGGTCACACATGTGCACGATGATATGATACTAGATATGCTTCTACATGTTATGGATGCCTTTATTTGATGAGATATATGATATGCATGATCTATATGACTTTTGCTTTGATGATGCAGTTCATTACCTATGTGATGTGTGTGATGCTAGATATGCTTCTACATATTTTGAAGGTGATATGCTTATGATGTTTTTATGATCATACTTAACTATATGTTTTGCAAGTGATATGCTTACATGTAATGAATGTATGCCTTTTATTGTGTTGCTAAATGCAATGTATGAATGTGCATGGATGAATATGTGAATGTGTTTAACATGATTTTTGTCCCTTTAGTATGTTTTTTATGTGATATGATATGGAAATGTTCATGTATGTGAATGCACTTTGATATGAGATGATAATGATGATGCATCTAATGTAATTTGATTAGGATATAATATGATGTGAAATGTATCTTGAAAATGAAATGACAAATGATAATGATATGAGATGTATCTTGAAAATGAGATGTATCTTGAAAATGAGCTATGAAATGATACTAATGCACTCGTAAAATGATATGAAAATGTACATGTAACTAAATGTGATTGGGACATGATATGAAATGAGCTACGGGAATGTAATCGAATGATCCATGATATTGCAATGACAATGCGATCTAATGCAATTTTAACATGATATGATAATGATAATGCACCTAAATGCAACTTTAACGTGATATGAAAATGATAATGATAATGCACCTAAATGCAACCTTAATAGGATATGAAAATGATAATGATAATGCACCTAAATGCAACCTTAACATGATATGAAAATGAGAATGATTATGCAATCTAAATGCAATGTTAACATGATAATGTAACTAAATGCACATCAAAATGATAATACATATGAAGATGCAACTAAATGTTGATTAAAATGATAATGATAATGATAATGATAATGCAGCTAATGTAAGACTTAATATGCATTCTCGTTCTCAATGTTGCGATCTATTTTGATCAAATTGTTAGTGCTTCCCTTTTTTTCATCATCGAGCCTTGATTTGTTGGAAGTTGATACAAGCATCATGGTATAATTGAACCATAAAGACCTAAGTATAACTTACATGGATTTTGATATTGCAAGGCGGCACAAGCATCAAGGTATAATTGAACCAAGACAACCTGAGTGTTGCTTGTGTAAAATAGAAAAGAGTTAACTGATACAAATCCGAAATGTCCTTAGTGATATGTTTCTTGATCACATCGTAAGACAAATTTGCATAGTAGAACAGAAGACAAAGAAAATATCACATTCCTTCCTTGATTCTCTAGTCTTTGAGATGTCCTTGAGTTTCTTAGGAGATATGATAAGCAAAAATTAACAACCATAAGTAGGCATGCATGCTATCTAAAGTGTATTCTTGTCAAATAAAACATCCTGCAAATAGATCTTTTGCTCAATTGAAATCAATTTAAGTCCTTGATGCTTATCCTTGACAGTTGCACTCTCATGTTGCTATGTTCACTATTGGTTGTGATGATCCTTGTTGTCTTACTACATGTTTAGTCTGGTGTTTAATCTCACAAGTTGAAATGCTCCCAATGAGGTCAGGATTGGCCCCTTGCTACCAATACTACTTTGATATGGATATGTACACTGATCACCGAGCCATGGTGTGATATGATTCGGATAACTAATTCAGATAATCAAGGATAGTGACTATGCTAAGTATGTCTAGGATAATGTTGTGTGTATAAGTGTTCTGCGATGGCTATTGGCTTAGATCAGATGGAGCCAAAGATATGATACGATTTTTAATAGATAGAGGAGCTGCTCTATCAACAAATAGCGCATGTTGCCAAGTTTTCACCACTTATTTTTATTGCACTTTTTTATTTTTTTTCATTTTTTTATGCTACAAGGCACCTGTTTACCTAGTTTTCACCCTAGTGACGATTTTTTGATTATTATTTTTTTTTTCTTTTTTGCTTGATCCGTGCATTGGACAACTCAAGTGTAGAATTTCTTCAAATGGATGTTGTTGGCTGGTTTGGTAAGCACATCCCCTTCTGAAGTTGATAACTGATATGCTCCCAATCCATAAGCTGATATGATGACAAAGGGTCCCAACTAGTTAGGTTCAAATTTCCCCTTCTCTTTTTGATCTTGTTGATTCCAGGGATTATCTTTTAGGACTAGATCACCAATTTTGAATTCCCTTGGTATGACCTCAAGTGATTGTAGCTTCGACACATTCATTGTTGATATTCCTTGAGATGATCGAAGGCACGTTGTTGGTGTTTGTCTAGTAGCTCTAGCTCTTGCAATTTGTTGACTTGATACTCTTCATCTGGAATGAGGCCTTTCAATGATACCCTGAGTGATGGAATTTCTACCTCAATAGGTAGGATAGCTTCTGATCCATACACCAATGAGTATGGTGTAGCTCCTGTGGATGTGCAGATACTTGTTTTGTATGCCCAAAGTACATGATTAAGCTAGACATGCCAATCTTTACCAACATCATTCTTTGTCTTCTTAAGGATCTTCGGGATTGTTTTGTTTCACTAGTACATTCGGACCTGATTTCCAATGGTCGATTGTTGGATTTGTGACTAATTTTTGTCAGAGTGCCGGCAAAAGTAGCCATCGAAAACTCATCATCGGATTGGTTGACGATGCCCTGCCCATCAAAAATATGACAATCCCATGGACTTTGCCGACGGTGGGCATGAACTCTCTTCCAGTCAAAAAAATCATCAAAATTAATAGATTTCGTTGCAAAGCCAACAACGATTTGGAACTTCACACTGACAGTGATACTGTTTGTCTGACGCTTGTGTCATCGGTCCATTCAGAGACATCGACGACCATCCGACTATGAAGTGTTGTCGCACGTACAACATCCTTGTCAGATGTTTGTGTGGTTTGAGTCGGAAGTGCGATGACTCTAGAACATTTCACTGACGAGAATGTTGTATTTCTACCGATTTCATCATCAGTTGAAAGCCTGGTATTCGTCGTAATTCCAACGATGATAATATTTTTATCAATTTTTTTTTTTATTATCTAGTCATTGATATGTATAGCGAATGATATTATATCCCCACCACCTACCAATAGGGGGCATAGGTTTGAGGCTAATATGAGGCGCATGGTTTCAAGCTAATATGATCAGGCGCACCATGGTTGAGATGGTCCAGCTCCCTAGTCTCACTCTACGACTAAGCTCATGCCATATCTAAATGAAAGACATCTCAAATACATTGTCGATGGAAAGCTGCAAAATACCATTTTCATACATAAGCAAGACATACACAATTGGGCACAATCACCAAGAGAATGGTAAAAAGTGTGTTTGAGATCATTGTCCTAATTTTGGTGTGGTCACGAAGAGATCACCGTAAATTTGTCAACCTTTCCTTCATTTAAACCAAGTAAACCTATGCATAAAGGTTTACTTGGTTTAAATGAAGGAAAGGTTGAAAAATTTATGGTGATCTCTTTGTGACCACACCACAATTAGGACAATGATCTCAAACACACTTTTTACTGTTCTCTTGGTGATTGTGCCCAATTGTGTATGTCTTGCTTATGTATGAAAATGCTATTTTGCAGCTTTCCATCGATGATGTATTTGAGATGTCTTTCATTTAGATGTGGCATGAGCTTAGTCGTAGAGTGAGACTAGGGAGTTGGACCATCTCAACCATGGTGTGCCTACATATGTATATAGTTTTGTGTATTCATTAAAGATTTTCATTTAATTTTGAGCATTTTGGTTAGCAAATCAAGGGTGCACTTTACATTCTTGTTGTTATCCAATTCACTTACTTTAGCTCTATTTCTTTCTTCAGATTGGGGGTCTAGAGCTCCTCCCTAAGAAGAGATTGTTGGTTTTGTCTCCCTTGCTTTGGCTGGAGAGTTTCTTTCTATCTCTGGTAGTTTGCCCTCAGAGTTCAACTTCTCTATTGGTCAGACTGCCATTTTCCCTACCTTCTTCTCCAAGTGCTCCTCCTCTTGTTTCCAAGATTTTTCCTTTGCCTTCTACTCAATGGCCCTTGGTTGTGCCTTCATGCCCTCTTAATGTCTTCACTGGGTTCCAGTTTCCTTCAAATGATGGCTTCTCTATGTTATGCAATATCCATCTTGGATCTTGCAACATCAAATTCTGGCATGTTTCAAGTAATGTATACGAGAATTAAAGGACAATGGAAACTTTTCCATTATCTGTAATAGATAGCAAGAAGGAAAGACTATTATCTATGTAACATCTATTTGACAATTTTGGATTCATGACTTTACGTATAAACATATACAACCATGGTATATTGCAAAATGACATAAAAAATACATTTCATGTAATCAATAATTTTGTACAAAGGGGAGGATGCTAATCATGTCACCCTAAATATTCACAAACAAGTTTAGTGTTTGCAGATTACGTTTCATAGTCACAGGTTGATGGATCACATAGATCATTAATTATAGATTATTTCAAGTTGTTCGTGGTTTATTGTCACCTAGTTTCTTACATAATTTTGCATTGTTTTCTACTTTATTTCCTAGCATTCATCTGCACTTGAGTCATTCTTGTGTTGCTTCAGATATGTTGTTCATGATTTATCCTCAGCTTCCATGGTTAGTACTGATTTTGCATTTGACTCAACATAATTCCTAGTTGTGTATTGTACTTCACACATCACACAAAAAGGGTTATTTTAAGAATTAGGATACGATATAGTATTTTACAGTCCTAATATCTAGGTCATTAAAATTTCACATATTGATGTATCACAGTTAGTTATTTTATAATTAGATGTGTGCCTAATGTACCTAGTTTATGGAGTGATTACATGTTTGTTTGATTGGAGAAAATTAACCAGTCCAATTTGTAGGCTAGGGCTGTTATATTGTTGGTAATAGGGTTTGGTACATACATTGAATTAGAAACATCTTTTATTGATTAATATAGATTCTAAAGATATTATTTTATGAATTATGGTGTCTTATTTAAAAAATCATACCAAGACGTATGTATTGGAGCCAGTGTTCCACAAGGACATTTCCTTTCCCAAAACTGTTTGTTTTTTAAATGGGGACACCTTTCGAATATAGGGAATTGGATGGGATGTCTCCCTGCCGCCCCAGTGCAATCCAATGCCATCATCTTTAAGACATCTCTAGGACATCCTTGAGACATTTGAGGGACTCCCAAGAGCCTCTTGACCATCCCAACAACCCATAAGTGATTTTAAAAAAATCAAAACTTTTTTTCAAACTCCATGCCAAAGGTCAAACCATCATAGCCTATGGGCCCCACCCAAACCCCACCAACTTTATAAAACTGCCTCTTATTTTTGTTTCAACTCACAAAAACAAAGAGCAAGAAGCTAACAACTATGAATGTGAGAGTGAGAGTTGCAGGTGCCAGGTAAAAAAGTGAGAGTGCAAAGCAAGAGGGTTGATGAGAAGTAAGAAGAGAAGTGATGCCAAGTTGCCAATTTGTAATGGTCTACCCCTATTTTGAAACCAATTTCTTTTGCACCTTTTCAACTATGCTTCTTGAAAAACAGTTTACTTGAATGCTCTACTACTAATTTTTAGTTTGTCTTTCTTGATTTTGTGAATGCCAATGTTTGTTTGCTGATACTTTTGAGATGGCAATTTGGGAAGTAGCATGCATGCATTGAAAGGGTTTCAATTTGGAATTGATAGTGCAAATATCACTTTATAATAATCAAGATTTGCATTCACTGAAATGATTTTAATCAACTAAAGAGCAATATTCATGACTTACAAGTAATAAAAAAACTTACAAGGATGAGGCATATTCATTACTTACAAGTAATAAAAAAACTTATAAGGATGAGGCATATTCATAGCTTTTGCAGTCCCACCTTGGATATCAACACTAGAAGCAACTCATATTGTTTGTGTACAGACAAGACAATATGGGAGTTCATTATACCCAGCAACTTGTGGTGTTGTTGTTCGTGTTGGCTCTGTTGGACCCTGCAATTAAGATTCAATATACATTGTTCAATAAGATTAACTATGCAACATAATGAAATATTGAAAAGTGTGTTATCTTGTTGAGCTTCACTTGGTTTCGAGAATAGTTTAATATTCTATACTTAACAGGGCCAACCACATGAAGGTGGAATCTCATTTGCCCCCCCCCCCCCAACATCACTCTAAATTCCCTATTAACATCTTATAACATTCATTCTTTCTACCATTAATTAAATATAGCATTCATTCATTAATATCACATAACGTTCATTAACACATAACATTTATTAACATTAATAAACATGCAACATCCATCAATATTAATTAACACATATCATCCATAACCATAAATTAGCACATGATTACATTCACTAACACATAAAAATCAGTCATTATCAAATAAGTTAGATTACAATCATTTCTTTGAAGCTATGAAAAGACTAATGGAACATTGGTTTCTTCATCATTCCCCCCCTCTGCAGATGTTCCGCCAACTGCTCGTGATCTCAATGTATGCCTAGTCCTATACTGAGGACGAGGACACTGAAGCAAAGGGGGGTCATCTGCAATAACAAAGAAATGGGTTAAATTCAAAAAAAACAATTATTATTGTTACAAGTATTTCATTAATTTAGAGAAACATAATTGTTGTTCTCTTTACCTGATGGGGCCACATCATTTTGTGTAGCGTCAACCTCAACATGCTGAACACCCTCTAGATCATCTGGAGTTGAAATACTAAAGGTTACATTAATGTTGAAGACCAATTGTAATTATATTTGTTTAAATCAATAATAGTGGTCCTCTTTACCTGAGTGGGGAACATCACGTTCCTGATGTTGTGTACCCAGATCATGCTCCACTTGCTCACCACCGACTACATGCTCTAAAATATTAACAAAAAGGTTACATTAATTACTACTCTAATTACAAATTAAGATGTTTAATTGTATTAATAGCTAAATAAATAAAATTGAATAGCAAATGAATACCTCCACTACTGGGATGCACATCCAGACCTTCATGTGCAGGTGTTGTTTCACGATTAGCAGGCTGCATTCCAACGACATGCACATTGTTATCATTGCTTTCTTATTTAAAACAAATATAGTCACTTTATGTTGGAACTCAACATCAATTAGATTATTGGTAAAGTATTTAATTTGAAACAATTTCCATTTAGCATATTTATCTATGTGACGGATGCACTCAAATGTTGTGTATGCCCACTCAATTCTCATAGCCAATCAACCATGGTTGAATAGCCTTGCTGGTAGGCAATTCTCTTGTCATCTTCTATGGGCACTCTATTGAATTCAAAGTCTTCCAATTTTGCTTGGTACCGCGAATTTTGCTTGCATTGTTTGATAAAAACAAAAAAGTTTGCAATTTATTAATATTTTGATGCAATATTTCATTTACATGAGATACTTACAATTCGTGCAACAAGTTTCATGTAACCACCAGAGTTGAGTTTGTGTTGCCTGTGCTTTTCTTGTCTTGCCTTGGTTTCCTTTGACATGTCACTCAGTCTATAAAAAGTTTGAAATATGTTAGATTATATAAATATAAAGAGTAATTAATTAGTACATAATTACATTCTTAATAGTATCTTGTAGCTTCTTCTGGCATTTAGTGGTGTATTTCCTTTTTCCCTTTCAATTCTCTCCTTGGCATCCAAAATCAGGTCCTTCCACTCCCTCTCTGGAATCATGGGGGGACACTCGTACTTTAGGTTCCTCTCTAAATGGGTCCTATATTGGTCACTCACATACTTTAGATATGTGCCAGCTTTTTCAAGGAGCTTGGTTTTGTCAAAGGTGTCATTTCCAAAGCACTCAATCATTTGGTTTGTCAATTCATCTTTTAACCTTTTTTCTTGGTCATTCCACCATTTAAAGCAAAAACAAGCCTGTTAGATTCAAAAATGAACTGAAGCTACATTTATTACACTTCAAGAAATGGATCAAAGGAAAACTAATCTAGCAATAATATGAAATCAAAATAGTGGATTAGGGTTAATTCACATATGATGTACCCCCTTTTACATATGGTGGGCCCAATTATCTACAATGCAATGTCACTAAGATGTTTATAGAAAATATCATTGCCTGCAAAAAATTCATGGGATCATTAGTCCAAAACGAGTGATCATAAAGTAAATTACAATTAGAGTATATATAATAATAATTTTAAAGTACCTAGAACCTTTTGTATCTTTAAGGGAATCATTTCTTCGTCGCTCACCACCAATGTGGCCTGCAACGTTCCTATACTAGCAATACAAGAAGATCCAGGAAATGATGGTATGCTATCAATAGTATTTGCCTCTAGCACATCCTCATGTGCATCTCCTCCTGCAAAAAATGAATCCACTATGAAATGGCATTAGAATTCAAGAAAGAACGCTTGAAGGGAAATAAACACATGACAAAAGATAGAGCAAAAGAGGGATCTACCAATAGTGGGCAAGCCAATATGACATGTAGTAGAGGATGTCTGCATGCTATGTGTTGCCGACATTGCAGTTGGCAATATAGGTGAGGGTAACCTCTAATGAGGCAGTAGTGGCATTTGCACAGTAACATTGACAACACCTAAAGAATAATACATTAAATATATCAAACATTAAATATATGAAAAGTGCAAGAATTGTAAACAAGGATGAACCTTTATTTTGAAAATTGACAGTATCAAGTATGATGTGTTTTGGGTACTCAGAGTGATAAGCCAAGGAAGTGATAATACAAGAAAATCGTCATCACCTAAAGATCCTACAACACCCTGATTGTGGGAACGACTTTCATGAGGGCAGATAAATTGCTGTAAAAACAATACGTACATATTTTAGTTAATGACATAAAAGAGAATAAAATATAAATCATTATTGAACTTTTTTTATAATTAAAGTTTTCATTACTGCCTTGCAAGTTTTCAATTGTCCAAAGCAATAATTCCACCCTCTCTCATATCTCATCAGTAATAGGATGCACGGCTGCCAAAGCAACAATCTCTTTTCTAATTTTTATAAGAGGCATTTTGAAGAATTTCATAAGGTGTGTGGAATCTTCAAGGTCATCATCGCTTTACCCTAGTGATTCCACATCTCTAGAAAGGTGCTTAGGTACTATAACTCCCTTTCCCTTTCCCTTTCCTTGAACATCCATCTATGTCAAGAATATCATTAACAATTACAAAATTAGTATAAATCACTAAAAAAAAGAGCATAATAATGTAACAGTTTGCTTCTATCTAATTTGTACAATTACAATGAGGTTTACCTGTTCGGTAGAAGTGTCGCAAGCTACATCCCTGTCTGCGATATGTGATGGATCCATGTCGGCCTGTGACAAAGAAAAAATATAAAAAACATTAGCGATATTAAACCAATAGACTTAGCAAAAAAACTTCATAATAAAATGGTATATTGGATTCATTAATTGGAGGTTGGCTAATTTAAATGGTATATAGTACATACCACCCCCATGATATTAACTTTGTTTGTATCTATACGATTCAAACTATAATCAATTAGAAGCTCTTCGCCTGCACTTATTGATTTTATCGCACATACAAATACACGATTTCCCTCATGCACCTCAAATATGCAATTGGGTTGTTTATTAGTTGACCCAGGTCACGTACTATTTATAAAACCTGCAATATTCCCTATTTCTTTTGTCCAACCATCAATGTATACAACCACTCGTTTACTTTGATCATTATCTTTCTGTTGTATATAATTTACTGACAGTGCATACCTATGCATACTTTTTTATATTTAACAGTCTACATCCAATTATTGTAATTATAACAAGGTCCAACAAACTCCATCAATTCAACAACTCTATCATAACAGACCTTTATACCGTCCATGGAAAATAAGCCTAAACCATGTAACGACGAAGGTGCTATGCGATATATCCTATTGTTAACACAAAAATCAGTGTTTATTGGAGGAAGTTCCTTAGGAACCCATTATTTCTATAGATGTTTGTACCTCAGTGGCACCTCAATGTCGCCTTTGGTCTCATCATCATAAGAACATGACCCCCCTTGAGCAAGGAAAAATTTCATGCGTTTATTGAATTTTCTTCTAATATTTTGACCTCTTGTTGATCTCCCTATTGTAGACCTACTACATGTGTCACTTTCATTTTCTATTCCTGCATTTTCCTCACTCAACGAAGATAGATCTGACAAATACCTATTTGGGGGTACCTACACTCCATGAAATGAGAGAGTTAATTGGTAATGAGAGAGAAATTTTGCAAATGAGGGTAATGTTGATGAAGAAGTCAACCCTGAAGTTGATTTTGGGATTAAAATTGGAATAAGTCCAACCGGGGTCTCAAGTGTTGATAACTGTATTAGATTTGCTGCTAATGTCGAGGTTTGAAAAACTGAGGAAGTTTGTTTTACAAGTAATTTAAAAAAAATAAACTATTTCTATAGGATGTATTCACTAGTTATACCTGTCCATCCATGAGACTGTGCATGATCCTTGTCAAAGGGGTTTAGGGTCCTATAGAATGTAATTCAATTATCTTATGTTAGCTAAAAATTGCATAGTACACAACATGAACAACATGAACTTTGTAGACAAAAAGAGTATTAAAAAGATGTTGTCATCAAAATCATTGTAAATTTTTTAATTCCTTACCTTTACTTTATGTAGACTATGCAGGATCCTCAACTAAATGGTTGATGATGTCTGTAGTCAATGACCTATTCCCACCAAGGGTGACAACATCACACAAGGACTATACCTGAAATCAACACCATCAATTGAGCATCATAAGAATTACTACATTTGTAAGTTGATAAACAATAAATACATAGGTCTCATAAGCATTAGAAGCATCACATGATGTGTCATCATATATGTAATTGAGAATCACAATTAGCATCACATATGTGTCATCATAAACATGTAATCCATCACATATGTGTCATAAATCACCATCCATCACATAGGTAATAAACAATCCACGTTCTATAAATAAACACAAAGTTCAAAAACTATTATCATGTTCAATAACAGTTCTATTAGGATCATTTTTATTCAATCATAGGTTGTACCATTTGATGACGAATAAAACTAATTTGAAGGAATTAAAGTCACACTCAAGTATATCATCCAAAATTCCATAGTATTGATTTTGAGACTATTGAGGATGTATGTCATTTCTCGATGAAATATTTGTCACCTCAAAGACTCCAGTGATGCTAGAATCACAAATTTTCTTCGTGTCATCCAACTTTTTTATGCAAAATTTATGACCATTGCAGCACATAGCATTGTGGTGTTTGACCTACGATATGTCAAACATGTAAAATTAATTCCATTGTGAGTTGATAAACATATGGGTGATTAATAAATTTATACCTACCTGTTTATCTCTTAAACCATATGGTAAATCAATTTCCCTCTACGTAACATTGGAATCTCCATTACGATGAGCTTCTTTAACCAATGAAGCCACACCTTCCCATGTTAACGTGCATCCAGAAAGTTGACAACGTTCAATCCATACCATCATCCAATCAAGATTGTTTGCAATATACAAATGTAGTGCATCCCACTCTCAGCCAACTGTACAAAAAATAATTAGATGTCTTACAATCAATTTATTTTGAAGATTAAGAATTAATTAACTACAATAACATCTTATAATTACCTCTCACTTTCCTCAATCTACCTTTCCCCGTCAAGTACTCCCCTTCGAATTTGTTAATGGTGTTGGGATCTCGAATGCGATCCACGTGGATCTTCGCTGCAAACTTAGGAAGATATTCAGAAATGTACACCATAGTCTGGTATACCATATATCCCTCCATCGTAGAACCCTCAAGATGTGCTCTTTGTCAAACCAAAGCCTTCAAAAATTTCAATTGCCTCTCAACCATCCACATTGACCTAGTGTGTACAGGTCCACACAATTCAATCTCCTCAACTTGGTGTATGAGGTAGTGTTCTTGTGCATTGAAAAAAGCTGGAGGTAGACAATTTTGCATTTCACACATTAAATGAGGAATTTTTCTCTTCCAATATTTTATATCGTCTTTATGGATTTCTTTACATGACAACCACCTACAAGATATTCAAGATGCAAAAAAATATGTTACATAACAAGTAAAACAAATAGCAAATATAATATCTATACAACGAACTGAACAAATATCACTACTTACCTCATGTATTTTCCAAGATCATATATGACTTGCTCGACATTATTGTCGAAGTCGTCTGGGAGAGATAGAGGTAAAATGTACTGCAACAATTATAAAATTATATTTTCATTTTTTTGTAACATAATACAATGAAAAGTACACGTACACACAGTACTTAAATACATACTAAAAACACAAGAACATGAATTACCTTAATGAAGGTATGCCAATCATGCATTTTCATCCTTGGCCCAAATTCACTTTTCTTTGATGTGAGATTGTTTATGTTCGCAGCAAATCTTGTGGGAAATTGATTTTTTCGTATGACTTCTTTTATAGCATTGCTTTGCTGGTCCGTTAATAACCAAGGAAGCTCACTTATATTAATCTAGTCTCCATGGCTATTTGATTGAATGACATTTATCATTGCATGATTGGAATCCTGAATGTCACTACATATTTTGACAATTTTTTCTTTGTCACGCCTTCCATCCAATATTTTCCATACTGTCTCTATTATATTCTTTCCAATATACATACTATCAAACAAATGAACAATTTGCAACTGCTCGTAGTAGGGCAACCTACTAAATTGTCGGGGATAAATTTTTAGTCCCTTAGGAAGGTGGTCATTTATGCCTTCATGACCTTCATGATCATCAATCACATCATCAGTAAACAAAACAAAATAGAAAAGATGTTTTATGACAAACCAATAGATGGAATGACATTACCTTGACGATTAATTCTATTATATTCCAACTTCCACAGGTGAGGTGTCATTCTTTGTGGCTTTGATTTATTCTCTTCTTTCCCATTGAAAATATGTTTTTCAGTATTTTAATACTTATGATTTTTGTGGAGAAAGTGCCTATACTCATCAAACACCTACTTTCCTAAACTTTTTGAATGATGAGATTTCATCTTTGGACCACAAACAGGACATGCAAATTTTCCCTTTGTTTGAAGACCTATAAGATAATGTATAATTGGATTAAATATGATAATTTTTTGAAATATAATGTTCATGCACAACTTAAACACTATAACATACCACAAAAATGTGTTAGCCCTGGGGCATCGTGTATTGTCCATAGAAGCATCGCATGGAATTGAAATTGTCTTTTGTCCTATTGGTCTAGAGATGTCATACATAGTGACACCATTCCATAACTCTAGCAACTCGTCGATAAGAGGCTCGATATATACATTCATATCTTTAACTTGGTACCTACCTAATCAAATGAACAAAAACATTACATAATTATTATGACCATTTTACTGCAATATTTATAATTAGATTTAGATGACTATATTTAAATGATAAAATACCTGGAAGAATCATTGCCAACATTATGTGCTCCCTCTTTATTGACATCCATGGAGGAATGTTATTGTTGATAACAAAAACAGGCCACACTGAGTAAACAGATCTCATCTCTCCAAATGGATTGACACCGTCTGCTGCCAATGAAAGCCTAAGATTACGAGGTTCTTCTTTAAAGTGTGGCCACTTTTCCTCTATGTCCATAAATGTTGAACCATTTGTAGGAATTTGAATAATGTCATCTCAACTTCTATTGCGTGCATGGTAATTCATAAATTATGTCAAGCTAGTGCACTTGAATAATCATTGCATACGTGGAATAATGGGAATAAAGAGAAGAACCTTGAGAGGAACCCTTTTTGTTATTTGATCTGTTTGATATCTACTGATATGACATTCAAGGCATTCAGTTCGAAATTCATGTTGTTTTTGATATATAATATGATCATTGGGATAAGCATCTATTGCTTGATACTCCATTCTAATATCTTTCATAACGGCAAATAATTCTCGGTATGAGCGAGGTAGAATATTTGATGGTGGTAACAAAAACTCACCTATCAATCTATAGCAAAAAAATATAATTTGTTAATATAAAGAATATTAATGGTACAACATGATTCATAGTTTATTATGACATATACGACATACCTTAACATATGTGACATTGTTATGTTGGATAAACGATTCATAACCTTCAAGTTCACCAACAACAATACAATGGAGAGAAGAGTTGCCTGCGAGCTTTCATAAAGGGCCTTAGATGCCTTCTCAAGTAGAGGAACATCATGAACAACATCAAGGTCATCTTCATCATCATGATCAGTTGCACGAGTACTAAATGAGTCATGGATCAATGTATTTGTACCATCATCTTCAATTGTGTTTTCTGGCTCATGATCATCATCTTCCATGGGATCATTATCTTCAGCTTTGATATTCACACCTCCATGTTCGCCCACTTTGAAAACCATATTCTCAAGGTTGTGTTGATCCATACCATGTGCTCCAGGGTGCTCAACCTATATAAAATTGATAAACATAAAGAAACCATGATCATGATCTCATCATCACATGATTTATTATGTATATAAATTGTTAAAACGATATAATGAAAAACTTACCAATGGATGATAATCATGTCCACCTTCAATGTGACCATGCAACCTACAATGTTTCTTCATTGTTTTGATTAGAAGTCTTCTAGTCTTTAACACCTTACAAATTTTGCACTGACAATAACATTTTCCATCACCTTTTCTTTTCAAGTTAGACCACAATCTAGCAATTGTCTCCTTATTTTGTTGTTCGTTGATATTGTCTGACATGGTCTTTCTTCACAAGCAAGAAAATCGGGCTATAGAACTAGTTATATAGAAGTTGAAATGTTAGTTATGAAATCACATTTCAGTATAATATACCGAATCAAATTACTTGAAAATAGAAATTATCATCAGTGAACCAAAACCATCTAACTCTTCTTTTACATCTCAAAACATATCTAATGGCTTTGTGGTATGCAATCCTTGTATAAGATATTAAGTTGACTAATGTCTAATTGGGGCAATCCATGAGTGTGTAATGTGAATTCAGTATCCTAAACATTGGAAAGACCTTATCTGACTTGCCTAATCAATGTGGTTTCTGTCCTAATATGAAATACTAAGTTCTACCCTTGCCTCTGCATCAAACTTCTCACATCATGTTTCTTCAACAAAACACACTAATATGAATTGAGCCAACACCATGAGGATAGGGTCAAGTATCAATATGGAAACTAATCATAATGCATTAAGATGGGGTTCACACATAAGTGTTGGCTCTCAACAATGCCACACTTCCAAAATTATCAGTCTCAAGACTTGTCATATTGGGTGAGCACTCATTGATGGCCACAAGGCCAAATCAATGTATGTAGGCTTCAAACTCTTAACTCTAGATTAGGAGGACCCTACAGAAGGTCTATGAACACTCACTTGGTATTACAATAGAAGGAGCCTTCCTCTAGAACTTTGTTTGCAATGCACACATCAATATTGGTAATAATTATTATGATAGATGGTCTATTAGGATGGTAAATAAAATGCTTATTTTTTTTCCACCCTTTGAAACTACAACAAGGTATTTGTGGTGCAGGTGCACCAAGGCAAAAAAATTCAAATTTTAAGACCTTTGAGACTGAGGAGTGTCCAACATCAAACAAATTCAATAAAATCAATCATGAGATCCTAAAACCAATAATGGCTTTCGAAACTTAAAAAATGCAAAAGTTGTCAAATTGTCCTGAAAGTTGTAAAATGTTGTCAAATGTTGGATATTGGGTAAAAACACCCAAAAATGGATTTAGGAGGGTTTAGATTCATCAAATATTCCAATAAGGATGAAAATCCAATAATTGTAGGTTTTATTCAAAAAGTTGTCAAGCATTTGCAAAATTTTCAAGTTCCAACGGTTAGGAAGAATTAGGAGGGAAAAGAAAGTTTTAATTGTTTTAGTGTTAAATAAAATTTGTAACCAACCATATGGTGGTTGAAAAAACTTGGAGAGGCTATTTAAAGCCATAGACATGCTTTGTAAGGCAGATTGAATGCCAAGGAGTATGGACTGCTGTAGAAACTCAATGAAAATTTACAATTTTGGAGTTATTTCTCATATTTTCTATTCTTTGTGAAGGTTTACTTTAAATTTGTTCACACCCTAACATTTTAGAGAAATTTTATCAACATTACACACCTCTGTGGATTATTTGAGTTCATTATTCATTATTCATTCTGTTATAGGGCTAACTGTCATAACTTTTTGAGTTTTTTCCTTTGGTAGCTTTGACAAAATTCAATCATGGGGTCATTCCATGAATGTTGAACCCTATTTCTCATGGGATGAATATTTTATAACATTTATAATACATTCTAACAACTAAAATGTGCAATTGAGGGGTTTAGTGCAGGTGATCACCATTTGAAGGAGTGAGAAGCCTACTAAAGAGGCTCTGTAGGGTGAAGGTTGGAGAGATCTACCTACATGAGGGGTAGTTTTTATGATTTGGAAATTGGTAAAACACATATATAAAGGTGAATCAACAACCAATTTGATCCAGGAGTGAGTGGACATGGGAGATTGGAGAAACCCTAGATTTTAGGGCTTTTTGATGAAAATTTGGGGCTTTTGGGGTTAGAGGCATCACAAACTGAAATTGATTGTGGATTCATTCATCATTTGATATTTAGAAAGAATTTTTTAAGGTTAGAAGAACCCAAAAGTAATATTTCTTGTAGTTTCTTTGTTAATCCACCATCCTAGTTGCTTGAAAATGAAGGCCAGTCTAAAAACAACAAATACTTTCCAAAACAACTTGCTAAATGCTCTGACTATACTATAGAAAAGCCAAATGGGTATCCAAAAATATATTTTATTTGTCTTTTATCTTGGAATTTTGTAGAGTTACCATTAAATTTCTCTCGCTGTAGGGCTAATAGGGGCTCTAGGGCTAGTAGGAGGAAATTGGGGTTTGGGCATTTGGGTATTGAATAGAAGACCAAAACTAGTTTGAACCTTTCTACAAGAAATGCAAAAGTTGTCATGGCAATATGACAACTTTTTTCCCAATGGACCTCAAACTTTCACAATTAGGTCTCTATTTGTTGTTAGAATGTGATCTATGACTAAGTATTAGATGATCTTACTAACTTGGGTATCATGCTTTTATGTGTCTCTGACATGACTCCTAGTAACTATATAAGAATTTTACTACTCCTAGATCTATGCCTTGTCTTTTTGATATGGTTCCTAGTGAGAATATATGAATCTTACTAGTTTTAAATGTCATAACTGTTTGTTTTGCATGCTCCATGTGTGTCACCAATGTTACTCATATTACTCACTATCTACTTCCCTTTTATCTCAATATTGTAGATTTACAATATCATAAGTCTTGGGATCTACCACCTTTCCAAACTTGTAGACATCTTGAATCTTCAATATCTTGGTGAAAGAATATTTGGTTTCTCCATATTTTCCAAAGAGCAAGTGAGCATAATTTCATACTCTTGCTAAGGGGGGGCTAAATATTGCATCATAAGTTGTATCTCTTTAAAAATATACTTTAAGTTTGGACTCAATTTAAGTGGTTGTGCCTTATTTATACCTAATTATACTTAGGTTTGACAAAGTTTCCATAAATTTGGTTCATTCCCTTATTCATGATGTTCCTCGTGGCTCATTTTTATAGGACTAGGGTCTTGGGAACCCTTATTCATGGAAATTGGACCTAAAATTTGAAAGATGAATGGTGGATTCACAAATAGTAGGAATTTCCTCTCCAAATTTGGACTTTTGCAAAAGTTCAATTTGAAAAGGTGCAAGGACCATCCATATAAGGTCCATCTTGAAAATTAAATGATAATACCATCCATGCATATTAAATGATATAGTCAAGTAATAAAGAAGGAAAACCATTTCCTGAAGTTGTCAAATGATTTTAAAGATGCACAAAAGTCCACTAAATGCAATTAACTAAAAAATAAAACAAAGTATGCTACAAGATAGTGTGTAAGATGCAAGGAATGAAGTTAAATAGACAAAGAAAAACCATGAATATTACCAAGTCAAAAGGAGTAGCTATGACCTCTTAGGTGTTTTTTCACTTGCATAAATTAGACTTCTTAAGGATAGAAACACATGTAGATAGTAGTATGAAGTCTTTTTGACAATTTTTGAAGTAGTTGAAGGAATGGATTATTTTAGTTATATCTAACCCAAGACAATTTCAACTCAAAGTAAGGAATAAAACCATATGTCCTATAAGTTTGGGAAGCTAATTGAGTAGTTGGATAAGGTAGAGCATGACTATAGGGTAGTCTTGAGACTCTTTTAACTCGATTAGAACATGTACCAAGTATCTAGGAGATTACAAAGCCAATTAAACCATATTTCAAGTGAAAATGCAACAAAAGGAGTAAAAGCTTTGAATACACCTCAAAAACCACTCCGGCGGCCAAGTAGGTGGAAATAGTCTTTTCCAACATTTTTTTTCTTTGTAGATGCAGCCCTATATTATCTTTATTATTTGAGATGAGAAATACATTCTTGGCGGTTCCATTATTACCCAGTCCAATATCGATCTGATCTTGATACTTTCATAAAAGGAGTTACTATCCTAAGTGCTTGATACTGTCACAAAAACTGAGTGTTGCGGCAGTGAATCTTCCTTTGACCTTTGGGTGGTTGGGAGGGTAAAGACCCATGGTGGTATATTTTTAGTGGTTCTTATAAGTGTATTCGAAAGTACATTGGTTTTTGGATATCAATACATTTTGTGAGTTGAGTACCAGGGGGGATTAGAAGACCCAGTTGAAGGAGTATTTGTGTGAATAAGGGTTGAGGGTGTTGGTGGTGATTGAATGTTGGAGAGTTGGATTGTGACTTAGACATGTTTATTTGTCCTATTTGAGTGTGATTCAATGGTTGGGTGAGGGTTGGTGAGTATGGGTGTGTTTTGGGGTATTGAATCCTTTTGAGTAACTTGTGGCCTTGTGAGGGGTCTTGTGAGTAAGTGAAGGGTTGACACCTAATTGAATAGGTGAGTTGGGAGAAATATCTCCCTTGTTGGTTGAGTTTATTGGATTCTCTGCATCAACAGGCCTTTTCGTTATCAATCCATTCAAACTTCCACCCAAATATTCAGTCTTGTCAAAATTCAAAATAAATTTCCTTGTTGTCCTTACTATCTTGCGTCAACTTTCATATCACTAGGTAGTCTTTTGCTTAGAACTATCATCTTTCATGGTAGGATACCATCTTAGTCCCTTGAGTTAAGTTAGCTTACCTTTAGAATTTATCATTTCCTAATCAAGTTGTTCAAGGGGAAAATGTCACTAATCAAGTTGAAATGTCAATTTCTCAATATGCCTAAGGTAAAAGGTTAAAATAAATTGCAAAAGATAGAACAAGGCTATGAGAAAATAAATCATCAGTATTACCTAGATCCACATTATCAATAAAATCTAGAAATAACCTTGTATGTAAATAATTTATCATGCCAAAATTGCCAATTCTAACATGAAAATGAGACCAAGGAAAGCTCTAGAACAACTACTACTATTCATTCACATGTTCCTTATTAACCTCAATCACCACGAAAGATGCACAAATTGATTATAACAAAGAAGATGTTTCATAAATGTAAATATTAATTTAGGACTAAGGAAAATGAAAGAAATAAAAGAATACCAAGCAATCAAAAAAGACTATCAATACCGTTGCAAACTATGAACTTCATTTCCATTAATTCTTCAAAATATACTAGCAAAGCACAATTATTCAATCTATAGCCTATTGCTAAATGTATTTTGAAAGAAAACACACTAATGAGTGTTACTAAACTTGGACATTAAATAATCAATTATTAGACCCTCAAAATTAATTTTGAAATTACATTTATAGGGAAACTTTTTCCTCAAAATTAGAGATTAAATTCCACCCAAAACCTTATCAAACTAAGAGGTACAATCAACACACAAGATACTAGCCTATAACTAAATTAAGAGCTATAAGTTGACTCATGAAAATGAAATATAAGTCAGAAGGAACTTAGAATATGAAGTCAAAGAAGCATGGAGAACAGGAAAAAGAGGATCTATCTAGGCCCCCACCCCCAAGATGACTCCTCCAAAAATTTTAAACTTAGGTGCACAAGCAACAAGATGAAGAACAAAGGCCAAAGTAGGTTGTAACTACCATGCACCCATCCATCCAAAGTGATGAGAATCTAGATGTTCCTAAGTAGCTACAATTCAACTTTGAAAGGATAAAGAAGAGAGTATTGAAGAAAGTAAGTTTGCAAAAGATGATCATTGAGGTTGAGGCTGCAAGGAAGCCAAAGAAGGCAATGACTTTGTATGTCACCTAAAACTATGCAAAAGGAGAGATAGTTGCCAATACCCTAAAATAGAGAAGATTTAGTAAAAAATGCCAATACCCTAAACTAGGGTAACCCAAGACAGTAAGAAAATGGTTCAGGGGTCATATAGACTAGCTTTATACTGTATGTTAATTACAAAGTGATAAGTTTTGTGGTTGGAGTTATTCAGTCCACCCCTTCTAGGTTAGGATTGTGCTGAACCGAACACAATTGTATCTCCCTAGGGCTTCTGGGTCAAGTGTGTTAGGTTGGGTGGCAAGAGAAAGAAAGGCTTGCCCAAACAACACTAAATGAAGGTTGCAAATCAATTGAATAATATTCATTCTCATTGTTTTATTGTGCATTGGTTTGATGTCCATTGATTCAGCAGCTAGAGGTAGACACTGCCCTATATATTAGCTCATACAATAGTGAACAATCAACACGTGTGTATACGAGAGGAAGGGATTGTTGCAACAAAATTGAATTCTCACTCCTCAATCATAATTCTATGGTTTTACGAGGAGTGGATTCCTATAGGGTATTATGCATTCAAGGAAACACACCTTTGACTAGAAGCCATTCGGCCTGAGATTGGATAATCAATATGAATACAAGATTGACCAATTTGCATTAAAAACTAAGGCAATTAACCACCACATGTCTCATTTCCTAACATCTTTTGCATAAAAAAGGAATCTCTCATACTCCAAGAGTTTTTTCCATAATCAGTCAATATCCCACAAGAATGCAGGCATAGCTAGCATGTATAAAAGGAAGCAAAAGTTGTAGAATCTCTTGAATGGTATAATTTTTGCAACATGAAATTAAGGTGAAGAATCTACCTCCTACGCAGGATCGCAAGCAATGCAAAAATGCCTTCAACGCGGGTTTGATATTGTTGGGGGTTGAAGTCACCACGGATGCCTACGTGGGATTGCAATGCACAAATTAATTTCCCTCTTCTTTTTTTTTTAATTAATGGTCGTTGTTGTTGGAATTACGATGAACTCGAGCACTTTTTTGAAAAAAAGAAAATTTTCATTGCTAATGCCTTCTTTGTCGAAACTAAATGGCAAATTGTCATCGGAATTACGACAAATTCAGGCATTTTTTCAAAAAAAAATCAAATTTGGTCACAATATACCTTCTCCATCGGAAACCTCAGTCGGAAATCTAGTCCAAATGTATTAGTGTTTGAGGCCTTTGCTTGGCCATTCCCTTGTGGATAATATGGTGTTGAAAAGCGATGCTGGATATGGAATCGCTCACAAAGTTCTTGTACAGCTTGATTATTGAATGTTCATCCATTATTTGTGATAATATAACTAGGAATGCCATACCGACAAATGAGATAATTCAGGATAAAAGAGGATATTTGCTTATCGGTAACAGTAGTCAATGGGACTGCCTCAATCCACTTTGTGAAGTACTCAATGGCTATGATGATAAACTTATGTCCATTTGATGAGGAAGGATGAACCTTTCCTATGAGGTCAAGTCCCCATTGGCAGAAAGGCCATGATGTGGTGAATGGTTGCAGCTCCTATGCTAGTGCATGTATAAGATTGCGATGAATCTGACACTTAGGGCATTTTCTAGCAAATCAATATGATTTTTTTTCCATTGCTGGCCAATAATATCCCATCTGTTGGCAATTTGGAGGAATTGATTATGGGTTGCATTGATGTTTGTCATTGATGTCAACACTAGTTGTTTTGTTGTCTACCGACTTTTGGTAGAGTGGTTGGTCTTTGATGTTGATCTAGAGATTTGTCTCCGATTTTGGTCTGGTTGTTGAAATTGGTTTGGATTGGTTATTCATGTGTTCCTGATGTGTATCACATTCAGTTGGTTCAGGATTTGATGATCCAGATGCTATCATATGTTCTAGTAAGCCTTTTCATTACTGGTAAGGGTTTTACCGACATCGCTTTGTTGAAGATCTTTTGATGAATCTGATAAGTGGTGTTGGTGCAGCTTCTAGAAGGTTATCAGGATGTTGATGGTTATCTTGTTTGTGTTCTAGTTGTTCATGGTGTTTCATTTGGCTTATGGTGACCTATTTTGGGTCAGGTATTAATCTGTTAGGTTATGGACCAGTTTATGTAATGTGTTGGTTGATGCTCTTGATGCATCACTAGTTGGATTTATTGTTTGATTTATGTTGTTTCAATCTTAGGATGACTTGGTTTATCATTGGTTTGTGATATTAAATAATAGATCTATTGTATTATATTTTAGGTGGCCAACCTAATTGTTTAGGTCCCAGGTTGGTATAAATATGATGTAAGATCTCTTTGTAGATCATGGTATGGATTATGGGATTATCTGTGTGTGAATAAAGTTGTAATCATATGCAGAGGTTTTGGTTGATCATAGGTTATCGAATTGGGTTTGTGTAAGAAGTTTAAGACCTTTGGTATTGATCTTAAGTGGAACTATACTCAGGTATAGGAGATGCTATTCTTGTAGTTCACTCATCTTTCTAGATTGTAGTTTGGATTTCTTTTGTAGTCAATGAGGCTCCTTTTGTGATGAGTAGTGTGCTCTAGGTTGTTGGCCTTCCTGCATGTGGAGGCCCCTTATTGTAATATTTATCCATCTGATCAGTGGATAGATATTGTGGGTCTCCAATCCCACCATGTTTTTTTCCTCTTTAAGATTTTCCACATCTAAATATGTTGTATTATGGTGTTTATCTTTGTGGTTGCATTGTTTCTTATTGTTATATGCTTTTATGTTTATCAATTGTTGAGTTGTTGTGTTAATAAGGTTAAATTTCTCCATTCTGGTAGAACACTGATTCACCCCCCCTCTCAGTGTTCTTGGATCCCAACAATTGGTATCTGAGTCTAGTGCCTCAGAGTAAGTCTGACAACTTGAGGAAGATCTTGTATCTAGAATCTATGGAGATAAGTTTAAGGAAGGAACTTCAAGTAGCACTTGAAGACTATGATGTTGAAAGGTTGAGGAACATGAAGTTGCAAGATGAGTTGAGATCTATGAAGGAATTAATTTTTACTCTACACGATAGGTTGTCATCTGCACAAGCTAAAAGGAAGGAAATCTATGATCAATTGCAAAAATTGGATGATGGAGAGAAGAATGCTTTAAAGGAATTGTGTCAAAAGTTGAGTCAGGAGAATGGTGTCATGAAGAATGAGATGCAAACCCTAACTATGAGGATATCAAAGGAGATTGAAGACTGGAAGAAGAATGAAGAAAATCTTGCTATATCTCTGAAAGATAGATATGAGGAATGCATTAGGTTGGCACAGGAGAATGATGTGTTGAGAACTGAATTGGTGCAATCACAGAACAATGAGCAAGAGTTGGAAAGGATGGTGACAGTCTTAAGAGGTGATCTGGATGTTGCAAATGAGTACAAAGATAAGTTCAAGGTTAGTTCTACTAAGCTTGATGAATTACTGAAGGATCAAAGGGACACTAGAGATACTAGAGGTCTTGGATTTGAGCATGGAGAAAGCTTAGGTACTGTGAATTAGGATGACACATCCGATCAAAAGGTCAACCAGAATCAGGAATCACCGTTAAGACAATCCAATGCACATAAATTTAATGGTAGATGCTTTGTTTGCAATAATTTTGGTCATAGAGCAAGTCAATGCAGTAATAGAGCAAATCAAAATAATAATGTAGTTCTCGGTCAGTGTTCAAATTGTAAAAAATAGGGTCATAGGACAAAAGATTGTAGAATGAATATGAGATGTCATGCATGTGGAAATTTTGGACATATGGCTAATCAATGTAGGTTGAGGAATGGTCAAGGTTACAGTAAGGCATTTCTGAAGAATAATATCACTTGTTATGCATTGAAAAAAGTAAGACATATTGCTAAATTTTGTAGAAGCAAGATCCTACTGGTAAGAAGTGATAAATATAATGAGAAGGGAAAGCAAAAGGTTGATGATATTCAGAAGGAGCATGAGAAGAAGTGGGTTATGAAGTCTGAGGATCAACTGGAAGAATCAAATGCCCTTGATGTTCATTCCACTGAAGCATATACCTCGGTTACTCAACCGATAGAGAAGAATGCTCCTGCACCGGTAGGAAACTCATCCGGTATCTAAGGCATTTCGCCTTGGGGGAGGCAAATTGATGATAGATCTTGCATTGCCCCTAGTAGTGGTCTGAAAGCCCGTTTCAAACTTTGGAGAAGTCAGTTTGAAGGTTAACCATAAAAGATTAGTTGGATCTTGGATCTGGTTTCGTTTACCGGTAAGTCACTTTATGAGTTATGGTTTGGTCATACATCTACAATTAGGTATTTCAGAATCTTTGGTAGTTAATTGGAAGTTTGATCCTAGATGTGATGAAGGAATATTTCTTGGTGTATATGGTGAAAATGGATAATAATAATATTGAAAGGCTAAATGAATTCAACCACAAAACCCTAGCCTAACAACAACAAAGATCCACCATAACATATGAAGATTACCTAAGACAATGAAAATCAAATGAAATCACAAAGATTATACCATCACATGTCCAATAGGGTTTGGATCTCCATTCTTCCTATCTCCATTGATCTTGCTTGATATATTTGCTCTAAGATTTTATGTGCACAAGAGCTCAACAAAGAACGGAAATGTGGTTGCAAGTAGGATTGCATATGAAAGTGCAAAGGCGTAGTATTGTCAATTGATCAAGTAATCCGTTAGTTAGTTAGGGTTTGATAATGAAGGAAGCATCTCCTTATATAGAAGACACCATAAGAAATGGAGGGATAAGATTGAGAGGTGTAAAACAAGGTCGGCTATGATTAGAGGGCAGGTAGAGGAAATAAGAAAATAATAAGAGGGTAGGTAGTGTAGGAATTAAAAGATGAATGACATGTGTCATGAGTAGAAAAGGCTAATGAATTAATTAAATAAATAAAGATTTATTTAATTAATAGAAGAAGTGGAATCAATTAAATAAATAAAATATTTATTTAATTTAGAAAAAGGATAATTTAAATAAATAAAAGTATTTATTTAAATGAGAAATAAGGCTAGAAGAGGATAAATGAATTAATTAAATAAATAAAGATTTATTCAATTAATAGAAGAATTAGGCTAAATTAATTAAATAAATAAAGATATTTATTTAATTAGACTGGACAATTTTTAGGTGTCTACACTTGGTTATTCAAATGGAAGCAAGCATATAGATGTTATAACAAGAGATTGTAGAGAATTGTGGAGAGTGCTAATGTCAAGGTGGATAAGCAGTACAAAGGTCAAATTAGAACTTATGAGAGATAATCGGAAGTGGAAATTGTTATAACTGAACCGGTAGCACTTGTACCAGAATAGAATATTGAACTAGTTACCCCGGTAGTATCAGAAAATTCAACAGTAACTGAAGATCAGAGCAGAGGAACAGAAAGTCAGAAGACTCCTAGGTATGTAAGGTTGAATCATTCAGAATATTAGATAATTGGACAAGAAGAAGGTTGGCAGCTAATGAGGTATGCTTAATTTCTATAATTGTACTAGCATCAGTGGATGAAGCATGTAAGGATGAATGTTGGATGTGAGATATGGAAGAGGAATTGCATCAGTTAGAAAAGGACAACACATGGAATTGGATGTTATTGGAAATAGGCTTGATTGGTTTGCAATGGATATTCTTAAAAGGAAGGAATTGATTATGTTGAATCCTTGCTTTGGTAGCTAGGATTTTCAGATATTTTCAAGGATTTTCTGGTATGGTTTTTGTTTTATGATGACTTTACACTATGAGCATGTTCAGATGCGGATTGAGATGGAGATATAGGTAACCAAATAGGCTCATCCAGTAAAGTTTTCTTTCTTGGAAAGAAACTTTTTTCATGGATCAGCAAGAACAGTCATGTACTATTGAAGCTGAGTATGTTACTGCTGCTACTAATTGTATACAAGTTATATAGATGAAGCAAATGTTGAAGGATATAAGGGTAGATTGTAATGAACCAATAGTTATTCAATGTGATAACTCTCCTGCTATTGACATATCAAATAATCTGGTATTTCATTCTAAGTCAAAGCACATTTCTTTCAAGCATAATTTTTGAAGGAGAAGGTGGAAGCGAATGTAGTCAGATTGGTTTGAGAAATCATTTGAGTACTTCAGAGATAGATTGGGAGTTTTTGCCCCTTTGGTAGAGACTTGAGTGATGTTGATTGGCATAAATTTGACATGCATTATTAGAACTATCATTTATTCTAGATTGATGTGTTGGTACTACTACTCAGGGGGAGTAGTCGGCTATGTGGTTTAGAGAATTATGATTTTTCTTTGATGTTTATGTTAGATTTCTAGCATTGATGTCAAAGGGGGAGAGATATATATGTGAAAAACAAATCTTAATTGGGATATCAGTCTAAGGGGGAGATTGTTGGCACAAGGGGGAGGAACAAAATTATAGATTGCTTGTATCCCACTGGGGGAGTTTGGTTCAGGTCTAGGGATGGTTAATTGGTACAGAGATAATTGTTTCAGAACTTCATTGTTATATCATTTTGGGGATATTCTTGGATGTCTTCCATTGGGGGAGACTTGTTTGACATTTCTTGGCACTTGGATGTTTTTCACATCTAGTGTTTCCATCAATGCCAAAGGGGGAGATTGTTAGCAATTTGGAGGAATTTATTATGTGTTGCATTGATGTCAACACTAGCTATTTTGTTGCCTACCGACTTTTGGTAGAGTGGTTGGTATTTGATGTTGATCTAGAGATTTGTCTCCAGTTTTGGTATGGTTATTTGTGTTGGTTTGAATTGGTTATTCATGTGTTCCTGATGTGTATCACATTTAGCTGGTTCAGGATTTGATGATCTGGATGCTATCATATGTTCTAGTAATCCTTTTGGTTACCAGTAAGGGTTTTATCAATAGTGCTTTGTTGAATATTTTTTTTATGAATCTGATAAGTGGTGTTGGTGCAGATTCTAGAAGGTTATCAAGATGCTGATGGTTATCATGTTCATGTTCCAGTTGTTTGAGGTGTTTCATTTGGCTTATGGGGACCTATTTTGGGTCTGGTATTATTCTATTAGGTTATGGACCGGTTTATGTAACATGTTGGTTGATGCTCCCGATGCGTCATTGGATGGATTTATTATTTGGTTTATGTTGTTTTGGTATTAGGCTGACTTGGTTTATCACTTGTTTGTGGGATTATGTAACAGATCTATTGTATTATCTTTTAGGTGGCCGACCTAATTGTTTAGGTCCAGAGTTGGTATAAATATGATGTAAGATCTCTTTGTAGATTGTGGTATGGATTATGTATGTGCGAATAAAGTTGTAATCATATGCAGAGGTTTTGGTCAATCAGAGGTGATCGAATTGGGTTTGTGTAAGAGGTTTAAGACCTCTGGAATTGAGCTGAACCGAAACTATACTCAGACATAGGAGATGTTATTCTTGCAGTTCACTCATCTTTCTAGATCATAGTCTGGATTTCTTTCATAGTCAGTGAGGCTCCTTTTGTGATGAGCAATGTGCTCTAGGTTGTTGGCCTTCTTGCATGTGTAGGCCCCTTATTGTAATATTTATTCATCTGGTCAATGGACAGATATTGTGGGCCTCTAGTCCCACTGTGTTTTTTTCCTCTTTGAGGTTTCCCACATATAAATATGTGGTTTTATGGTGTTTATCTTTGTGGTTGCATTGTTTCTTATTGTTATATGCTTTTATATTTACCGTTGCTAAGTTGTTGTGTTAACAAGGTTAAATTTCTCCATTCCAATAGAACATTGATTCAGCCCCCCTCTTATTGTTCTTGGATCCCAACACCATCCTTAGAAGTTTCTTTACAAGAGTAGGACCACTTGAATGTGTGCCACAAATACCTTCGTCGAGCTCATGTAGGGTGGAGTCATTTTTGTTATGATCGAGGCACCAAAGAAGAGTACCATCAAGAACTCGATGGTAAAGTGTATCAGCGGTTAGGGTATAGCGAGTTGCTTGGCGAATGAAGTTGCATTTTTGGTTAAGAGATAAGTCTGGTGGAAGGATACTGTCTTTTAGGTAGGTGTAGATCTTTCCATATAGGGGGGAATCTGAACCATCTAGGGTACAGATTACTTGGGATTCCAAACTGTCGTAGGCAGGGGAAAAAAATTTCTCCACCAGGAATTCCTAATGATTCTGTCTATCTGGAATTTGCAGGAGTAAGGAAATGGTGGCCATTGCATCAGCAACTCTATTGTCTAGCCTTGGAATCTACTCAAATGTGATGTGTACAAAGTATTTCTTAAAATCATCCACCATGCAATTGTAGGGCATCTACTTATCATCCTTTGTCTGATAGTCATCATTCATCTGATTGAACTAATTGAGAGTCCCCATAGACTTTCAATTCTGTGATTTTCCACTCTACGTTTACTTTGATACCTATCACTAGAGCTTTGTACTCAGCAATATTATTGGTGCATGGGAAAATCAACTTGTAGGATCTTGAAATTGTGTGTCCTTCTAGAGTGACAAACAAGATGTTGGCACTTGATCCATGTTGTGTATAGGACCGATCAAAGTATAAGATCCATTTCTTTGGTGTAACAGTGAGCACATATGTATCTTGAAATTCCACATGTAGTGGATGTTTGTCTGGTAGTGGTGCTTCTACCAGTTGATCTGCTATTGCTTCTCCTTTGATAGCCCTCCATTCTGTGTACTGAATGTCAAACTCGCTTTAGGATCATGACCCATTTTTATAACCTCCTTGTGAGAGCGGCTTTGCTGAGTAAGTATTTTAATGGGTCAATCTTTGCCACTAGCTTAATAGTATTAGAGAAACTTTTGGGAAGTGAACACCAGAACTAAACAAGCTTTTTTGATGAAGGTGTAATTGAGTTCATAGCCATTTAGCGTACTGCTAATGTAATAAATGGCTCTTTCATTTCCTATTAAGTCTTCTTGTGCTAGTAATGCCCCCAATGACACTTTTGTTGTTGATATATAGAGAATGAGTGGCTTGCCTGCTATTTGTGGCACTAAAATAGGTGGATTCATGAGATATTACTTTATTTGATGGAATAATTCTGTACACTTGTCCTCCCATCTAAAAGGTACATTTTTTAAGAAGTAGATTGTTGAATGGGAGACATTTGTCTACTAGTTGAATAATGAACCTTCTGATAGATTGTAGCCTGCCTTGAAGAGATCGTAGCTGACTAATGTTCCTTAGGGGTGGCATTTCCATGATAGACTAAAATTTTGTGGGATCTACCTCAATGCCTTTTTCTGATACAATGTAGCCCAAGAGTTTTCTGGATGTGACCCCGAAAACACCATTTTTAGGGTTTAATCTAACATTGAATTTTTCTAGTCTTTGAAAGATTTTATCAAGAATGTCGAGGTGTCCCTCTCTTGTGAATGATTTGTCTATCAATTCATCTACATAATCCTCCATAAAAGTATGCATCATGTCATGGAAGATTGTTGTCATTTCTCTTTGATAGGTTGCACCAATATTTTTCAAACCAGAAGGCATGACATTCTAGCAGTATGTACCCCATGGACATGTGAATGTTGTTTTATCCTGATCCTCTAGAGCTATCTTTATTTGGTTGTAACTTGAGAAACCATCCATGAGTGATAGCATTGTGTGCCCTATCATGAGATCTACAATTATATCAATGCTTGGTAGAGGAAAGTCATCTTTCAGACAAGCCTTGTTGAGGTCCCTAAAATCGGTGCAGATTCAGACGCTTTTGTCTAACTTGGAGACCGGTACAATGTTGGAAATCCATTATGCATAGTCTATAGGTCAAATAAAACTGACATCTAGTAGTTTCTTTAGTTCAGCTTTGACTAGCAATGCCACATGTGGATTCATCTTTCTGAGTTTTTTTTTAACGGGCTTAGCTCCTAGATTGATTGATAAGTGATGCATAATGAAATCCAGATCAACTCCTGGCATATCTGCATAAGACCAAGCAAAGTTTATTTGTTTTTCCTTGAAGAATTTGATGAAGTGAGATCTTTCTTGTTATGTTAGTGATTCTGCTAGATGTATGGTTCTTGTTGCTACTTCAGTGTTGATATTGATTGATTGAGTTGGCTCAATCAAAATTGGTGATCTTTCCTAATAATGTTCAGGAAGAGTGTCAAGTCTCTCATCCTTAGTCACCTCAAAGAGGTTTTCACCATTAGATACATCATTTGTTTTTACCTTTTTATGATCTAATACTATCATTAAATGGTTTTCACTATTAGATCAATTTTTGATTTTATTCATTTTGTGACTAAGAGACTTGGCACTCCCCTGATTGAGAGCTTCATTATGAGATTCACTAGTGGAGCATGTTTCCGGATTAACTGAACAAAGGTATTGGAAAATAGCATCATCATTTTGAAAGGTTGGTATTTCAATGTGTTTAGGTTGTTCCCAGTCTATAAGTTCAGGATGTATGAGAGGTAGGGAATTGTTTGGTGGGTCAAGGTCTACCACTGTAAGAGTCATGATGGAGATGTTGTCATAGTTGTCATTGGATGTATCAAAATCTATGATGGTATCAAGGTCTTTGATGGTACTCTCTTTGATGTTGCCTATTTCATATTGACATTGCTCGCTCTCACTAGCCTCATAGATATGTATTGGTCCAAATTCAAATGATCTAGACCTCGAACCTTGTCCCTCAGATGGTATGGGTGTATATGTGTGGATTGTATCTACCTCAATTTCTTTAGTGACATCAGAGCAAGTATCCCATTCATATTTATTTGATTATGTTTCAGAATCATTGTCTAAGGCTACACCACTGTATATGACAGGAATATTGTACGGCAAGAAAAGCTCATTGATAATCAATACAAGTTTTGCTGCTTGTGGTTATTCAGGTTATGTGCTTGCTTGTACTCTTTGGATTTGTTCATAAATATTCTCTTCCCTTTGAATGGCAAGTTCTTCTTGTGGTGGATCAGGTACTATTATTTCTTGCACGTGATTAACCTATTTATAAGAAGTCTCCTCTCTTTGAGTATCGAGTTCCTCTTGTTCTTTCTTTAACTTTTCTATTGATTGGTGTATTACTTCTTGCCATGATTCCTTGTTATGTGTTACATTTCTTCTCCATCAAGGATTAGGATGATCTCGTTTTTCAATAGGTTGAATATGATGGCCATACCCAAGTCCAGATTTATCTTTGGTAAGTTGTGAATGGGATTGAATTGGTTATGTGATTCCTTCTTGATGCTTGCTAATACGTCCTTTTCCTTTGTATCCCATTTTTTGCATGATTCTGAATCCATTACCATATTGATGTGTGGGGATGACAACCTCTAGAGCACCTGCTCTTGTTTCTTCCTCACCTTTGTATAGCCAATTAAGGATATCATTATCCTCTGATTCTTCTGTGAGTGTACCTACTTTGATAAATTTGCCATCAAAATTTTTGATGGGTTGTGTTTCTTTGTGCCTTGATGTTGAAGGTTGTCTATGAGACCTTAGCAAAGTTGGAAAATTTGATAGACATAGGGGTTCAAAAGAGTACTCCCCCATGCCTTGGTCTTTAATCTTAATCTTCTTTTCAAAGTCTATGGACAAAGAATTGAGTTTTCCCTGATTATTGGATGATGAGGAAGCTTGGGCCTCCTTGTTATGTGGTACTAGAACATTTTGAGCTTCCCTCATAGTGTTGCAATACTGAAAGGGGTTCGTATCCACTGATATTGAGATTTCTTGTCCATTGTAAGGGAACTTGAGACATTGATGATATGTAGAGGGTACCGCTTTCATTTCATGGATCCAAGGATGACCCAAGAGTATGTTATATGTCAAGTCTATGTCTAAGACTTGGCAAATTGTGTCCTTCTACACAGGTCCTACTTGAATGGGTAGCACCACTATTCCTTCTGATGACCTCTCTTCATCATCATATGGCTTGATAGTGATTTTATTTTTGGGATCAATAACTTTCTTTGAGAAGCCCAATGCACAGATAAGTTTTGAGGTACATATATTTAGGCCAGCTCCTCAATCTATTAGCACACGTTTTACCCGATGTTTGTAGATGAGAACTTCGATATGGAGTCGAGTGTTGTGTGGATGAATCAAAGAGACATCATTATGCTCTAAAAAAGATAGGTTATGAGGCACCGTCATATGTGCCACCATGGCTTGGAAGCGATTGATGTCCAGGTTGTTTGGAACTATAGTATCTATAAGAGATTGCTCCAAAATGTCCTTATGTGTTGGTGAGATTTTTGGGCAGGTATCTTTTGTAATTGGTCTACCAAGCTGTATTGAGTCTTAGGAAGAGTTGTTGCTTTAGATGTGCTCCCCCTTAAGACATATTTTTTTCCCCTTGTTGTCACATTCACCAGCACGTGTTCTTGTTTATCCTTGATTTTTATGACATTCACTTGGTTGACATATGTTGATATGTGATTAATAACGTTGTCATAGATATGGTTTATGTGGGCTCCTTTGTTGTTGTTGGATGTTGTTGCTCCTCCCTTGTCATCATTAGGAAGGGGATCTTTGAATGCCTTGTGGTCACCATTGGTATAATGACCATCAACCATTATATCACCCTTGTCTATCATGTCTTGAACTAGGTTTTTCAATCTTAGGAAATCATTTGTGCGATGCCCCTTGTTTTGATGATAGTTGCAATAGTGTGAGTCATTCCACCATGGTGGTTTGACTTGGGGTTCAAAATTACCTATGTTTGGTAATGTGATAAGTTTGTTTGCCAAGAGTTCTCAAAATGCAGATTCTAGGGTTTGTCCCAATGGTGTAAACATTCTTCGATATTGGGGAGGTGGAGTGCTGGTGTTACTCCTTTGATTATTGTTGTTTCCTCGATAGGTGTTGTTTCCTTGATAGGCAGTGCAATGATAGTTGTTAGTGCCTTGATTGGTATTTCTTTGATTGTCATTGGGTGGTGTCCCACCTGATAAATTTAGCATTGGTTGCTTGGATTTTACATTGTTGGCATCCACCACACCATCATTAACAACATTCTTGTTCCTAGTCCAAAATTTAGATTTATCCGAGTTGTTATTGTATTGATTGTTATAGGTGTTGTTGTTCAATGAACTAGCACCTTCCTTAGAGAATTTAAAGGTTCCCTTCTTGATTGAGGCTTTTTCCACTTGAATGTCATTCTCAATTAACTTTTGGAAAGTAGGTAGACATTGTATTTTGAGTTGATAACTCATTTTGTCATTCTTATTGTCTATGAAAATTTCCTTTTTCTCCTTTTCAAGCACATCACGTGGGTACCTTGAGACCATGCACCTCCATGTTTATAAGAACACCATGAAAGTTTCATTTTTCTTTTGTTTTTTATTGCATATGACAAGCATGGTGACCTCATGTTGGATATTATAGGAGTATTGTGAAATGAATTTGTTCACTAACTCATCAAATGACCTGATAGGAGGTGTGAGTTTTGAAATCCACTCCATTGTTTGTCCTCCCAAACTTCTTGGGAATAGCCTCATCATGTAAGTGTCATTATGGGCAAACTCTAAGCTCATAGTGCAAAATTCCCTAATGTGATCCTGGGGATCACTCTTACCATTGTATTTGTCATACTTGGGTATATTAGAGTTTTGTGTTAAGGGCACCATTTTTAATCTTCTATCAAAAGGATAAGGAAAAATGTCCTCCAAAGAGTACCTTGTTGTGGACCCTTGTTGCATATCTTGCATTTGTCATTGGAGTTCTTGAAGTTGTTGTGTGATGTTGGCTAAGGGAACATTTTCTTCATTGAACCTTTGATGATGGGCATCCCCTTGTTCACTAATGTTGTCGTAATTATAGGTATCATCTCGGTCATGGGTGTCATCTCCTCCACGGTGCTCTTGATTCTGAGTACTGAATGTGTAGGTCCTTTCTCTTGTTCTTGGGATTCTTTCATTGGTATTCCTTGAATTCTCCATGTCAAAATCCTAGAGAATCTTGACTCCTTTACTATTTAGCTTGAGGAGGTATTTTTGTTTGTCTGATTCTATAAGCCTTTCCATGAGTTTTTGGAAGGTGGCACTTTGTTGACATTGTTGGATGAGATCCTAGGTGATCTCTTCTTCCCCCATATTTGTGTATTCATAGAAAGGATTAGACTCCCTACAACTCATGCTTGATTCTTGTTGTGGGTCTTTTTTTTTGAGATCGAGTGACAACAGGCATTATTATACTTCTAAATAAGTGAGTTCGTCTTCTCTTAGCAAGGTTGATATTTATTTCTCTCTTGGTAGAGTTGGTGGTTTGGGTTGAGCTTCATTGTAAGTGATGCAAATTTTTGGAGAGAAAGCAGGATTGATTTTTCCCCCTTTGTTGAGACGTTGGCTGAATGCTGACTTATGAGTAGAAGACCTACTTCTTAAAGGCTCTTCGTCAAACTCGTTGGTTTTTGCTTGAAGATATAATTGCATGTGACATAAGAAGATACAATGTGATACATAGAGTTGATGGATAATCTAGAGAAACTTTCTCCTCTTGTTAAGCTCCCTAGGACTAGGTTGTATCTTTTTCAACTTAGTCTTTTGATGAAGACTTCTTCTTCTCAAAATGTTGATGTTGGTTGATATGGATACTTTTTATTTATACTCAAGCTTACTAGTCCAAATAGAGGCCTTGTTCGATAGGCCTCTATGACAAAGTATGTCAAATGATATGGATCAAGTTTCCTGATATGGAAACCAAATTTGACAAACTTGAATACCTAGCTAGGTATTGTTGTTGAGATAGTTTGGATGATAACTTTTGATCACTTGATTTGATACTCCTCTCATCTTGTTGGATGAAAGTATTTCCTAAAGATAATTGAAAATTTGATAACCACCTCAAAAGATGCTTTATTAGATTTGAAATATCTTCCACTTATGATTCCTCTTTGTATGAATTGATTTTTGAGTTGATTGATTGATATTTTTGCAAGATGTTTTAACATTTGTGACAAGAATACATAGAACACATGAAGACAATGGTCATCCTAATGCTAAACATTTAGTGTATTTTCTTTTGAGGATGTGTTCAAATCTCCAATGTTTTCACTGGTTTGGATACAAATGAGACACACCAAGTAGACTCTTTTTTCAAGGGTCATTGACAATATCATTACCCACAACTCGATACTCCTTCAGCTCAAATAGTCGTGTCACCCCCTAGAGGGAGCCCATTTTTTTGTATTTTTTCAGAAATTAACCCAAAGAGGATTTTTCCTCAATTGAGTAGTTATCTTGGGATATGTATGGTGAGTGATCTTGGGGGAAGATTATTCCCCACCCTTACACTATGATATTTCCAATGTATGGAAACTGACTCGGCTCAAAGTTTCTAATTCTATGGTTCGTAGTAAAGGTTTCATTCGGTGCAACAAATGATAAACTCAATTAAGAGACTTCCCAACCTTTAGAACAAAGGCTTTTCACATCACAAGGATACTAGGGGAAGGCTATCAAATACACACTTCCTTTGGAGGGGATTTTCACCAACCTCCACATTTTATTATAGTGGGTTGGTAAATTTGTCTTTAACCATTGCCCACTTGGGTCATACCCTTCTCACTAGCCCCCTCAAGGCTTCAGGAAGGTAGGCCCTCTAAAGGTCTTAAATACTTGAAAGTAAATAAAGCATGAAAAGAACAGGTTTGGCTTTTTGGTCACCCAATTAAGAGGAGAGCATATACCTACCACTCAAGAAAAAGCATACAATGTTCTTCTTACCCTTTCAAAGCATGATTATATAAATCCTAATTGGAGATGTTGCTCCAATCAAACATGATGTTTATTTTAGTCCCACATAGTAATTGTTTTCTAACTAGGAAAGTGAAATCCTGGTCAACAAAATGAAAGCACGTTGATATAAAGTAAATCGATTATGCAAAAGGGACAAGTTGATTGTTCTTTTTAACTTGGAAATAAAGATTGATTGTGAATTTTACCTTTGCAAGAAAATGAAAGATTTGTTGTTCTTTTTAAGCCCAAATTTGAAGTGTTTTTGTTCCTAACTTGCAAGAAAGCGAAGTTTACTTTATGATTCTTTTTACCTTTGCAAGTGATGTTCTTTTTAAGCCCAAAAGACTAGTTTGATTCATTTTAGAGCACCAAAATGAAATTGTGAGGTTCTTTTTACCAAAAAAGGAAATATGAATTCTTTTTTAACTAACTTTGAAAAAGATAAAAAGAAATAAAAAATCCTATTCTAAATCCTCCAACTTGCAAGAATTTGTTAGAAACTTGCGAAAAAGAAGTTAGTGAAAATCTCAAACACTTGGTGGGATACACAAGCCTAATTGGCCAAACGAGATTACAAAGTTTTTGCCTCTATGACAAATGCACTAAAACAGAGTGCAAATGCACTAAAATAGAAAGCGTATGAGCTAAAGCATACTGCAAATGCCTAGAAAACTCTGCAAATGCGCTAAACTGTCCAGAATAGGAAAAAGACATGATATGTAAATGTGCTAAAACACAAAGTATACCCGTTGCATCGTACTTCAAATGCAATAGAATAATTATTGCATGCCCTGTAATAGATATTAAAGGCACTAGAACATAGAACAAATATGCTGCAGCGTAGCACATATGCGCTAAAAGATTTTGGAAATTTTCTTAGTCGAACCAGTGCAAAAAAGTTAAAATTTTGATCAAATTAGGGGTCTAGCCCTGCGGTGGGTAGCAAAAATGTGCACCTAATTTTTTGGGTGCCTGCAAGATAACAAGCAAATATCAAATGCACCCATGAAACATTATATCAAGAAATCTGAATGAAGAAAACATGTCCATAAAATCAAATTTCTCAAAACCATCTCATGGTCCTCTATCTCCAAGGATCTTCAAGATTCAAGGTGGGTCTCAACTTGGAAGAGCACTTGATCTTTTAGATGACAACCTAAAGAACGAGATTGAAGAATGATCTAGGATCAAAATGGATGCAACTAAGGTCCTAGTGATTAGATGAAAAATTATTGATATGATATGGATGAAGAACTATGATAGATGATATACAAGATGGAGGTGTATTTCCAAATTGAAAGATTAAGCGATGTAATTAAGATAAAATGAAGATGAGATATGAGAATGTTATGGAATTGATATGAAATTAAGCTAAATGATAATCTAAAATATGATATGATCTAAACTATGATGCAATTAAGATGGCCTAGATGCATGAGGGTGAACAATTGGAGCTCCTATTGGCAATATAGAGGAATTGATTATGTGTTGCATTGATGTTTTGTCATTGATGTCAACACTAGCTATAGACACCTAAAATTGTCATGTCTAATTAAATAAATATTTTATTTATTTAATTATCTAAGCTTAATTCTTCTATTAATTAAATAAATCTTTATTTATGTAATTAATTCATTTATCCTCTTCTAGCCTTATTTCTCATTTAAATAAATACATTTATTTATTTAAATTATCGTTTTCCTAAATTAAATAAATATCTTATTTATTTAATTGATCTCACTCCTTCTATTGATTAAATAAATCTTTATTTATTTAATTAATTCATTAACCTTTTCTACCCATGACACATGTCATTCATCTCTTAATTCATACACTACCTACCCCTTTCATTATTTTATTATTTCTTTTACCTACCCTCTAATCATAGCCAACCTCCTTT